>NC_054826.1:103745108-104045108 GCF_018345385.1 Vulpes lagopus | reverse complement strand
CAGCAATGACTTCAGGCTGACGGATGACACAACAGCCCAAACCGCAGGTGCATGGGGTGGGAGCATGGGGCAGGAGCATTGGGAGGGAGCAAGCAGAGACCCTGGCTGCAAAAGAAGAACCTCGCTCCAGGCATCAAGTAAGTTCCAAAGAGAAAGTTCTAAGGATCATAAGGTCATAGTAAATAAATAAATAAATAAATAAATAAATAAATAAATAAATATCCCCAGAATACAAATGAAAACAGACCTGCAAACACAATAATTAGGAGAATTAAAACAACAGTACTCAGGTAATAGAATCAAAAGCAGAAGAGGTATGCATGGTATGTTTAAAACAATAAAGAAAAGGACTTAAATCATCAGTGAGAAACAATACATCAAAGAAACCAGCAAATTTAAAACAAAAAAACAGACTAAATGAAGCTTAACAAGGTAAAAGAACAATTTAAAAATTTAAATCAGTAAAAATGGCCTTCAGGTGTGGCTGAAGACAAACTCCATACTCCATGCTTGGGAAGAGAAATGTTAAGAAGAAACTGGAAAGGAGAACAAAGGACAAAGAGAAAACAGGAGCCAGCAGGACAGCGGAGGGCAGAACAGGGATCATGAGGGTTTCTATCAGAATGAGAGAGAAAGAACAGAAAGCACAGGAAGGCAACGATCAAGGACACAGTAGCTGAGAAACTTCCAGAAGTGATTAAAATCACCCACCCTCAGGTGCAGAACGCCACAGACCTCCCAGAGCGCCACAGACCTCCCAGAGCGTGTGGAGGGTGGGTGGGAGCCCTCCCCCCCCAGGCTGACAGAGGAAGGGTGGCAACAATGAGTGGGGGGTGGAGAAGCCCTCACCAGTAATGACTCCCTGAGAGGAGGGCACACAGGACATATTCCAGGACAAAGGTAGGGGATCCCAGAAGCAAGACTGAGAAACAAGAAAGGAAAACCAGCTATGAACTCACACCGTGTCCTAACCTAGGCAACATGACTGTGAGAAATCACAAGACACCTAACTCACGGGGCGGGACAAGGTGGACAAATGCAGCTCCTGGCCCACCAACAAGGAATACATGGTGACAGACACTAGATACTTAAATAGCTATGAGACACTAAAGGCTGTAGAGTGGGTGAGGAAGGAGATGCACGTGCACACCCACACACACCTGTGCACACATACCCTCTGGAAGCTCAACCAAACCCCTGGCTACTGCCAGGTGGGTGAGCAGGACAGGTAGAGTGTGCTTCTCACTGTGCACCTGTTCATAACTTCTCAACTTTGGGATGGGGAGGTACCATCCACCAAAGTATTAGTCTACTAAAAAAAATACAATTTAAAAATAATAGAAATTCAGAAAAAAAGAAGTAATATAAAATATAATAAAGGCTTTTAAGGAAGGCCTGGGGCCTTAAATTGTTCCAGAAGGGATAAAGATATCATTAAGCACCTACTACATTAAATATGCACAGGAACCTCTAAAAGAGGAGAAATAGAAAAAAATATAAAAGAGAGGAAAATGATGCAAGAAAAAAGAAAATGGCAGGAAGTCTGTAATTTTTGTGGCTATATTAGAAACCCTGAAAAATAAAAATGAGCCACCCAATCAATGCAAAAATAAGAAAAATAAAGCAACCCAAGCACAGTGTGTAAGGATGAAAACAACAGAGGAAAGAGCCAGAGGAAATAAAGACAGAGCAATGTGGTAAGAGAAATGTCCTAAACTGAAATGCAGAGAAATTAGGAGAAAAGCAGAGCATCTCAGAATGAAGGGCAGCTATGAAAGGGATTGGAGCTGTACCACAGGGGCAGAGCAAACAAAGACTTTGCTATCAGGGGAGATTTTTCCAAACCCCAGATCCAGGGAGCTCAGAGAACCTCATGCAAGGTCAATACCAAAGAATCTATACCCTGGCATCTCCTGTTCAAATATCTGGAAACCAAACAGAGAAATCCCACAGAAGCATGGGAGAGGCAAGAGGAAACGAAATGTCTAAGTACTGAGAGGACAACTGCCAGCCTGGAACTCTGTGTTCAGTGAAACCACCCTTCACAAGTGAAGGGGAAATAGAGACATCCTCAGACAAAAACAGCACGTGGGATCTCTGGGAGGAGACCTGCCCACCAGAGATATCACAAGACCTTCTCCAGAGAGAAGCAATTGGTAGCAGTCAGAAGTTGGATCTACATAAAGAAAGCATGAGCTTCAGAGAAGGGCCCAGTGCAATCTCTCTTCTTCAGTGTGCACTAATGGAACTGATAATGCTCGCAGGAACGGAGCAGCCATGCCTCAGGAAGGAAGTGCAACAACTGGCAGTGCTGACCTGTGAAAGTGGACTCAGACTAGTGCACAACTGCAAACTCTAGGGTGATCGTGATGATGCATTACTTAAGAAGTATTAATTCATGAGTTAACAGAAAAAAGAAAGAAGTGGAGTCCTATAAAATGCTCAGTTAAAACCAAATAAAGCAGATCAACAGGGAAGAGTGAAAAAGAGCCAAAGTACAAGTGCCCACACAAAAAAAAATGCTAACAAACATCACAGCTGCCAAACAGACTAGATCGGTATCATTGTGAATGATCTAAACATGCCAAGTGAAAGATACTGTCAACATGGATTTAAAAAAATCCAATTATATGTCTTTTTATAGACAATACCAAAACACTTTACAAACACCACACTGCTTTACAAATATCAATACACACAGACTACAAGTTAAGAGGTAGAGAAAGATACATTGCGCTATCCTCAATCAAAAGACAGCGAGGCCAATGGGGTAGCTTTATTAATCTTAGGCAAAGCAGACCTCAGGAAAAGAAACACCTATCAGAGATTAGAGAGGTATGACATGATGATAAAGGGGTGAATATTCCCAAAAAGACATACCAATCCTAAACACGTATGCACTTCACAAGCGAGGGTCAAAATACATGAGGCAGAAGTGATAAAGCTGCAAGGAGAAACAGACGTATCTCCTAGTATAGCTGGAGACTTCCACACCCTCTATCAGTAATTGACAGATCCAGCAGGCAGAAAATCAGTAAGGATATAGTTGCACCAAATAGCACCATCAATCAACTGGATCTAATTGACATTGATAAAATACTTCATCCGCCAACAGCAGAACACACATTCTTCTCCGGCTCTCATGGAACATTCACCAAGTCAGACCACATTCTGAGTCATAAAACACACCTGAACATACTTAAAAGGACACCTATCATATCGAGTAAGCTTTCAGAGCACTCTGGAATTAAAATGGAAGTCAATAACAGAAAGATAGCTGGAAAATCTCAAACTATTTAGAGATTAAACAACACTTCTAAATAACACGGGGGTCACAGAAGTCTTAAGAGAAATAAACAGTATTTTTAACTAAATGAAATGAAACATAACTTAACACAATGTGCAGCAAGACCTGGAAGGAACATGTAGCAATGAATGAATATTTTAGGAAAGAAATCTAAAATCAATCATCTAAGCTCCCATCTTAGAAAACTAAAGAAAGAAGAGCAATATAAGCCTAAAGCAAGCAAAAGAAAAAAAGTAATAAAAATTAGAACAGAAGCCAATGAAATTGGAAACAGGAAATCACCAGAGAAAAAAACAAAACCGAAAGCTGGTTCTTTGAAAGGATCAAGGACATTGATGAACATCTAGCAAGCTGACCAAGACTAAACAATGAAGACACAAATCGCTAATATCATATGTGAGAGAAGGGTCATCACTACCAATCCCTGGGACAAGGAAAAACTGTGAAATATTATGAACAGATCCATACCCAGAAATATGATAACTTATATGAAATGGACCAATTCCTCAAAAGGCACAAACTATCACAATGTGCAAGAAGAGAAAAAGAAAATCTGTTGCCTTATATCTATTGCAGGAAGTTGAATTAAACGTAACCTTCCTAAAAATAAGGTACCAGACTCAGATGCTTTCATCACTGGGGAATTACACCAAATATTTAAGCAAAAACTCATATAAATTCCCTGAAATCTCTTGCGGAAAACAGAAGCAGTCATATATACATGTTTGCACATGATACTGTAATGGTACACACATAACATGTATTTGTCAAAACCCACAGACCCACACAGAAGACCTTAAACCGTGGACATTAATTAGTGATAATGTGCCTATACCAGTGTACTTATCATGGCAGACATGCTCATGGACAATGTAGGATGTTAGTGTTAGGTGAAACTGTGGGTTGAAGAGAAATAAAACAGGGGCTCTGCTCTGTACCATCTTCTCCATTTTTCTATAAACCTGAAACTGTTCCAAAAGCAAAATATATTCATTAAAATATAATTCTAGAAATAGTAGAATATTTCTATCCCTTCTCAAACAAAAAACAAAAAAACACACTAAGAGCTAGAAAGGAGACAGTAAACAAGGGACTGGCCCCAGGAAGGAGGAGGCTTGCTCCTGAGCTCACTCAGTGCAAGCCAAAAGACAGCATGAGTACAGCCTCAATGGACACAGGAGCAAGGCAACCGAGGATTCCATACTCAGCAAAAATATTCTTCAAAAGTAAAAGTGTAAGGAATACATTTTCACACTGGGAAAAACTGGATTAATTCCTTAGCATCAGATCCACACCAAAGGGCATTCAGAGGAAAATGATCCCAGGTGGATGCTTAAAGATGCAGGTAGTAATGAAGAAGAATAAAAAGGGTGACAATTAAGTATAAATATAAATGAACATACAAAAACAACAGTAACAAACTGCACAGCCACATACAAAACAACAGCACACGACTACTTTCTTATAGCATAAACAAAACTACACTCAAAATGGATGAAAGATCTAAATGCAAGACCTGAAACCATTAAAATCCTAGAAGAGAACACAGGTAGTAACTTCTTTGACATCAGCTGTAGCAACTTCTTACTAGAAAAGTCTCCTCAGGGAAGGGAAACAAAAGCAAAAATAAACTACTGGGACTACATAAAAATAAAAAGCTTCGGCACAGCCAAGGAAACAGTCAATAAACTAAAAGGCAACTTATGGAACAGGAGAAGAAATGTTCAAATCTCAAATCAGCTAAAGAGTTAATATCCAAAATATAAAGAACTTAATCAAACTCAACATCCAAAAAACAAATAATCCAGTTGAAAAGGGGGCAGAAGACACAAACAGACATTTCTCCAAAGACAACCAGATGGCCAATATACAAATGGAAAGATGCTTTAACATCACTCATCATCAGGGAAATGCAAATCAAAACCATGATGAGATACCACCTCACACCTGTCAGAATGGCTAAAATGAACAACTCAGGAAACAAAAGGTGTTAGTGAGGATGTGAAGAAAGGGGAAACCTCTTATAGTATTGGTGGGAATGCAAACTGGTGCAGGCACTCTGGAAACAGTATGGAGGGTCCTCAAACAGTTAAAAATAGAACTACCCTATGATCTAGAAATTTCACTAGATATTTACCAAAAAAACGCTAAAAACACTAATTAGAAAAGATACAGGCACCCCTATGTTTATTGCAGCATTATGTACAATAGCCAAACTACGGGAGCAGCCCAAGTGTCCAGTGATTGATAAATGGATAAAGAAGATGTGGTACACACACACACACACACACACACACACAGACAATGGAATATTACTCAGCCATGGGAAGAATGAAATCTTGCCAGTGCAATGACATGCATGGAGCTAGAGAGTATAATGCTAGGTGAAATAAGTCAGAGAAAGACAAATATATGATTTCACTCACATGTGGAATCTAAAAAATGAAGAAGCAAAGGAAAAAAAGCAGACTCTTAACTACAGAGAACAAGCACAGTGATGGTCACCAGAGGGCAGGGGAGTGGGGGCTGGGGAAATAGGTGATGGGGATTAAGGAGTGCACTTGTGATGAGCACCAGGGGTTGTCTGGAAGTAATAAATCACTCTGAAACTAATATAACACTACTATAACTACACTGGAATTAAAATTCTTTTAAAAAGTAACAATGATACCTTTTCAGCTACAAAAGTGTGTTGTGTATAAAGTACTCAACAATAACAGTCTATAAATGGAGCAAAAGGTCAACACAGACTGTGTTTTAAAGTCCCTTGAGGGACACCGGGGTGGCTCAGTGGTTGAGTGTCAGATGCCTTTGGCTCAGGTCAGGTCATGATCCTAGCATCCTGGGATGGAGTCTGCATAGGGTTCCCCACAGTGAGCCTGCTTTTCCCTCTGCTTGTGTCTCTGCCTCTTTCTTTGTGTCTCTCATGAATAAATAAATAAAACCTTTTAAAAATTTAAAAATTAAAAAATAATAAAGTCCCTTGAATCATCTAAAGAGAGAAATATTTATTTTTATGAGACTTTGATAAAGAGTCTATGCTATAATCACCCTAACAGACACTAAAAAAAAATGCACTAATGCATACATAACTACAAGATAATGAGGGGGAAATGGTTTAGTCTACAACAAAGTACTAAAGACAAGTAAAAAAGAACACAAGCAAAAGGCAAGCAGTGCGATGGTTAACCGAAAAGCAAATTTATCGGTGCACCTGAGTGGCTTGGTCAGTTGACTGACTCTTGATTTTGGCTCAGGTCATGATCTCAGGGTTGGGAGATCGATCCCTGTGTCAGGCTCTGCATTCAGCAGGGCACTTACTTGGGATTCTCTCTCTTTCCCTGTGCCCCTCCCTACTTCCCACTCCCCCACATGCCCTTTCTCTCTAAAATAAATACATCTTTTAAAAAATGTATCATTAATTACAACTAAATTCAATATTTCAACTAAAAAAGACTTTCGGATGGAATAAAAATACAAAATCTCTCTCTAACCTGTGTAGGAGGGCCATCACAATAAAATAATGAAGAAGGTTTCAAAATAAAACTTGAGAAACTAAAAGGCACAAAGGCTATATAAAAAGGAAGCTGATACATCTGTATTAATATCACACAAAGGAGATTCAAGGATCAAAAGAAACTATAAAACCTATTTCATAATAATAAAAAGGCTAAATGGAGCAGAAAGATAATTATTTTCAGTCTATATGGGCCTAATAAAGATATGCTGCCATAACTGACAAAATTAAAAGGAGAAATACGCAAACTAACAGCAAAGCTGGGAAATTCCAACACTGGTCTCTCACGATTGGAGAAAATGGGAGAAACATCACTGAGGACATGGAAAACCTGAACAGTATGATTAACAACTGATATATAGATATTTATAAGATACCACATCCAACAATACAGAACATAGGTGATTTTGAAGTGTTCACGGGGCACTTACAAACACCAACTCCCTATGGGGCCATACAGCACATCCCCGATTATGGTCTTTGAACACAACAAAACTAAGCTATAAATAAATAATTCAGTGATCACAAAATGTTGGAAATTAAAGTTATATCTAAATAACCTGGTGGTCAAAATAAAAATCACAACTGACATTGATAAATATTTTGAATTGAATGGTAAGAAAAATAGAATGTATCAGAACTACAGTATTCATCTATGTTTAGAGCCTGACAGGCATAGAAGGAAAAAAAGCAATCATCAAATAGCTCAAAATTTAGAACAAATAAAAATGAAAAGGAAAAGAGTATAAAAATAAAAATTAATGAAACAATACATATGGTACAGAATCAAGAATGCTAAAAGTCGGTTCATTCAAGTGACTAATAAGATCGATAAACTCTTCATGAGACAGCTCAAGAGACAGAACACACACATAACCAAACAACCAGATTGAAAAAGAAGACACAATTGCAAATCATGAAGATAAATGATCATCCATAAAGAAAATCAGAATGACTTTGAAGCTATTAAAAGAAATCAAAGCCTCAATCTAAAATCTTCCCAACATGAAAACCCTGCAGGCCCAGATATCTTCATTGGTGAAATCTACCCAACCCTTAAGGAAGAAATACCCCAATCTCATACAAGCTATTACAGAAAAGAAAAAAAAGAATCCCTGACTCATTTTATAAAACCAACATCAAAACCTGATAAGGACATTAGAAGAAATGAAAATTAGTTGTCAAAATCTCTTATAAACACAGAGGCAAAAATCCCTATCCAACTTATTAACAAGCCAAACTAGGCATTACTTGGGAAGGAAAACCATACATAGGTCTGCTTATTCCTGAAATCAAAGTTTGGTTTAACATTTGAAAATCAATTAATTTGATTTTCCACATTAACAGAGTAAAGAAAAACCATATGATTATCTTAGTATATGCAGAAAAAGCATTTGACTAATATTCAACATCTATTCGTGGTGAAGACAATAAACAAAACCCTCTTAGAAAATGAGGACTGGAAGGGAACTTCATCATGGTCTGCAACAGGGAAGTGTGAACATTTTCCTTCTGACACACCAGCTACCAAAGCACTTCTGTTCAGAACAGTGCTCCCCTGCTAGGCTAGCATGACCCTGGTGGGCACAGGGTTCCTGGGCCAGCCCATGCAGGCATGTGTGTGGCCAGGCTTCCACAACAGGCAGAGGAACGCTCATAAAAGCAGCAGAAACTTAAGTTTGTGCTTGGTGAGATGCTTCCAAACACACCAGTGTTGTCATGGTCAGCCAGCTGGAAGAGCTGGCCCCATGGTACCATGACCTGTTGTCACTGTCTGAACACAGAGGAGCAATCAGGCCCTGGGCTCCACTCCTAGCAGTTCTGTGGGGGCCTTAAGGCCTCCCATGTCCATGGTCACGGCAGCGCCATCCTGGGGCTGACCAACAGGCAAACACCTGACCACACCCCATTCCTGCCTGTGTCCTATGGCCTCCTCTGCTGCCTTCATTCCTCATAGCCTCCTGAGCAGCTGATCTTACTGATAGCAAGGCTATGTTGACCAGGCACTTCTTCCTCTAGGTTGGCAGATGCAGAGCAGGAGCCAGACTCGGTGGGGGTGGGGGTGTAGGGTCCTGCCCTGGGCATCATCAGGCATCCCTCCAACAGCAGCAGGAGGCCAGGGGCCAGCCCCCAGCACAGAGAACATCCCTCTCCAGCCCATTCTTGGCCAGTGCCTGTGGCCAGGCAGAGAAAAGAAACCTGCTGCTGGTGTCCTCACCAGCCAGCTGTGTTCTTGAAATTTCAACCTCCCGATAAAAAGCTCTACAACACCTCTTGTGGGAAGGAGCAGGAATCAATTGAGATTTCCCAAAGCAATTTTACTGAGATTTCACACTCTATATTACAAATTCCATTTCATTTCTGGTAGGTGTAGGATGCATCCTCAGCATCCGCACTGAATCGGCAGTAAGCTCCTTGATAGCAGTGCAGCACACTCGTGCAGGCAATCCACACAGCGAGCCGTGTGTCCACAACACACATGTGGGGACCACACAGGGAGAGCAAGAGCTGCTGTGGCCTGGCTGTGGGTCAAGCACCATTTACTGGATAGGAGACAGATGAGCAAGAGCCGAGTGACAGAGGGGGCCAGGCTGCCGACTGGGGTCCTGGCCAACTTGCCATAGTCAGAGGAGCCCCCTCCCTCTCTAAGCCTGTTCCCCCAACTTCAAAGCAGAAGCTGAATCAGATGGGCCCAGCTTTCTTCACTGAACGGTAATGACACAGGCAGCCAAGCTCAGGTATACTTACCACGTGCGAGGGGCCCAGCAAGGCGAACTCCACACCACCGTTCATTGGGCTTTCCTTCACTTCAGGGTACCCAGCTCCCGGGACAGTGCCCAGAACCTAACAGACGTTCAATAAACAACCACTCAAGTGGAGCACAAATGAACTAAACATTCCATTGATCCATCTTCAGAACAACCACGGGAGGCAGGTGCTCACTGTCTCAGAGGAGGAAAACAGGCTTACTGAGTTCTGTAAGTTGCTCAGGGTCCTCAGATGCTTGTTATTGAGCAGAGATCTGAACCCAGGTCTGCAGGAAGCAGGAGCCGGAGGCTCGGTCGTTGTGCTGACAGTGATGTGGACACCAGCATGGAGACACACATTATTAACCAAGGCTCCTGGCTAGGGCCAGCTCCTAGCCCAAGTTCCTGTGACTGCAGAGCACAACAATATCATGGGCAACAGTGACCCCAAAGTCTTCACTACTCACTAAAGCACCCAAACCCCAAGTCTCCAAGACACAGGATAGGACCCAAGAGTCCCTCCTCAAATTAACAGGTCAGGCACTGGATGGGCTTCGTCCTTCTACCCAGGCCCTCCCGGAGCTAATCAGAGAGCTCTGCCAGACCGTCCTTCCAAGCACTGCTCTGCTCACTGAACAAAAATCCAGATGACAAGGGCTCCAAGCACGATAACCAACCAACTGGAAAGCATCCCCACCAAGGCCAAGGAAAGCCTTGGTGCTTCGCGTCCTCAATTGAAAGTTCATGTCCAGTGGTATGGGTGCCCAACTGGGGTCAGGCCAGCTCCACAGGAAGCCCTGCTCTCCCATACCTCAGCCCAGGAGGGAGCTGGAAAATGAATGTCAAAAAAAGCAAAAAGGGGATGCGGTTGAGCACCTGCCTTCGGCTCAGGGCATGATCCTTGAGTCCCAGGATCGAGTCCCACGTTGGGCTCCCTGCATGGAGCCTGCTTCTCCCCCTGCCTGTGTCTCTGCCTCCCTCTCTATGTCTCCCATGAATAAATAAGTAAAATCGTTAAAAAAAAAAAAAAAAAAAGCAAAAAGGATACAGAAGGAGAAAAGGGGGAGGGGGAGGGGGAGGTAGGCAGGGCTAGGGCGTCTGGGGGGGACCTCCCAGGTAGGAGCCCATGGCGCCAGACAGGAGAAGGAGCAGCACAGATAGTGGGGCATGTAAAGGTACCTCTCCAGAAGGACAGAGAATGGGCATCGGCTCAGAGGGCTTTCCAAGTCTGACCTGCTACCCTGTATCACCATTTGCATGTGTGGGTGCACCCCCACACCTGAGCCCTCGGGGATCACAGGTCCACTGCTGTCTCAGCTCAGCCGTGTGGCCTCACATACATTAGGGTCTTAGCATATGCTTGCTGACACCCCCGCAGGGCCCAGGAACCAGGGAGCTCACACCTAGATCTACCACTTTCACTCACTCATTCAATATATATCACCCGCTACCAACCACTGGGCCCCCGGAACAGAACAATGGACATGAAGGCAGCCCACCACATCTACATGAGACTCCACATGGCACCAGCGCAGGAGTAAGCAAGTGACTGTGTCAGAGCTTCAGCTCTGTCAACCACGAAAGATAAGATTTCTTCTCACAGGGTAATGTTTAGGACCAAATTAGATTTAGGTAAAACCCATACTATCAATTTTTAAATTTCAGCTCTCGTTGATTATTACTACTACCCTACCTTCTTGGAATGTCCTCCCCTATTAAACAGCAGAACACACACCTGGTTATTCCCACTGGATGGGGGCCCGCTTCGGGTGGGTGGGGGGGCCCTCAACATACTCTGTGGCCTACCCTTTGGCCATCATCATGACTTCCTATTGAGGTCAGGACTCTTCCAGCCTCCCTGACCACTCAGCTTCATAGGGGAGGTGAGACATTCTTTGTCTCTCACTGCTGAATTTTTCAACACCTAATACTTAGCAAGGAAAAGATGTTACAAATACATCTGCTGAACTACTAGCAGTACTTAGCAGAATGGTTCTATGGGCTCCTGGTCCCCAGCACATAACCCTCTGGCTGGGCCCCCTGCCTCAGTGTCCCTGCAGCAGCTCTATGAGTGCTGCTCATAGGCTGGGAGAACCAGGAAGCCACTCCCCCCAGCCTGGAGTCTTCAGGCCCCTCCTAGCCTCTGGGGGAAGTAGGGGACCACATCTTCTCTGGCTATGTCCCCTCTGGCTGTGCCACAGTTCCAGGCTCCCTTCCAGTGTCCCCAGGGGACCCTGCCAGCACTCGGGATACAGGGAGCGGGCACCCTGGCACCTGACTTTCTAAGTCACACATGTTGGCTTCTTGCCTTCGGCTTCGAGCAGAGCCGGGACAAGGGGCTCCAAGTCCACACTGAGAACCCCCTGTTCCGCACTCACTGCCAGTCGTAGGCCCACCCTTCCAGTGGCCAAGCAAGCACAAAGCAGTGCTGGTTCCTGAGGGATGGCTGTGCCGAGGTCCCTGTGTGCGACTGTCCTCGGCACCTGCCTCTCCCACTGCAAGTCCACTGAACAGTGAACACAGCAGCCGGGCTAGAGGATCCGGACAAAGTCGCTTCCATCCCAAATTGGTGGAGACTTGAAGAACAGATGTGTCACAGAACAGAGAAGCCCTGCAAGGGGGAGGAAAGTGGACTCCCACTTCCCTCAGTGAGGAAAGCAGGGGCGCCCTGCGGGACTGCAGACACAGGCACAGGGGAGTCACCATGCTGGTGTCAGAGGCTGCCTGCCTTGTATGTAAAACAGGCTCAGGCGCCCCTGTAGCCCCCCAGACCTCCCTGCCTGCTCTCCTCTTGCTGGAGAAAGCAGTGGTACAGGTAGGAGGGTTCCCTGTATGGCCACATCACAGGCAACCTCCCAGGTGCTTGCAAGATCGTGCAGGGCTTAGATTCTAGGCCCCCATAACCTATGTCCTGCAGCATTCAGCTCAGGCTCCTCCAGCAGCAGAGGCCACACAGTTCAAACAGCTATCAATGATCAACGGCACAGACAATTACAGGGGCAAGCTGACTCTCTTCAGAGGGCAACTACTGTGCAAATCTGACTTCAAAAACCCTTAATTTGCTTAACCTTGCCTGCTTCTCAGCTGCCCTTCCTTTGCAGTGGGACTGGACTCAGCTCTCCCAATTCCTGGCAACCTACTGAATCCCCAGAAACCTCCTCCCTCCTCTGGAAAACAGTGTAGTCTGAGATAGGAGTAAACTGAATGCTGAGTCTTGGGCAAGTGCCACATCAATCCATTAAGATCCATTTCTCATCCAAAGTGGTATGAACTGGAATGCTGAGGATACCCAGGGCAAACAGGGCACACCTGCTGGAGGGTACATGTACTGAGCCAGCCTCACTGATCGAGTGTCAGAACAGCGCTCCTACCCTGTAACCAGGAATTCCAGGCTCTGACACGCATCTTAAGAAAGGTGGCAGAGATATGGATGGCCAAGAGCTGCATCCAAGAATGCTCTGCCCACTCGCAAAACTAATGAAAAGGTTTTTTAAAATCTAAATTTCCAACAAAGAGTTTAATTCTGATACAAACATATAAAGGAGCATTATACAGCTACTGAGAGTTTTATTTTCAAAAACTGCTTAATGACCTAAGCATTTATCACAATAAATGTTAAGTGACAAACACAGGACATAAACAGATCGTGTCTGTCCTGTTCATGTCCATTCTTATAATACCTGGAATAGCTACAGGAACACAGTTGATCCCACAGCACCTGGCACAATGGTCCTCAGCCAGTGATGGATGGATGGACGGATGGATGGATGGATGGACAGACAGACGAATGGATGGACGGATAGTAGATAGATGCATGGATAGATACATGAATAGATGAGTAGATAGATGGATGGGTGTGTAGATGGATGGATGAACAGATGGACAGATGGATGGATGAATGGATAGATGGGTGGGTGGATGATTAGATAGATGGGTGGGTGCGTGGGTGGATAGATGGATGGATGGATGGCCAGAAGGATGGACGGATGGATGGATGGATGATGGATGGGTCGGTAAACAAACATATGGATGGAAGGATGGATGGATAAGGGGAAAAGGAGGAATGAAGGAAGAAATGAAGGAAACATACAAACCATTTCACTGCTACTCTGGGTAAAGGAATTAAAGTCTTTTAAAATGACTTCTTTATACTTTTTAGCAGTCCCCAGATGCTCCACAATGTATAATATTATAATCAAGGAAAGAAAGAGGTGCTCTAGGTTTTAAAGGGGTTGGGGGTTCCAAGACACTTCCAGATACATCAGCCTAAAGCCCAGGAAGCTAAGGCGGCACTTCTTTGATTCACTCTCAACAATGACTATGGCGATTCCACAGGAGTCAGAGCCCTGGGAGGGGAAAGGCCACAGGAAAGCAACAACCTGTGCCAGCATCCAAGAGTGGAAATGCCCAGAGGCAAAGTAGGAGAGAAGGAAACACAGTCTCTTGTAGGAGCTGGAGGGGAGGTCAGCTGGGTCCAACCAACTCCAAATCAATGGCTGTACTGCCATGTTTCACCATCTACCTGTGGAGGACACTGGCATTCTCTCTACTTTGGGCTATTACACATAAAGCTGTAGGAGCAGTCCTGTACATAAGTTTTATTTCTTCAGGATAAATGCCCAGGGTACAATTGCTGGGCCATCTGGTCACCGCAGTTCAGCTTTTAACAAATGGAAACGTTATAAGCCAGAGTGCTGTGCCAGTTTACATTCCCACCAGGACGGGTAAGAGATGCAATTTCTCTGCATCCTTGCTAGCACTTGGTGTTGTCACCATTTTTTATTTTAACCATTCTGAGGTATGCAGTGCTCTCTCACTGTGGTTTTACTTGCATTTCCCTGCTGGCTAATGATGCTAAGCATCTTTTCCTGCATTCATCTGCCATCTGTACGTGCCGGTTTTCTAATTAGATTTTCTCTGCTGTTGAGTGTTCGGGGTTCTTTATACATTCCGGCTAACAGTCTTTGTCAGACACGCAGTGTGCAAACGTGCTCTCTCTCTCTCTCTGCACCTATCTTTGCAGTTCAGACAAGGGTATCTCACAGGGCACAGTACTCAGTTGTTAAAAAGTCCAATTTATCATTTTTCCTTTTACAGATCATGTTTTTGGTATCATGTGTAAGAACTCTTTGCCTAGGCCCTGAAGATTCTCTCTCTTTTTTTTTTAAATGAAACTTCTGTACTTTTATGTTCTGCATTTAATTTTGTGGTTATATTTTGTATAAAGTGTGAGGTTTTCTTTTTTGCTTATGGGCCCCTGAATGCTCCAGTGTGACCTGCTGAAAGGCCATCTTTCTTTCACCAAACTGCTTCCGCGTCTTCCTCATATATCAGATAACCCAAAGCAAACTGAAGAAAGGAAATAATAAAGATGAGAGCAGAAATAAACAAAAAAGACAGAAAACAATAAGGAAATCAGCTGAGCTAAAAGTTGGCTCTTTGAAAAGATCAATAAACTTTTAGCTAGGCTGAGCCAGGAAAAAACAGAAAAGATTCAGACAACTGAAGCCAGAAACAACAGAGGCAGTGCCACTGACCTTATGGAAATGAAAGGAATTATAAAGGAATCCTATCAACAACTAGATGCCAAAACTCAAACCACCTCGTGAAATGGACAAACTACCAAAACTGACTCAAGAAGAAATAAAAAACCTGAACAGACCTGTCAAACATAAAGAGATGAACCAGCTACCAGAACCTCCCTGTTTTCCCTAGGACAACTATCAGCCCTGCCTCTGCTCTCATGGGATGCCTAAGACATGAATGTGAGCACAAGCTCCTGCTCAGATCCCACTGGTCCTTCTGTCCCACCACTGAGCTCAGCCGTTATGTATTCATTTATGTTACTGCACTTCCAGCTACGGTCTAACACGTCTGGCCTCATTGGTGCTTGGGCCCCCATAGGAAGTGGACTTTCCTCGGGGCCTCTGGCACTTCTGGGCTGTTGACTTCTCCAGCTCCAATTGTGGGATAAGTGGAAAAAGCAAACCTCAGGAAACTCACCACATGTTTCCTGGGTCCTGCAATCCCTAGTTACCACCTTTCTGTGTCTTTCATGTTTATTTTACACACTATGTAATGTCCAGGGTTGTTGTACTCAGCCAAAGGAGAAGAAAATACGCCTACCCCACCCTCCTAGAAATAGAAGTATTAGCTGCTCTTTAAAAGCATTCAGCAAGCCTAAGTGCTGGGCGCTGCAGCTGAGGCTGCCCTCAGAAGCTCGCCATAGTAACCTGACAGGTGTCTAGCCCTGTTCCAGGTTCATAGGTGACATTCCAAACATGTAAATTAAACCAGATGGAAGGGCTTTGAATGCACCTAATTCAGTGACAGGGCACTAAACTCTCTCTGCCTGAGGAAGCTAGGACTCTATTAAGATGGTATTACTTCCAAATTGGCCAAGGGGAGGAGACAGAGGGAGAAGAAAGTCACTCTGGTGCCTGCTCTCCCCTGACCAACCTGCCAGCAGAGCTCCATGTCCACTCAGCTCTGTTCCAGTGAGGCAAAGGTGAGTCTGCTTCTCCACACTGACAAAGGTCAGGGAGAATGATCCCCTGTAAACACTGCCACCTTGCCATTACGAAGAAAGAGAAACACACACACACACAAACACACACACTCCCAACACCTAAGATCCATCCATAAGTGCAAACCCAAGGCCTCAGGACCACGCAGTCCAAGCACACCCCATGATGGCATCAACATTCCTCATTTACCCAAACACAGGTCCCACCATACACACTATGCTGTAAGAGCCAGAGGACACAGCAACCAGCTTAGCCCAGGGGTTAACACCCCCCCCCCCAAAGCCTTCTCAACAAGGTAGCCAAGCTACCAGCAAGGATAGCCCTGCAATTGGAAAGTTTAGTCCCCACTTTCTACATCCTCTTTCTTTATAAAATTGCTTATGCAAAGAGATTACCATGCATAATGCATTCAATTATGCGGCGTAAGATGCGGCTTTAATGGAGAAAATTCAAGTCCGCCTCATAGACACTTCAGGAAATATTAAAAAAAAAAAAAAAAAAAGACCATGCCACTGACTTTCAAATGTGTTTGAATCTGCACACCTCTCACTACCCACAGGGACACAATATAAATATATAAACGAGTGCTCATCTCATTTCCCACTGTTTTCCTGCACGATGAGGTGCCTGGAGCTGACACCTTCCTCATTCAGGGTGGCGGGCCTGCATTAGCATGTAAATAGCTGGCAGATACAAGGAAATGAAAGCAAGGAAGAGCTCTTTAATTAACTTTAATCCTCTGAAAAGCCAAGCAGCAACCTGCTCTGACAGGAAGCCTTGGCTGGCCTGGGGAGCCCTGCCAGGCCAGCACTGGGTATCTAGAAGGACTAGCCTGTGTAAGTGACACTTGGCTCTGTGGCCCACAAAACGCCATACCACAACCGTCCCCTGGAATTCGGGCTGCTCCACGGAGCACAGCTGCAAAGACGCAGGGTTCTGGGCACTGAGCTCTGCTCCCACCACAGCTCATGGGCACAAACAGTCTGCAGGGAGGTCCCAAGGTAAGGAGTTAAGTTCTCTTGCCAGGCCCCAGGGAGCTCCAGGGCCAGGACATCTGCCTCACCAACACCCACCTCACCCACACAGAAACAGTGCACAACTGTGGAAGCATAGAGTCAACAGGCCTTGGAGGACCAGCCACTGGACAGCTCCACACACCTCATTCTCTAGGCAACAGGGAGGGGACTGTGAATTGTAAGGCAAATTGAGAGCATGGCTAGCCCAACCACAGCACAATTGGGGAGCTGGATTTTTGGCCCAGGGCGCGATCCTGGAGACCCGGGATCGAATCCCACGTCAGGCTCCCGGTGCATGGAGCCTGCTTCTCCCTCTGCCTGTGTCTCTGCCTCTCTCTCTCGTTGTGTGCCTATCATAAAAAAAATAAATAAATAAATAAACATGCAGACTCACACTGAGGGGTGGGGGAGGGAATGCCACCATGATAGGGCTTCAGGTTTGGCCACAGGGCACCAGAGAGAAGCCATATGCCTTGAAATGGTTCCTTAAAATGCAAGCACCAGGTCCCAAAAGAGACTGGTACACAAGCTGGATTTAACTCACAAGGATTTATAAATACAGTTGAGCAGCCTGGAGATCAGGGCCAACATGGGCAATCTGTCCCTGCCCCAGCCACCACCAGCCTTACTATCTCTCAGCCTACATGGTGCCCACTTTTCCCGCTCAGCTTCACCAGGCTGCATCAGGAAGAAAGGGTGGTGTATGCATGGAAGCCACCTGCTTGAGTGACAAGCACAACAGGGCGGGAGGCTGACGAGCATCTCCCCTCCATGTCAAAGGCACACAAGTTACTCCCATGTCCCCAGGACAGATGAGGGAAGGGAAGAGAAGGTGCAGCACCATATTAGGTCCATGTCCCAAACCCCTGCATCCCACAGAGGAAGCAGAAGCTCAGGTGGGAGGTTAGCCACACAAAACCTGAGCCTAGACCTCTGAGCCTACCCTGTGGCCCCATGGGAGGGCCACCAGGAGCTAGTGATGACAGGAAAGGTCACCAACCCCCTGACCTAAGCACCTTGCAGTCTGTCTGCTCTCCACACCTGGAACTTGGTCCCCTTACGGGGGGCCTGGCATCTATGCCAGAGGCCAACGCATTGGGGTGGCAGGAACCATTGGAAGAGCTTGGCGCTCCACCTGCAGTGCAGCGAGCCAGCTCTCCCCGTTACTCTCCCTGGTTACTTCATGCGAAAGGGAAAAGTCCCTTCAAAAGACAGATTCACAGCCCCTCCAGCCACCAAGCCCTCCCCTTATATATGCTTCTCATTACTGCCCAGCACTTCACATTTATACGGTGCCATTCCTCCCAGGGGCTTACAGGTGCCTAAATGAGGCTGGCTTATACAGAAATAAATCACACTTCGATAACTAGCAATATTTCTTTAAGCGGAGGTTAATAAAAATCACTGGGAAAGGCTAACCAATAGATCTAATTTATTCAGAGACTTTTATAAAGCTGGGGATAAAGCCCTTTGTTAAAGCTTAATGGAGAGCCCCAAGGAAGCCCCGGTAAGGAGGATGTCCCTGACTGGGATTTGCAGGCCCCAGCACAAGGGAAAAGGCTAAGTGAATCCCTCAACGGAAGGGGAGGGGAGAGCAAAGTGGGAGCCAAGGTGTTGCCCCAAGGGCTCAGTCCTTGGCCAGAAAATAGGAGACTGAACTCTGGGAACTAGAGGTGGTGGAAGGGGAGGAGGGCGGGGGGTGGGGGTGACTGGTTGGCGGGCACTGAGGGGGGCACTTGACGGGATGAGCACTGGGTGTTATTCTAAATTGAACACCAATAAAAAATAAATTTATTATAAAAAAAAAAAAAAAGAAAATAGGAGACTGCTCCAGGGAGATGCATACAGCTCCTTGGGCCAGTCCATGCTGACAAGCACTCTGGGGGGCACATGACGCACCCAATAGGAATAAAGTCCACAATACTTCTCCTGGGGGACCCAAAGGAGGCCAAAACACTCCCTAGGAGAGCACTCCCTGAAGCATGCAGCCCACCCAGCTCACACTGGGTAGGTGGTCCTGCATCTCAGAGGGAAGCTGCAGGGCCAGCTGGCAGTGGGCAGGCTCAGTGCTAGACCTGTTTCCCTCTGGCAGGCAGCCCCCACCTGGCTACTGCACAACTCTCAGCCAGAGAACCACATATCTGAATACCCCCAGGGAACGTGGATGTGGGTGGTCCACCAATGGGCATGGTTGTGTTGCAATTTCCCCTCACCCACCTGCCAACGCCTTCAGAGTGGGGTCCACTCCCTTTTGAGGACGGCCCTCTGCGATGACATGTATTCACCAGCTGATCAGAACCAGAAGATTCCTGGGCCAGAAAGCTGGTGTTCTACTGCGCAGACAGCTGGATGGCCTCTCCCAGCCCCGATCTGGATTCTGCAAGCCCAGGACCAACGGGCTTGCCAGGAAGCCCCGAGAACAATCCTAGTCTCTTTCCTCAGGGCACCTGGCACACATTCTACCCTCTGCTAGGGCCCTCCTCCTTGGCTGGATGCTTGAGGGGGACAAGGAAAGAAACATTCAAACACAGTAAAATGTACTCAAAACTTCTAGTCTAGAGAAAATAAGAACTTTAGAAGGGGCAAATTCAGGAACTGTCCAAGTGCTCTCACATTTTTCCAGAAAGCAGGCCTTGTACCTATATAAGCTGCGTGAACACCTTCCAGGGCTAACGTACCCTTATAAGGACTGTCGCACAGCAGACAGAACGCCAACTCCTGCTTATACACCGGCCTCACACTAGACTCGGGCTTCCTCTCAAGCGTACTTACAGCACTGGGTCAGGCAAGGGGCAGGCCACTGGCCCTTGGCCCAGGAGCCAACACTGAACCCCAGACCAAAGAAGAGTGAAAGGCTTATGGAGCCCACAGTGGCTCCCTCTCCAAGTCCATATTGGCCTAGTTTTACCTGAATTCCCTGGGGATGAAGCTATTACTGGGCACATCCCCCGATCACTCGTGTGAACATTCCCCTCACACACACCCATCCTGCACATGGAGAGGACACACAGAGACTCAGTAAAGGACTGGGCAGCCAGTGAGAAGGTCCGCAATCCACTGCACACCCCTCCAGGGCACCCACCAAGCTTCTCCTTACTGAGCACCACCCTCCTGGGCAGATGGCCAGCAGCCTGCACTCCCCCTCCCCAAGCCCTAGGCACGCAGGCAAACCTGACTGCCACTGCCTCCCTGTTCTCCAGACACCATGCAAAGGAAATGATCTATGGTGAAAGCAAGCAAGCAGACTTGTGTAAAGGGACCAAGAGACACTTCTGTCCTGGCCCACAGCCACAGCATGACACCCAATCACCACATAGAGATGCTACAAACCCAGAGATGTGGCACACCGCGGGCCTGATGCCAGGGTGGTGCTAGGCGTGCTGTGGTCTGAAAAAACTCCCTCCCTCCCTCCCTCCTTGGAGGTTATTAGGGGCAGTGTAGATCTTTACAGGCAAAGTTAACCAGAAGATTATTGACTCTGAACCACTCTCCCTGCATTTGACTGCTTTCCATTTGATGATGGATGATATTTAATACCTTCCAGTCTGAGTACACTCTGGGTCTGTAAATACAGATCCCACTTTATTGCTACTTAATAACTATTACGAAGGCTAAAGCCTGTCCTCATCTTCAGGGCCTGATGTTCCATGCAGATCTCCTGGGAAAGGTAGCCAACTACATCCAACAACTGGCTTTCTAGAATGAAAACACACACACACACGCACATGCACCCGTACGCACCCATGCATACACACACAGTGTACACAGGCAGAAATGCACACTCACATAGGCACTACATGGATACTTACATACATACACAAGTCACACAGCCATATGCATGTGCACAGTAACATGCATGCTTGTATGCACACATGTATGTATGCATACTCACACACACACTCTCTGATGCCCCACTCCCTGACATGAGGAGGCAGAGACAGATGGGAAGGAGGTCAGGTCAGAGTCAGGCACACCTGAGCCAGACACAGGCAGAGCTGCCTCCTACCTTTTCCCCTGGGTGCACTCAACTTCCCCAGCCATAGAACCCTTACCCATAAAATGGGATTCTGCAAATCCTAGCTCACAGAATCTTAAAAACAACCATATTAGGGGATCCCTGGGTGGCTCAGTGGTTTAGCGCCTGCCTTCGGCCCAGGGTGTGATCCTGGAGTCCCTGAATCGAGTCCCACATTGGGCTCCCTGCATGGAGCTTCCTTCTCCCTCTGCCTGTGTCTCTGCCTCACTCTCTCTCTCTCTCTCTCATGAATAAATAAATATTTAAAACAAAACAAAAAACAACCATGTTCATGAAAATAAGTTAGTTTGATGGATGTTAGCAGTCACTACCATTCATAAATGCTGACTTGTTCAGGTGCCCTACCAGGAGTCTGACATACGTTCACTACAACACAGGTCCTATGCACAAGTGTACATAAGCCCAGGGCCCAGCACAGATGAGCCGCCACCAGCAGCGCTACCATATGGCACATTTGGAAGCAGCAGTCTCAGTTCTGAAACCATTGATAAACCATGAGTGGCTGACCTGAGGGATGCTGAATGACAGCAACACCGCCCCAGGCGGAGAACCACTACACCAGGCACTACACCCTGGGCACAGCCATGCCTGCTACCACACCTCCGCCCACCCGGCCTCTGCTCTGCTCCAGGGGAGGAGTTGTGTGCATTACAGCATTTGTGTGTTTCTCAACCACTGAGCACAAATATCACTGTGCCACCATTTGTGGGATTCCTTTATCGCTAACGTGTAACCTAGGAAGGTTTCAAGTGATTCTGCGTAGCAGGGAGATTTTTAGGAACACACGTGTCACATCAGAACAGAAGTGACTATAATTGTGTGCTGAACTATGTACTACACATATGAGAGTCCTGGCTCACAATCACAAACACTTGCCCAGTGCTTGGATAGGTCCTGCCTGGTGCTAGGGTAGGGCACATATACATCCCCATCCAGGAGAGGAAGTGAGGGTTCAGAGGCAGGGTATCCTAAGGCAGAAGCACCAGGCACAAAGTGACAGAGTTTAGTTCCATCTTGGGTTTTCAGATCCTCCATCCCAGGCTCTTCCCCTAGAATGGAGAAATCAAAACAGAACGGCCAGCCCCCAGCCCAGGTGTTGACTCCCTTCCTGACACAGCCAGGGATGCGACCTCTGGGCACCCACCCACACCGGGCAGCCAATGGCCAAGGTCGCACACAGACCCAGAGGGGCTCAGAGAGAGGAGGAAGAGAAAGGAGTGGCCCAGCTGGCCATCAGGGCTTCCTCCTTCAGGAGGAGGACGGTGACTCCACACCCTCAGTGAGGAAGTCTCAGTGCAGCGTCAGGGACACGGGCAAATGCCTCTCCTTCGGGACAAATGGCTGCTGCAAGTCCCACCCGCCCCACTGAACACCCAGAAGGCTGCTACAGTTTTTGATTTTGCTACAGCTTGTGGTAAATTCATTCAGTAAGCTAGGAACTACCCCCACGGTATCAAGGAATGCTGAGTACCTGGCTTCCCTGGGGCTCCTGGAGGCAGCCTGCAGTGGGAAGGGGGCCACTGGAGCTGAGAGTGGGCAAGGCCCAGCTCCCAGAGAGCACGGGGTCTCTCTCACAAAGTGAGGGCATGGGGAGCCCCCAGACAGAAGGCGTGGGTCCTACCCCACACTAGGACACTGGGTTCCCACCCTGGAGTGAGGGACTGAAGACTTCCTCTCAGATGGAAGAACACTAGGTCCCTCCCATAAAGGGTGTGCCCCCCCCCAGATGGAGGGCACATGGTCCCTCCCACACACAGAGAGTGTAAGGACCCCCAGATGAAGGGTGTAGGGACCCTTCCCCAGAAGGAAGGCACATGGTCCTTCACACTGAGGATGAGGACCCCCAGAAGGAGGCACAGAGACTCCTCCCCAGAGTGAGGGCATGGGGTCCCTCCTGTACCTGAGGGCACAAGCACCTTCCAGGACTCCCTCTCTGGGCAGTGACAGGGAGGACAAGTCAGGGGGAAAAGGCCAGGAACAGGGAGCTGCCTAGGGGCAAAGGCCAGGAACAGGGAGCTGCCTAGAAGCAGCCAGATCGGGGGGACCCAGCCTCAGTAGGCCTAGTGCCAAGCAGCCTCAGGCCAAGCGTAGCAGGGTTCTGGGTGCAGCCAGCAGAGGTCAAGGGCATCTGGGTGCCCCTGAACCCCCTCACAGGAGTGGCCTGAGGGCAGGTCCAGCAGCAGCAGGACCTGAGAAGCACCTGGCAAGGAGCCATGCTCTAAGCCATCACCAATGTCTACCTGCAGTTTCGTCTCCACCCAGGGGACAGGTTGTTCGGAGATGGAGATCTCTTCAAAACCAAGTTAAAAGGAGAGCAGGTCTTCACATGAGAGGGGATTCTAAAGTATGAGCAAGGACACAGGAGTCCTCCCACGTCGGCCGGTAGCACTCCCAGCCCCTCTTGCTACCAGGGCTCGGTGGGCAGGCCCAGGCCCCCCGCACCCCCCATACCCCACTCAGCCTTGGTCTCCCAGCACCAGTCAGGCCTGAGCTTAGAGACAGCAGCCCATGTCCCAGTGAGGACGCTCAGGTTTCTCCACCAGGAGCCATGCTGGGCTGCAGGTGTCTCAGGCTCTAGAGGCCTGGGGTAGCAGGAAACCTCGGCCTAGCTGCTGGTGAGGAGAGGGAGGCACTCATCCCAGGACCTCAGGAAGCAAGAGAGAAAATACTTTAATGCTGTTACTTTAGAAACTCAATATTCACACAAAAATGCCACACAAGCAAAATATACAATGTACAAATGAAGACAGCACCGGCCCCCTGATCCCTGTCCCATGGGATTGCTCAGAGCCTGAACAAGTAGACAGGCATGTCAGTGTGGCCAGCTAGAGTGCACAGGGCTCACAAGCATTGCGGAAGAAACCCTCCAGTGGGAGGGTCCAGAAGAACCTGGGAGCTGAGGTTTCATCTGCTGGCATAAAGGCATCTAAGAAATCAAGCCAAGGCTGGTGAACACAGCATCCCTGCCCCGCCAACACCGGGCACTTGCCTGAGTAGGCGGCCAGACTCAGAGGAGGAAGCATCAAAATGAGGATACACAGAGATGGACAGCATGCAGGGTACATCTGAGAGGAAGCTGTCTGTGTCCCCTTAGAGAACAGTGTAAGCGATGGCAGCAACCAGGTGGCCACCAGGCCTGTCTGATGGCCAAGGCCTGGCTCCTCCACCATGGTTGGGTACCCTTCAGGCAGGATGACCCCATGGTCACCTCCATGCAGGGAGCCTGCAACCCAGGGTGTGCACAAGACAATCCAGAGAGATACTACACATACTAATTTTTATCAATTTTATTTTTAAAAACTTTCTAAGTAATTATACACAGATTCAATTACTTAACACTTCATCATTAACCATAGATCACATACATGCTTTTCAAGTGGATATGCACATGTTGGCATGCACATAGCAAACCTCTTGCACATGTGCAGTCAAGAAAACAGTGAAGGAGAGCCCTAGGTGGCCCCAGGAGGACCCCAAGATGATCGTGCTGGAGGGAGGCAATAGACAGGACAGAGAGCAGCCTGCAGGTGTGCTCCAGAGAACAGGTGGGGGAACCAGGCTGAAACCAAGGCACCCAGCTCCGCTGTACCACACAGGCCACTCCCAGGACTGGGAGGAAGAAGGTGCATGTCCAACCCCTGCACTCCTGGGGCAAAGCCCTGTCCCTGCCCTGGGCATCAACTCCCTTTAACAATCATCTCCCCTCTGCCACTGGGAGCTGCCATCCTTTTAACCTTCACTGTTGGGGGGAAAAGACATCATTTTCCAAGTTGCTGGTTTTAAGTCACAGCATTCAATACAGACATGTATGTATCCACGATCTTGCTGCAAGCACTTTTGATGGCCCCAAACACCCATCTGGTGGCAGGCAGGAAGGGGTAGCATCAGGAATGCCTGTCTCAGAGCCCGCTGGCAGAGGCAGTGAGCGCTTGTACACATAGGGCACAGCACAAATGCCCAAATGGAGGCGGGAGGGGGCCACTCGTAGGCAAAGGCAGTGAGTAGGGACAGGAGACAGGGAGCAGAGGTGGGATGCTTCCTCTCACCTATCACGGGCTCTGAGCAAGTCACCCTCTCTGGTCCAATGAACATTTAACAGATATTTCCTGAGTGCCTACTCTACATGAAGAGCCTCCTACAGCTAAATGCTGATGAACCAAACAGAAAAGGCCCATCTCTCTCAGGAGAGATAAAGAGGACAAGTGAGCCAAGCAGCTGGGGAGGCCGAGAGCCAGAGAATCAGGGAGAAGCATCAGCAAAGGCCCCGAGGCCTGCAGAAGTGGAAAGTCCAGGAAGCACAAAGGATGGGAGGCAGGATGTCCACCTGCCCCAACCCACAAAGCACATTCCAGGTGGGGCACAAGGAGGATGTACCAGGAGGAGAAGGTGCAGGGCCCAGGCAGCTAGGGAGCCAGTGATCAGGGACCAATGGTCCTGTGCAACGGGCATAAATTAGATCCTAAAAGACCGACTCGTGCCCCCCCAAGGGGCAGGAGTTACCAGCGATGTCCTTTTTAGACTGCTCAGATTTAATCTGTTATCATGAAATGGTACAACAGGCAATCAGCCCTAGCCAAAGGAAAGCAAAGGGCTTCTGATCAAACATATGTCATGGAGACTGCCACGAAGGAACTAGCTACATGAGCCTGGTGGCCAGGATGCCCTGGGACTGTGAGCACCTCCCACCCTGCCTCCCCAAACTCATGGTTCTTGGTGAAGGCACTACCAGGCCACACAGCCCACACCCACCCAGGCTCACCCCTAAGGCAGAGGGTTCTGAAGCCCAGGATACCAGCACGGGCTGGGACTTCAGGGTTGCAGTCTCTCCTAAGGATGTGTGGAAGGTGGGGAGGAAGGTATGTGAGCTTCTCTGAATCCAAATCCTAGGGCTGGGAGGGGAAGGTCCTTTGGGGGTTGGAGCCCCTATAGCAGGGCCTTGAGGCCATGGGTGCCAGGCTGGCGCTGTTCCCACAAGTGAGAAACAAGAAGGCTCAGCTGTCCTCTCCTCTCGACCCCTCCAGTCAATCCTTTCCAGCCCACCCGCAGCAGTGGCTGGGGGAAGCTACATGTGCCATCCCTCCACATCCTCCCCCAAACTCTATCTTAATAAACATCTTCAAATTGGAGAGGAAACAGGCATTTTGTTTTAATTTCATTACATTTCCTAAAGTTGCTTTTCTCTCTAGGAGTGTTTCTTCTGCCTCAACCTGGTTCCAGCTGCCCCCCTGGTAGGTGACTAAGTGACAGTGATGACAAGACGGGCCTTCTAACAACTGTACAAATGGCGTGCTCCCATAATAAAACAGGTGCACTATTTTACCTCGATGGATGTAAGAGAAATATCAGCCTAAAAAGGTAACCTGAAAGGACAACATATTAACACCTCAAAATTAAATTTTAAAGCAAAGAGGATCTCACCTCTCTGTGGGAAGAGGAAGGCTGCCATGCTAAGCAAAACAAATGTTAAATTAGAAACCACGGGCTGGGTGACATGGACTGCCCAACTCCAGGGTTTTTTGGTTTTTTTTTTTTTTAGGATCAGGCAAAAGTTAAAGGAGGCATAGAAAGAAAAGAAAGAAAGAAAAAAAAAAAGAAAAGAAAAGAGAGAGGAAGGTCGAAATCTGAACCTGAATTTAAAGGGTGTGAATCACTGCCCAGGCCCTCTCCATGGCAGTGGGGGGCTCTGAGACCCCCGACTCACAAAAGAGCCACCAACTCCATTCTGCAGACTGCTGCTGAGTTCTGAGATCATTGGGGCAGCAGAGCCAATCTCCTGCCATTCCCCAGTTAGTGGGTGTGAGGCTCCATGACAAAGGCAGGGAGGAAGTACAGCACGGATCCTGCCCCTCAAGAGCTACCAGCCTCGGCAGGACAGCAGGTGCAGGTGTGGGGATAGCAGGACAGGCACCCAGTGGGCAAACAGATAAACAAACAAACTCAGCAGGAAGGGTGCTCCTCTGGGAGGTGGAGGGGATGCAGGGGGGGCAGCACTACACTCACTAGAGGAGAGCAGCGTGTGACAAGGACCAGGACCGGATGTGTACAGTGGGGGGGCCTGAGACATCTGCAGAGACCTAATCAGCAATGCCAAGGACCAGCCATCTGTCTGGGCACTGTGCATAAAAACAGGTGTCACCACGGTGCACAATGTCTCTGCACTATGTCTCTGCGGCACAACCCCGGGCCTGGTCAATCAGGTCCCATTACACTAGCTCTGAAATGGACTGGACTTACTGCTATTCAACAGTGTCCACTGACCCACAGCCCAGGGACCACTTGGGAGCTGAAGAGACAGGCAGGATCTTAGGTCCTTCCCAGGGCCACTTGCTCAAACTCTGTATTTTTCACAAGATCCAACCTGATCTGGAGGCACACAGAGGAACTCCACCCTAAAGGACCGACTCGTGCCCTCCCAAGGGGCAGTGCAGAGTCACTGGGATGACTTAACCTCTCTGGTCCACAGTGCCCTCGTCTCTATAACGGAGGAGGTGGGAGTGATGAGGGGCATACCCAGCACACTGCCTGGCTACACTATGTGTCTAATGTCACCCCCCATGTTGTCAGCACTCCTCTCAGCCCACCCAGGAGCCAACCACAGCCCTGTAAAATCCACCTACACCAAAGATCCAGAGCTTCCGCAGACCTAGTGAGAGCTCCTGAAGTCTTGCCTGTGGAGGACAGGCTGGGCATCAGGACAGAGAGAAGGGGGACAGCAGAGAAGGCCAGGGTACAGCCCCACCTGGTCACCATCCAGCTCCTCAGCCTCCTCATCTCGTCACAGAGACAGGGGCTTGGCAAGGCCCCCAAAACCATGTACCAGGTCAGTAGACCCAGGACATCAGTAAGGGCACATGTGTGGATGGGAAACCCTAACGATGCAGGTCTCAGAGTAGGACAGCATGGACATGCTGTGGCTTAGTGACTCTTACTACTCAGAAATGACCATGACTCCAATAGCAGCTTCGGTCCAACGATAACAGCTAGAACTGCGTCCTCCCCACCATCACCGACAGAAGGCTGAAAACAGATGGTACCTAACAGCACCAACCAGCTGCACAAACCAGGTGCGTCCCTGCCTATCTTCAAGGCCCCCCAGGACCATTTCAGACTTAAACACATGTCAAGAGAAAATGTGCTCTGCATCTCCACACGGAGCACAGATCACTGTGCAGAATGAAGTTTGTGTGGGGGCTGGCTTCGGGCGGAGGGTGGGGACAGGTGCAGAGTGAGCACACCCAAGAGCACTCACTCTGAGACAGACAGAAGCCAGGCGCTTCCATGGCATACTGGTTCTCAGGAGACAGAGCAGGGGCTGGGCGCTCTCAGCCTTGCCTTCTATGCTACCAAAGCCCAGGAATTTTCGGCATTAAAAAGGAAGGTGTACAAGAGAAATCCTTTTAATAAGATTAGGAAACTTGTGGGCTCTGAAGGACAAAGGATGAAGATGAAGACGTGGATCAAAAGCAGCTGCCATTAAAGTTCTTTTGGAAGAGAAACAGACATAATCTGCTTTTCACTGAGGTAAGAGGCCATGCTGTCCAGCTGTCAGCAATCCACCTGAGCTCAGGCATGGGACAGCTGCTATTGCAAAGGGACCCTGCAGTGACAGCCAGTGGAGTACAATCAGAATCTGCTTTCTGCCCTGGGCTCCTCCCCATCCAGGGCTCCTCTCCACCCAAGGCTCCTCCCCTCACACTATGCTCCTCCCCCACACTGTACTCCTCTCTACCCAGGGCTCCTCCCCTCACACTATACTCCTCCCCCCACTGCACTCCTCCCCACCATGTTCCTCTCCCTACTATTTCCCCCCCATTGTGCTCCTCCTTCATACTGTGCTCCCCTCCACTGCACTCCTCCCTGCCTAGGACTTCTCCCCCCACTGCTCTCTCTCACATACACTGTGTTCCTCCCACACTGAGATCCCCCCGCCCCTCCCCACACTGAGCTCCTTCCCACCCAGGGATCCTCCCACACTGAGCTTCCCCCCCTCCCCCTCTCACACACACACACACACACACACACACACACACACACACACACGGAGCTCCTCCCTGCCCAGGGCTCCTCCCTCAACTGTGCTCCTCCCCCACTGTGCTTCTCCCTGCCCAGGGGTCCTCCTCTCAGGACCCTAGTCCCCTTTGGTGTCACCTCAGTTAACCCACACAGTTGCCCATGAAAAGCAGACAAGTGCCCTGGGCTTATACGCATCCAATTACAAGCTCAGAGGTAAAATGGCCCAAGACCTGTTCAAGGAGGGGGGCCGGGAGGCAGAGGTCACCAGCAGGAGGCCAGAGCAGGAGCCAGACCCACCCACACAGCTCCAGTCTCAAGGTCATTCCCTCCTGCACCTTCAGGAACACGGCAACACTCCCACCTCATAGGACTTTGACACAGCTTTCTGGAGGAAGTACTGGTGTTAAAAGCATTTAAAGCAAAACATACTCTTACCGTGTGATCCAGATATTGAAGTTGAAATTATGCATCAACACAAAAACCTGCACACAAGTATGTACAGCCACTTCCTGCAAAACTGCCAAGACCTGGAAGCATCAAGATGCCCCTCTTTAAGGGAGCATGCAGGTAAACTGTTATGTCCAGTGCTAAAGAGAAATGAGCCATCAAGCCATGACAGACATGGCAGAACCCTGAAAACATACTGCTGGTAAAAGAAGCTAGTCCAGAAAGGCTGCACACCTTATGACCCCAACTGTAGGACATTCTGGAAAAGGCACAACTACGGAGATGAGGAAAGGTCAGTGGCTACCCGGGCTTCAGGAGGAGAGAAGAAGGGTGGGCATGTAGGGCACAGTGGTTTTAGGGCAGGGACAGCATTCTGTGAGGTGACACCACAGGGGTGCATACATGACATCTTACATTTGTAAAAGCACAGAATGCACAACACTGAGAGCCAGCCCTAACATGAGCCACAGACTTGAGTTAGAAATAATGGAACAGCAATGGTTCTTGGATCGTTACCAAATGTACCTAACTGATGCAGGGTGTGAACAGCATAAGAGCCTGTTTTGAGGCAGGAGAAGGGGCACAAGGCAAGTCTGTACTTTCCCCTTAATTTTTTTTTATAAACATAAAACAGCTTTAAAAAAAAGTCTATTAATTCAAAAACATAAAAATGTTAATATGTCATATACTGTATCATTTTATTTACATAATATCATTGAAATACCAAAATTAGCAGAGATGGAAAACAGAATATAGGAGATAGTGGAGTGGCTGTGCTTGCTTTTGTGGCACCATGCAGAAGGTCTCTGTGGCAGTGGTGGTTCCCTGAATCTACACATGTGCTAATGTGACAAAGAACCCACCTCCCCACCCCCAAACATACACACACAAACACATATGCGTCAAATGCCTGATACTGCACTATAAGCATGGGAGCGAGTGTGTGGAGTGTGTGGTTTTATTTTGAGACCTTATTAAGCGGCTCCAGTCTAAGGGTTTAATTGTTACTGATAGCTGAGAGTGTAAGAGATGTTTCCAGGGCAGAAGCTACTGATAGCTGAGAGTGTAAGAGATGTTTCCAGGGCAGAAGCTGGGGGAAAGACACACAGAACCTGGTCCCACTGGCTTCACAACTTCCTACAGATCTATAGTTATTCAACAAATGAAAACAAAAACCCAAACCCACTGACCGGGCTCCAGCACAGGAGGTTCACCCAGGGCTCCTTCCCTAGTGGCCTCCAGAGCTCAGCAAAAGTCGCCACAGCAGTGGTCCCAGGCTCTCACTAATCTGCTCTGGCCCCTAGAGGGAGATACCCTTGGGTTTGGAGCATGGACCCGGTAGTTGTTCGGCCCCAGAAGTGCCCAGCGCAGAGCCCAGCATGCAGGACTCACTCCGCCAAGATCTATGGGACAAGACAGCAAAGGAACAGGTGAGTAGGTATGGGTTCTTTCCATTCCTTCCCAGCATTCCATCTGCCTGCCTGCACTGTGACTCTGAGCACAGGACACTTTGCTTGAAGGTCAGCTTTTACAAATCCAAAGAGACTGGGATCCCTGGGTGGCGCAGCGGTTTAGCGCCTGTCTTCGGCCCAGGGCACGATCCTGGAGACCCGGGATCGAGAATCCCACATCGGGCTCCTGGTGCATGGAGCCTGCTTCTCCTTCTGCCTGTGTCTCTGCCTCTCTCTCTCTCTCTCTCTCTGTGACTATCATAAATAAATAAAAAATTAAAAAAAAAAAAAAAACAAATCCAAAGAGACTATGAGAAAATACTTGGAACAGAACAGTAATAAAAATAACCCACATCAAAATTGATGGGGTAGGCATTTTTTTATAAAAATTCTTAGAAAACAATAAATAGGGGTGCCCAGGTGGCTCAGTTGCTGGAATATGCAGCCCTTGATCTCTGGGTCATGAGTTCAAGCCCCATATTGGGCACAGAGATCACTTAAAAATTTTAAAAAACACATACAAATAAGGGATTGCATTAATTCAATAAACAGTATCTACAAGAAACAAATAGCACATGTCGTCCTCAGTGGCAAATTACCGAAGCTTCCTGACCTGCGTGAGAGAAGGACACTGCCAGCATCACTTCCGAGTGACAAGTCGACTGATGGTCCCAGAAAGAAGACAGGAAAGAAAAAAAGGAAAGGCATGAGGGCCAGAAAGGAAGAGGTCAGCTGTGTTATTCACAGAGGCCAGGCTCCCCTCTGCTGGAGCTGCTTTCCAAGAAGCGAGTTTAGCAAGACTACCGTGCGCAGGGGCAGCAGCCAAAACCTGACTGCATTTCCACACACCAGTAACATACATGGGATACAAGTCCTCAGAGATGCCATTAAAGCTGCACTGAAAACAGAAAATATTTGGGAAAATGTCTAATAACATGCATCTAACATGGGATGTTCTCCTTCAGAAGATAATGTGTGGTGTCACATCTTCCCAAACTGATTTACAAATTCATTGTAATCATTATCATGTTCCAGTAGTTTTTCATGTAAATGGACAGATCCTGAAATGTAGGAGGATATGCAAAAGACCAAAATTAGCCAAAGAATCTTAAAGAACAAATTTGAAGGTTCACAGATACTGACACATAAAGCTGTAATAATGAAGACAAGGTGGTAGGGTGAACAGAGACAAGAAGAGGCAATGGAAGAGAAGAGAGAACTCAGAGCTGGCCTGTCCATGAACAGCCTGCGATAGGTAGCAAAGGCCTTGTGACAGTCCACGGGAAAGGGCTGGTCTCTCAAAAAATGTTGCTGGGTCTACTGCATAGTCAAAGGAAAGAGGAAAAAGTAAGATAAGAATTTTAAGTGAGGGGTAACTGATACACAGTGTAGGTGTAGGCATACAACCCAACAACTGGGTGTTTGTATTGGGTGTTTGTATATGTGGCAAGATGATCACCAGTGTAAATCCAATTAACATCTGGGGGAATATTATCCTGACACCTACCTCCTGTCACACCCAAACATCAATCTATAGAAGATGAGACAATAAAGCAGTTAGAAGAGAATAGCTATTTCCATGACTTTGGTAGCAAAGATCACATCCATCGAGTTCACCAAGGCTCAGAAAGCACCAACCTAACATAACAGAAACAGTAAGCTGGTCTGCACTAACATTAATAGTTGCTACTTGTCAATGGACACAATTAAGAGAAAGGCAGCATGGTGTAGACAAGAGACGTGGTCGTACAGGTCTCCAATAAGAGATTCATGATCAGAATATGAAGAGAACTCCAGGAGAGAAAGAGAAACAGCCCCTAAATGCAGGGCCAACCTCGCTGAGCACCAGTGGGCCCAAATAATAGTGTGGCACCCTTACAGCCCACCAGAGAAGGACTGAAGCCAGAGACACGGGTTCTGGTGCAGACCCAGGGGCATCCATGGGGGCTGGTGTCTGCCAAACAGCTGCAGCCCCACTGACACTGAGCGTGGTGGACATCCTCTTGCCAGCCAGCACTCCACACCCTGCCATGCCCAACACAGAGGAAGCCACTACCCACTCGCCCCCAGAAGTACTTCAAGCCCCATATTGGGCACAGCCACCTGCGTGCCCCCCAGCCAGGACTCCCACCACCCCCACCACCAGGACCTACACCCCACCAGGACCACCACCCATCCACCCCTAGGACCTGTACCCCACCAGGGTCACCACTCACCTAGCCCCCCCATGAGGACCACCACCCTACTCAGGGATCTTTCAAGGGTGAGACATCATCACTACCAAACCATGCACTCTGATCCCCAAGGTAGTAAGTAAGACACCAGTGATCTGCATCCTCCTCTCCAAAACACCTCCTCTATAGAATACAGAATAGGGGAACAGTTAAGATATAGAAAAAAGAGTTAAGGGAAGCTTCTACTTCCATTTGTTTTTTTAATTTCTTACTAAAAAGTTAGCTTTTACTGCTGAGGTTCTATAAATAACAAAATTCTATAACCATATTGTGGAATATTAGGGGCACACTGGAAATAGCTCATTTTAAATAGGAAAATGGTTTGTGTTCACCCAGTTCTGGAAGCCAATTTTCAATTGCTTAAAATAGTCATGGTATTTTACCAAGGTGATTACACTCTCAGCTATCAGTAACAATTAAACCCTTAGACTGGAGCCGCTTAATAAGGTCTCAAAATAAAACCACACACTCCAAGCGCTGTATGCTGAAATGTCAAGCACACAAATAGGACCCTCGATGGGACACAGGTGCCCAGAGCCCCACAGCAGGCCTGTAGCAGGCCTGGCACAGAGCCGCGGCCAGCAGCAGGAGCACTGCACACACAGCTCTGCTCCAGGTAGGTAGTGGCCAGGGGGGTCTCTTCTCTGCAAGGACAGGGAAAGACCAGCAAACACCTGCTAGCCGGAGAACCGCCACCTTGGAGGCACCCTGAGGAGGAAGCACACCTGGCTGGTGTCTGACATGCTGCAGAGCTCACAGGGTTATTATTCCAAAGGTGGACACATAGTGGCCATGTACCTGGCACTGAGTACCAAGCAGCAGACTAGCCACACCCCCATGCCAATAGCTGATGAACGGCTTCATAACCACGCTGGCGGGAGAGACAGGTCCCTGTGAGCCGGACCTAGGGCTGCGCGGGAGATTGCTATCGACCCATCAGGAACGTGCCTTTGAGCAACAGTCAGTCTAAGGCATCAGTCAGCGCCAGGCAATCAATACCCACTCTTTCCCGGACTCAGCAAGGCCCATGAGTGCAGCGGGTTGGGGTGCAGACGGAATTAGGCCAGGAAGGGCCATCGGCTTCCAACCTGCTGAGCCAGGGAGAATGGAAATTTCCTGCCTTGGGACGGAGCAGTAACCTTGCAGGACAGCAAATACCCGAGAAGAAGGCCAGGCCAAAACCTCACAAAGGAAGGGTGCAGTCTAAGCATGGCCTCCATGGGTGGGGGTTATACCCACAGCTCCTGCCAGGAGGTGCGGGCTTTGACAGGGATCTGCAACCAGGACTCTAACCTGGAGGAGGGTACATATTAGAACCCCGGGGTCTCAGCAAACAGAGGGCTCGCAGCCATCAGCAGCACTCCTACTAAAATGGAGAAGAGAGAAGAGCAGCGTGGCCTCTGTGCTAGGTGACAGGAAGGCTCTTCTCATACCTGCTGATAGCCAATGGGCAGGTCTTTCCAGAGGGACCAACTGGCCCTGTGCACAGCAACAGCTTCTCTGAGCACTGCACCTGTCCCCTGACCTCCCAACACACAGAATAAGCGCACCTGCTCAATTCACATGAGATCTGTGAATGGGAGCACTCTGAGTAAGGGGTGCTGACTGCTCTTGGACTCACAGTTCCTGTGGCACACAGAGGTAGAGGGGGGCCAGACTACCCCTTCTGGGTGGCACGTGTCCCCCGCCCCCACACCCTCATCCACCCTATCCCAGCATGCAGGACCACTCCCTACATTGTGATGCCTGCCTATAGGTGTCTGAGTTTCCAGGTCTTGGTGTCAATAGCACCCTCTCCTTGACAGCGCATATGGTAGGCCATGATGGAACATGGTCACCCGGCAAGACAAGGAGATTTCTGCAGACACAAAGGGACCCTAAAGTCGGAGAATTAGGCTGCCTGGGTTGACCAAGTCACAAGAGCTTGGAGAAGCAGCGAACTTCACCAGTGCAGGCAGAAAAGGAAGCCACAGAGATGTGCAGTTTGGCAGGGCCTCAACCCTCCACCCCCTCCCAGGGCCGGCGGGGCCACAGGAAACACCTGTGAAAGAATGTGAGCAGGTGTTTAGCAAGGACAGCTGGCACAAATAGGATCCCTGTTCTACAACCACAGAACTGAACTCCACAACAGGCCCAATGACCCTGGGCACAGACTCACCCTGACAGCCTTAGGACCACTGTACCGCAAGGGCAGAGCTGACACCTTGATGCATTCTGCTAGGGCCTGGGGACCAGGAAGCAGCTGGGCCTGCCCAGAACTCTGAGATGACACACTCATGCCATGTCCACTGCCACGGCTGTGGTGCCATGACCGAAGCAAACACAGGCTTCACATAAGGAAGAGCTGTGCTGGCCTGGGGTCCCAAGCCCTATGCCTGGAGACCCAGCTCAGAGCCTCAGCCCCAGACATGCCATCCGACCACCACCCCCGGTCCAGCAAGGAGCAGCCTGTCCCCAGCTCTCAGGGGTCGCTGATGCAGGGTTCCACAATCACACTCCTGGGCATCCACTCAGAGGAATGAAAACTCACAGCCAGCCAAAACCCTGGGCACCATCGTTAGCAAGGGTATTTGTAACAGCAAAACCTGTAAACGCCCTTCGAGTTGTGCAGTCCTGCTCATTCGCAAAGAGGAACTACCTACTGACATTCGCACAATCCAGGCAAACTGAGGCAATCCACTGAGTGGAAAAGTCAGTCTCAAAAGGCCACACACTGTACAATTCCATGTTTACCATGCTCTTGAAAGGACAAAATTTTATTTTATTTTATTTATTTATTTTTTTTAAGGACAAAATTTTATTAACAGAGAACAGATGAGTGGCTGCCACGTCAAGGCCGTGGTGGGGCAGGTGAGGTGGGCATGACTGAGCATGTGTGAGGCCGTGTGGCACCCTGCAGGGGGTGGTGGGGACACAAATCTACGTGTGAAAACAAGACAGAAATACACATGCATGTGCCAATATCAGATCGCGGTACCATAATTACATAAAATACAAGCACTGGGGAAACGGTGAAGGATATAAGGAACCCTTCTGTGCTATCCTTGCAACTTCCTATGATCTATAATTATTTCAAAACAAAAAGCTAAAAATATAAAAAGTCATCACCCAGGGCTAACAGCGTGGAACAACTGGGTGAGGGGTATCGGAGTGTCAGGGATGCCGGGAGTTGGAGTTGGGGGTGCTGGGATGACCCACATGGTGTGGGTTGGAAGGGGACCCGTCCATATGAACACGTCTGGTTTATGGGAGCTTGGGAAAAGACACAGGGAAATGTTTATGGATGTGCTTGTACAGAGAAGCCAGGACACACACACACACACACACACACACACACACACACACTTCCTGGCTGTGAGCTGACAGGGCCACAAAGACCTAGCACACCCACGCCATTCTGCAGAGAAGCGAGCAGAGTCCTGGAGCAGCAGCTGGCACAGGGCTGGGCAGGAGATGCTCAGGATGAGCCCAGGGACCTGCAGCAGCAGCAGATGATGAGGAAGGATGAAGGGCTCAGCCCTCACACTGAGCACAACTGAAAGAACTCCCATTGGCCAAAGCAGTAAAATCAATAGCTGGATTAAAACCAAATTCTAAAGTCAATATCTACAAGTCCATTTGCTATAAATAAATGGTTGAATTAAAGAATAAATAGGGAGGAGAGTTGAATCTCATGCAGAAAAATTCGGAACAGGAACTGCTCTGCCCTCAGGGAGGGGCATAACCCCCACACTCAAGGTGTAACTGTGCACGGTGACTTTCTCCAAGTCCACCATGTGGATGGATAGATCTGGCAGACATAGCTAAGTCGCACAAGCGAGATCCGTGTCCACACAGGTAAGTCATGTTGACGGCCAGAGCCTTTCCCTCCAGGGTCTCCTCTGAGCCCGTCCCCCAGGTGACCAGGAGGAAAGCCTCACAGCACAGCACGCCCACTGCTAGAGGGCACCGAGCTCGGGCCACCAGTGGCCTATCATTCACTAAGACCTTCAGGAGGGTCAAGTGAGCCACACACACCGCTGCCACCAGCAAAGCCTTCCACCAGTGTGACCACCAACCTGTCCAACCAGCTTCATCCCACACTCCCTCCACAGACCTCCTGAAGCCTCCCTTCCCTGAGAGGGCCACATACCCACTGTCCACATGCCACAACTGCCGAACCCACCAGCCCCCACTTCCAAGCAGACTTGCAGCTCTGACACAAGCTCACACGGGGTGGAGAGGCCGGGTGGAGGCAACTGGTTGGGGATGGGGAGCTGCGTCCCCACAGCATGGGGTGACCCAGAGCCTCCCATGACAAGGGGACACATCTGTGGCTGCTATTTTTTCTTTTATAACTTATCTTACAACTAGAAGTTTGTCCCTTTTGACTAGCACCACTCATTTCTCCTAGCCATAGCCCCTGCCTCTAGTAACCACCAACTTGTTTCCAGTATCCATGAGTTCAGTGTTTTAAGATTCTGCATGTGAAACCATAGTGTATTTATGCTTCTCTGACATTTCACTTACTAGGACAATGCCCTCCAGGTCCAACCACATTGTCACAAATGGCAGGATTTCCTTTTTTCATGGCTGAATGATATTCCATTGTGCCCCTATGCCATCTCTTCTCAGCACACTTACCCACTGGCAGGCACCCAGGCTGTCGTGAAGGATGCCACATGACGGTGGGGATACACACACCTGTTCCACACAGATTCCACTTCCTTCAAGTCAATGCTCAAAGTGGGCTTGCCGGATGGTGTGGTGGTCCCAGGCTTTGATTCTTCAGGGACCTCTGTCCCATTTCCTCCTTTCGTGGCTTTCCCAGGCCTCGCCAGTACCATCCACACGGGAACCAGTTGGGCTGGCACACAATACCCCTGCTTCTTCCAAGGACAGCAAAATGGGGATCCAGAGGGACTGAGCACCTTCTCTGAGGTCACCGAGGAAGGTCCCCCCACTTGTCACCCCGGGAAAGGCCATGATGTCAGGGACTGCAGCCTGGCCTCGCCTGTACTGACGGAATATCAGGTCCAAATATCCCCCGGCCACATGCAGCCCCTTGTCCAAGCCAAGGACATGCCCTCTGGGCAGCTGTGCTGTCCACCTCTTGCTTGCTCTGTCCCCACGTGTCTGGACCGACACGAGCAGCACCTTCATGCCCATTCCCCCAAATCCTGCAGGCGACATTCAGATTGAGCCCTCAGGCCTCAGCTCAGCTATGGCTTCCGCTCCAACAAGAATTCCGTCACACGGGACATCTAGGTCAGCTGGGCAGCCAGCTCCTCATTTCGGTTCAGCTCATGACCTCAAGGCTGTGAGATCAAACCCTGCATCAGGTTCTGTGTTCAGCAGGGAGCAGTCAGCTTGAGATTCCTCCCTCTCCCTCTCCCTCTGCCCCTCCTTCTGTATATCCTTTCTCTAAAATAAAATATAAATCTTAAAAAAAAAATTCCAGCACAAATGGCATATGTGTGTGTCGCTGCTATCTGTCCCACTAGACTGTAAGCACTAAAGGGCCGCCGTGACCCCACATCTGTGCAGAGAGGACCTGCTGGCACGCTGTGCATGCTAGGGAAGGAAGGGAGGAAGAAGTGGGAGCACAGGAAAGCAGCTCCATACCCTACACTGTAACCGACCACAAGCACCCAGGCAAAAGGACCATGTCCTCCTCTCTCTCAGAAGGCAGCCCAGGTTCCAAAGGTGGCTCATGAGGGCATTCTGCACAACTCCCCCACAAGTGCCACCTGCAGAGCCAGGACGTCAGGGGCAGCCTGGGGCTGGTGTGCAGAGGTCAGCTGAGCCTGACCTGGGAAGCCCCTGGACGCAGGGTGATGTGATGCCAAGGCTCTTCAGGGATAACATGGCATGGTAAGAAATGTGCTGCAGAAGCCATAAAATGGCAGACTTTTAGTAGTTGAAATATGACTTGTCCTCTCAAGGCTCTATAAGCAGGAGGTCCTCTGCATGAGGCACAACTCCTGGAATCCCCCAGGTGGACTGCCATTCCCTGGGGTAGCCCACTCGGCCCACACAGTGTCGGGTTCAGGGCAGACAGGAAGTTTCTTTGCCCAGCAAGCTGGACACCCGACATCCGTGCCTGGAGAGCGTCTAGGGACGGATTCAGACTCTCTCCTTCCTGTTTTCTGAAACTTCAGCACTCAAACTCCCACAGACAACCTCAAATCATGCTCCAGCAGACTGTTGAGCCAGACAGTGGAAGCTCTTCAGGACAAGGACAATTAGAGAGATCCCAGCCCCACATATGAGGCTGAGAACAAGAACATTCTGCCCAGTGCATCTGGATCTGGAAGACAGTTTTCATTCCAGACCACAGGCCACAGACCCACTGCCATTTACCCTGGGCTCATGGGTCGCTGAAGGAAGGGAAGACTGCCCCTGCCCATAGCCTAGAGCAGGGTGGACCCTGCCTGCGAGCCAGAGCCGCATGGGTCGGCATAGCCCCAGCCCTACCCCTCACCAGGAGCACTGGGTCTCTGGACAACCATCCAGAAAGGGGCCCACACCTGGGCCCTCGGAGTCTCAAAGAGACCACCCAGGGTTTAAGGAAGTCTTTGCCGTTAGAACCCTGCTAACATGACAGGATAAAAGCACAGCCTGAGAAAGTCGCCACAACTACCTACTTTAGGTGCAGGGAAGCTGATGGTCCTCTGAGGGGGACACGCAGCAGCTCCACACAAGCCTGACTGATCAAGAAGCAGGACATAAACCACTGTGGTTAAAAGTGCCCTTAGTTTGGTTGTGATCTCAAGAGCCATGGGTGCCTGGGAATCAGACACTATGTCTGGACGTGGAAGGGATGGACTGGCAGCTGCTGGCCAGGACGGCAGGCCTCTTGAGCAGGGCCAGCCTGGGCACCCCCACCATGCCCTGTACCTTTGTCAGCAACAGAACTCGCTTCTGGAGTCTCCGTGCCAGGGCCTCCTGCGTCTCCCGCTTCTTCCTCTCCTCCAACAGCTGGCTGCTGACCTGGCGGACCTCCTCCTGGAGCTGCTGCCGGACTTTCTCTAGCCCACGGGCACTGCACAAGAAAGGCAAAAGGGCAGAGCAGTGAGGCCCGGCCCGCAGAACACGACCCCAGCCACGGGTCCCCCAGGACCAGGACATGCTCGTCACGCAGGTCCCAAAATAGAGCCACACGTGCAACCGGCACGCTGCCATTTCCTCGCTGGTGAATAGCTACTTAGAGCTTTTCAGGAGTTTCTGGATTTCAAAGAGACACCCAGGGTGATCCCAGAACACGGCAGGCGGCGGGGGGAGGGGGGAGCTCAACCCCACATACAATGGGAAAAATTGTCAGCAACACAGAGCTTTGGGAGAAAGCACTTCTGAATGAGCTAAATTACCAGCAAGCATTTCCATCCGGATCACAGCAGCCAGATGTGCAGTTGGTGTTGGGGAGCCCCCACCATCCCAAGTTAGGGCCCACTCCCCCCAGAGCTGCCTTGCTGGCTGCCAGCCAGGGGCTCTGACACTGGGGCAGGGGCATCCTGTGGTGGCTCCTCACAACCGGCCAGACCCCCAGCAGGCCAACCGTCCCTGCAGGTCCTGCTTGGGCCAGTGGCCTCCGAGTCATCCCTTCAGGGCCCAGTTCAGGGACCTGCACTCCTGCCCACCTGCATGCTAACATGCAACTCCCAGGTATAGCCTCCCTTTCCCACAAAATGCCCCCAGTCCCTCAGTCCTGCCCAGGGGCTGCTCTCTGCTTCTAACATATTTCTGAGCAGCCAACGGCAGCCAGTGCCTGACACCAGCAGGAAAAATCCCTGACTCCCAAGACTATGCAGTCTCAGGATTCTGCACCCAGAGTGACTGATGGAGGGGATGAGGCTCTGGGGAGCCCCCCCAGGAAGGGGGTTCTGTGGAGAGGGGCTGTGAGGAGAGGCATCCTGGGAAAGGCCCCTGAGCGAGGAGCTATATCCCCTCAGGGCACAGAAGGCACCTTTTTCCAAGGGAAATTCTTAAAATCTGCAAAAACCCCCAGAAGCAGAGCACCAATAGGACTGCACTGTCAGGAAAAAAAAAGGACTGCACTGTCAGGTGACATGTGCAGCACTCAAAGAGGCGGTACGGGTGAGACAGGACTGAGTTGGGGCTCGGCCGGAGGGCCAGGGAGGGGACCTGTAGGCTCAGCCACACCTGGCCTCCAATCATGTCCTCTTAGCTTTGCGCAACTTGAAGAAAACCTTCATCTGTGAGGATGGCAGACAGTGCTCTCTCTGGAGGTGGCCTCCACCATGCTAATTTCCTCTCCCAGATGTGAGCACAGGGTTTTGTTATTAGGTTTAATTTGGAAATGAAAGTGGATCACACACAGAGAAAGCGAGGACACGCTGGGTAAAGAGCCCTGTCTGGGCGCCCGAGGTTGGCCGAGCACAGGGACCATTGCTCACTCGCACTTCGTTTTGGCCATCCTGGAGTCTTACACTGAGGTGTGACCCACTGCACCTGCCACCTCCAGGTGTTCCATGACCAAACACATAAAAACAGGCACAAAGGTTCACTTGAAACAGAGGCTATTAAGAGGCTATTGGGACACCTGGGTGGCTCAGTGGTTGAGCATCTGCCTTTGGCTCAGGTTGTGATCCTGGAGTCCTGGGATCCAGTCCCACATCGGGCTCCCTGTATGGAGCCTGCTTCTCCCTATGCTTGTGTCTCTGCCTCTCTCTGTGTCTCTCATGAATAAATAAATAAAATCTTAAAAAAAAAAAAAAGATGCTATTTTGAGTTCTAACTCAATCTAAAACTCTGCATAGGTCAACCTAACAATCAAGCACTGTGGCATCGACCCCAGAATCACTGGACTCAGGTGGGCAGCTCATGAAGGCTTGGAATCAGTGCTCCCGCGCTGGCTGGTGCACACAAAGGCACGACCACAGCCAGCACACCGTCCAACCAAGCTGCTCAGAAGCTCCCCAGAGCACAGGTTCAGTGGGGACAGCCCTGGGGGAATCTGCCAAGCCCCAAACCCTACCAGGTGGGAGCACAATGCCCTCATAGCCACGTGGGGGTCAGACTGGAGACCACACCCCGAGAGCTGCTGGCAGCCAGGAAGGAAGCTGGGGCACAGGACACCCACATCTTAGTCTGGGGCTGCCAGCTCACTGGGCAGACCCTTAAAGAACCAGTGGGCCTCTGCCCCCCAGTGCCTGACCACAGCCCACAGCCTTGCCCTGAGATGTCACAGAAACAAGTGTACCAACTGAGAGGCAGCACCACCATGTGTCTGATGGAACCCACAGAAAGGTGACTGGGCCTAGGCCCAGGTAGGTGAAGCCCTCGTGCATAGTTAGAAAGAATGCCTACCCCTCCTGGTGGTAAAATGCTTTCCATGAAACTTGGATAGGAAGGAAGAAAGCCAGAGGACACATGACCTTGCAAGACTAGCACGAGGCGGGCAGCCCTGGCCTGAGTGTGTTCTCTGCCCTGCCCATAGCCGCAGGATAAGCACCATCCTCAGAGTTGTCGGCCTGTGTCCCCAAGGCCTGCCCCGAGGCCTGACACTTGGTCTGCACTCAACTGCTCAAGAGACAGAACTATAGGTAAAATCCACCTTCAGGACACCTCAGGGGAGCCACCAGATGCTCTGTAGAGGCTTGCCCAGCACCATCAGCACCAAGAAGCACTCAGCAGCCTGCCCGGTGGTGACCAGCCCTACATGAACGCAGAGATGAGAAGCGCAGGTGCAACCTCGTGGGGCTGCACGCCGATGGGGCTCAGAAACCGCACAGCTTCCGTGAACCAAGAGTAGGAGACAAAAAGGGTCACTGTTGCTGTCAAGCCATAACAGAGACACAAAGAGAGAGAGCCCTGACATCATGGAGCAGCCACCACAGAAAGCAGGGCTGCAGGCACTGAGGGAAAGGGGGGGACACCATTGAACCTAGTAAGTCAGATGTCTGCGGGGGCCCCACAGGGCAAAGACGAGTGTGGGGAAGGGGATCCATGCACACAACTCAGTCACTGTGACCAGCACAGGACAATCGAGAAATAAACATACCAGGTATGCCCAGCACATGAAGAGACATCCAGGAGGTGGCACACAAGGCAGGACTCAGGGGTCGAGGGCATGGCTCCATTACACAGGAAAGAAGCAGGGGAGAGGGACCCCAGTGTGGACAAGGAGGGAGCTTGAGGCAAAGGACATTAGAGCAGATGAGGAAATGGGAGACGGGGTGTGCAGACCACCCTCCCCATGGAGACACTCCTTCAGCTGCAAAGGCATATAGAGCACAGGCTGCAGGCAAGGAGTTGGGAAGGGCTTCACTTCTGTATATAAACTCCCTGGAGACAGAGTAACAGCACACAGCACACACAGCCCCATGGCGGGGATCCTGGCCTCACAGAACACAGGATGAGAAACAGCAAGGACCTCATGACAAGGACGAGAAACAGCAAGGCCCTCAGAGACAAGAAGCCCAGCCTCCCACAGGAGCAGTTTTCTGACGTTTCCACAAATCCAGGCCAAAGTACTCTGAAAGAGCTGTTCAAACCACTAGTCCTCGGGTGGCCCTGCCTCCTCCCCCACATGCCGAGGGGCGGAAAGGGACCCCACGTGTGTGCTGAGCCCAGGGCCCTGACCCATGACACTAGTGCCCAGATGGCCAACTCTTCCCATCGGGGTATCCTCTCTGGTGAAACTCAGCCTTTCTTGGGAAGCAAAGAAGAGAACACTCATAAAACATTAAACCGCTAGTTCCAAGAGTAAGCTGAACTCTTGGGGTCACTGGCATTTCCGCAAGCCTTTGGGAGTTCAAAACAAAGTGCTTAGTGCTTGAAGGAGAAGTCGGCATGCCTATCGATCAATGCCTTTTTGAGCTGGCATCTGTTCAGACAAGGTCTGAGCTTCTGAGAACCATCTTTATACTATGGCCCCTTCACGTCATCCTCATCAGAAAAGTCCCCACCTGAGAATACCTACCTTCAAGGAACAGAGGACACAGCTCACTCTGAAGCAGCAGGAGACATTTTAATGACCTTCTTGGAGACATGGAGGATGCAGGCTCTGGCCCTGACCCCGCATGACCTCTGCAGCCCCCACCCCCAGCTGTCTGTGTTCTAGTTCCGCCCACCACTGCAGGCAGCCCAGGTGCCCAGGGAAGAGCATCAGCCACCTTCCCCTGTGCTGAAGAAGGCCCATGGACTGGCCACCATCCCTGGGAAGGACCTGGATGGTGCTGTCCATCCAGGAAGGAGTCATCCCTAGTACAGCTCCACGCCTGCTGTGGTGCCAGGGCTTCATGCCAAGTCTTGCCTGGCTTGTAAATACGAAGGGTGCAAACGCTGACAGCCATTGCCAGACTTGAACTCAAAACAACTCTGAGCCAAGTAAATCTTCAACCAGGACTCAGACAAGGAGGTGCTCGCACATAAGCACAGGTCATGCTGACCACTGCTGACCACTTCCCGAGAGCACTAACTGCATAGCACAAGCTAACCCATGGGGTCTCCAACAGGTGAAGGGGTAAATATGACATGTGCATGCATGCTGGTTTCTAGCAAATACACTTTCGTGCGAAACCAAGAAAACATTAACAAGGTTTTATTCACACTTTTGAAAAATCCCTAAAGCATCTCCTTAGGGCCCTAGGAAATGCAGATTAAACCACTAATGCAGCTGGTCCTTAAGTTTCCTCAACTGACAGGTAAATTATGGCCCCAAATGGCTCACTCCCTCACACGAGGTCCTCTGTGCCCCATAGGGCCACTGCCCAGGCTAAGCCACCATCAAGAGCAGGTGACCCTGTTTTCTGTCCAGGGTATTTGGGCTCCCAGGGTGAGTCAGGATGGATGGACAAGCACAGGTCCAGCCCCAGACAGCACAGGACCTATCCCAACCACAAAAAGGCAGCCAAAATGTTGGCCCCATTGAGGCTCAGCAGGGAATGTTGAGAGGCTGAACATTCTAGAAATCTGTTTGTCCAGCAGAAGGAAGGGGTAGGTCACAGAAAGGACAGGAGAGAGCTAAGGTCCAAGAGTGGACAGCAGGTCAGAACAAGCTGGTTCAACACATGTAACTGGCAGACACAGGACACACACCTAGTTGGGGTATCAGGCCAGGCTCGCAGCTCATACTATTTCACCATTAGCTGGATGGCTCAGGGTGCCAGGATTGACACCCAGCCAGAGGGAACCCAAGGAACAGGGCAGGTGCACAGAGTCCTGTAGGGGCCAAACTCCAGCCAACTGAGAGCATAGCGAGGGGACAAAGGCCAAGGGGAACCCCCTGACCTGGGTGAGGAGTGACAAGGGCCCAGGCACAGGGAAGAGGGCAGGGCAGCTAGTCTCCAGGACCAAGGGGGCCATGTAGGCTCTGGGTGATCTCAGGGCCATCCCAAGCGCAGGGCTGCTTGCTGACAGTCAACCTCCAGCCAGAGGGGTGCATGCAACATGGATTCCCTTATGGACTTTGGGTTTTCTTCTAGAAAGTGTAGCAGGGAGGATACAGTGGATAAGCACATGTTCCACAGAGCACAGAGAAACCACAGGTCACATGCTAAGCAAGCTGACAGGGGCACAAGGGCCACACAACTCAGCTCCTTCCCAACCATACCAGTCCCCTTGCCTCTGCCCCCTGGGTGGCGGTGCACAGTGGGCGCATGCTAGGCACACAACCTGGAACACTCTCCCACCTACCAGCCTCTGTGATACCCATCAGACCACCTTCCCTCCTGCCATCTTACTTCAGATCTTTATTATTTGTGCTCATGCACAATTTCTATGTTCACATGTGTTTATCTGCTTCAAACCTCTGTCTCCGACTGTGTTCCACGAGGCAGGGGTGGTATTTACTCACCACCCCACACCTGAGTGCACGCAAGAGGTCTTCAAATGCTTGCCTTACACTTTTGGAGGATGGCCAGCCTCCGTCCCCAGTCTGGTCCCTGGAGTTCACAGACAGCTCGGGGCTCCTGCACCAGCCTCTGATTAGAGGACAGAGAAAGAGGGGGATCGGTCCAGTGAGGGGTGGCTTGGGCAAGGATGCAGTAAAGACTCCCAGGAGTGGAAGGCAGAGGGACACACATGGGTTTTGGGAGACTTGACCAACAGGAGGGGAAGGTGGGAGTCTTGGAAGGACCCCGCTCACCAGCAGACACGCTCAAGGCCAGGTTGAGGAGTGTGCCCTGCCCAGCTCTTGGAGAATTCTACCAGTGACACACACTGCACACATTCTGAAATGGAATGCCTTCATGAGTGATCCTGGCAGAAATGTCCAACAGGACACCACGCCAAGCACTGCGCATACATTCTGCAGCCACAAGAAACATGCACCCAGCCATGTTTATGGGGACGTGGCAGGGAGCCACATGACAGCTCAGGAAGGCGGGGATGAGTCCACAGGTGGTACATAGATACTGACTGCAGAAACACTCTCCCAAAGGCAACCCTGTGCCAGGGGCAGGCATCTACTCCCAATTCCCTGCCAAGTGAGATTCTTGCCACCACAGTGCCTGGAAGCCATTACAGTGCACACAGCCCACAGCCCAGGGCACTCAACAAGAGTGGGACACTAGCAGTGGCTTCCAGAGAGCCCTGGATTCCTCCGGCTAGAGATTTCCAATAACCCTGGTGTGAGCCCGCTCAGCATCTGACTGGTTGGATGCTCCCAGGAAGCCTGACCTTCCATTTCTTCCCTGGCAGAAAGGAAGCCACTGATCTCTGCCCTGCTTTGCCTAACGGGCAACAGGGAACCTAATGAGACACATATCAAAGGGCAAAGCAAGTGTGAATCCCTCTGCCATGCCCCTGCCTACACGGGCGGGGGGGCAGTGCACAAGCAGATCTCCCACTTTCATTCAGATGGGGTGGAGAAGCCGTGAAGTGGCCTTCTCCAGTGCCTGGAAAAGCCTTGACAGACCTCCAGCTGAGATTTGCACCATGATTCACTTTCTGAAGCTGCACGTGGACCAGAAGGTGAAAACAGAAGAGGTCAGCAGCCAGGATCTCCACAGAAGTCAGAACTCAGAAATCGGTCTCCTGAGCAGACAGGCTGCCCAGCAGGTGACAAACCTTCTGAGCAAAGGACACCCCTGCACACCTAGTCCTGCTGACCCACAGGAAGAGAAGGAGGGCCCTGCCAGAGTCGCACGGCTGGAGTGTGTGCATAGGGGCGCCCTCCCACCACAAGGTCAGTTCTGAGCAGCACAGGGAGGGCAGGTGTTGGGGCCAGCAGTGCAACCACAGGCTCGTCAGTCTGGCTATGTGCTAGCTGTGGCACGACGTGTACCACATGCAGGGGAAGGAAGGGACAGGAGGGCAGAGGCGGGCTGTGCCTCCTCTGTGGGTCCTGCTCAGACTCCCCAGAGGGCCTGCCTTGGCAAGGGAGCAGTGACCCTCACCCCGGCGCCCTCGACATCAGGGCCAGACAGCACGCAGCTATCTTTGTGCATGCCATCTGATTCCCATCCTAAATGCCTCCAAATGTCATTACATCTCTCTCTGAAAAATAAAGAAACGAACCTAAACAACAGAAACAAAATCAGAGAAGAGGAACGTTGAAGAATTTGCTCAGAGGCGGGGCAGGCAGAACGGGCCAGGCGGCGGCCATGTGCCCTGGCGCCAACACGCAGGTCAGATAGTCAGGTCCATGCTACACACCCTCCTGAATGACCTTGAGATGTGAGAAGGAGAATTGGCCTTGCGGTTTCAATTCAATCCCACCATGATGAATAATCTGATTTAGCTGATCAGTGCCCAGCCTTCAAACCCACAAGTGGGGCTGGCCCCAAATCACAGCCGTGGGGAGTCCACGTGAGGCGAGCTCTGCGTCCCCCAGTGCTGGCGTGCCAGGCATGTGGCAGAATGAGCTCACCACCCACCCCAGGCCCCTGAGACCCGACACACGAGGACACAGCAGAGGGCATTCAGGGCCTCAAGTCCTATGGGGCAGCTGCCACACACCCTGGAGCTCCAGACTGCAGGTGCTGGCAGGTTCAAGGGAAACAACAGCCGTCACATAATTAAAGCAACCCTACTGTCCAGCAACACAGGGCTTTATCCCGAGTGCCATGGACATGTCCAGCTTTGACCTCTCAGGACCAGGGAAAGGCTTCCACATGTATCACATCACTCCAGCCCCCAGCATCCCTGAGGATGAGCATCTGTGCACAGCCCCAGGTCATAACGCACAGAGTCACACCACAAGCAGGCAATAGAGCCAGGTGGGGAGTCTATCAAAGGTGCCATGTTCCTGCTCTTACACCCATGCTCAGGTTTTTGCCTGCTTTTAGAAAGGCAAAAACCATTGACTACCTGGCCCCAGGCAGACACTGGTTGCCAGTCACTACCGCAAGTCCCAGGTTTCAGGTTTGGAAAGGCACGAGGAGGTGAGACAGATGACCATCCCCCACCAAGGTGCTCTCCACCAGCATGCTGATGGTCATGGGCACATGAGGCTCGCCTGAGGCCATGTGAGTGCTGCGTTCCTTTCCAAAGAGATGACCTCTGAAGACACCATCCCCTCACCACTGGCACCCACTCGCTCGCTTCCACACTTTCCTGTAAGACGCCCTCGCAGATTCTCTCATCTGCAAAGGACCTGAGCAGCTCCAGTCTGAAGCCACGGCCACCACGCCCCACATGATGGCGACTGCTAGAGATCACTCCAGGGTCAGCTCTGAAGTCAGGGTGCATGGGCAAGAGGGCTCTGTGGAGGAGTGGGCTTGGGTGTCCCCCCACCTTGTCAGTGACCCTGTCTGCCCACCACTGAAGCTGGGTGGTCAGGGTGGGGCTGTGTAGCCACCCTATAAGGGGCTCCTCAGTCCACAAGTGAGGGCAGGAGGCCAACAGAGGCCCAGCTGAGGCGGTAGGTATCAAGGTAGGAGAGGAGGCAGCAGATGAGCAGAATCTCCCCCACATCTCTCTCTGGCGTCAACCAATGGCCCGTTAGCAGCTCCATGGCCAAGGCACCCAATGTGCCAACTGTCGATGGACAGCTGTGTGTCCACGAGCAAAGCTGCAGCCTCACACGGCACAGCCTGCAACCAGCACTTGTGCTCCAGCAGCGTCCTTCCAGCTGTCCGGCAGTGCCTGATTAATAGACCCCATCCTGCCTGTTTACTCTCCCATTGATTTTGCCGTCCTCAACCCAAAGCACCAGTCAATACCCAGTTAGGTGTGGCCCCTTCGTGGGGATGCTGATGTTGACCACCTCCTAGAGAGCTGCAGTCCCGCCTCCCCCAGGTAGGAGCCCTCGTCAGGGATGTAGGACATGGGGGCCATATGGGGCCATGCCTGAGGAGGAGCGCTCCCTCCATGGGGGCGACATTCACGTGGCCGTGGCAGACAGGCTCTCTAAGGGCTGGCACCCCACTAATAAACATCTCTAAAGCATTTCCCATGACGAACAACAGAAATGAAAGGAGAAAATGAGATTGTAAAAAATCATTAGTTTCTCTTTTACGATTTTTCTTAGTGAAGTTGAGATGGGAGAAGCATCTGCTCACCCATCACCGTGTCAACACAGCAGCTCACTTATTAACCCCACTTCCTGCTCAGCCCAGGCTCAGGGGCCTGGAAAGCTGACACTTGAGAAATGCCAGCTCCAAGCAGTTTATTTCCTCTTGAACTTTAACAACTGACTAAGACAGAAATGACCTTTAGATGGAAGGGCTAGTGCTTGTTGGGACCGCGGGAGCATGGCTGTGCTCCACCGCAGGGAGGGTGCTGGGCAGGCTTGATGTTGGGAGGCCGCCACCTGACCACACCCTTGCAGGTGACCAGGTGTCAGGGCACAAGGGCTCTCAGCTTTTCCAGTGAGGCAGCAGAAGCTGGCTTGAGGGCTCTAGACACACCCAGATGACTGTCTGCATCATATTCCCTGGGACCCAGAGGCACCCAAGACACAGCCAGCCTCAGACACAGCCTGAAGCACATGTCAGCAGAGGACTGTGGGCCGAGGGCGCAAAGACTCCCAGACACTGCCTCTCTCATCTTCCACGTGAGCTCTGCATATCACTTCTCAACCTGTTCATGGAAGGGTGGCTTCAAAGAGCAGTGCCGGCAGGTGGGGGTAATGGGGAGGTGACGGACATTCACCAGGATTCCCCAGATCTGACAAGACAATTCAGAGAAGTTTGGAAGTATCTAAATAGACAGTGTATAAAAATAAAATTCTGGTGTAATTACAAATACTGTTCTAATTTTCTGAAATCCCTGGAGGAGAAAAGGGCCAACCATAAAGATAGTCATAGCAGCTCATGGCAGTGTCAGGCATGCCACGTGGCCCCACTGCCAGCCTCAGGAGAGAAGCCAGTGACCTGCAGGTAGTGGAAGTGGCTGCAGGGTGAGCACAAACAACACCCACAGGGAAGGGGCAACATAGGGAGCACATTAGAGAGGTAAACACCAAACACAGCCAGCCTCTGGGCCATGGTGAGGGACACCGACAACTGGGGACGCCACTGCTCACCCCTGCCATTCAGCAGACACTCCACGTCACATCCCTGAATCTCCTGGGGGGATTCTGCAGCCACGGCCCAGGGAGCACCATCAGGGCAGGAAAGAAGGAAGGAGGCAGCAGACATGACAGAGGCAAAGGCATGATCTCAACAAGGGGACCTCTACTGGGGCCCATCTTTCTTCCCACTGGAGACAGGGATGCAGCCCCAAGCCTGCACGAGGCACAACTGCCGGTTCAGAGGCAGGCATGGACTCACTGTTCACGCAACCAACAAATCAATGCAAACAGTGTCAGGCCCCAACCTGAGAGCAGACATAGGGTGACAGCCTTATTTAAGGAGCTCAGAGAGAGAGTGAGGCATGCCAGGTCCAAGGAGAGACATCTTACCAAAAGAGGCCAAGAGGACAGGCAAAGGACATAAAATCCCATAAAATGCTCCAAGGCCCAGCCTTGCTTTGCCCACAGCCACTAAGATTCCAGCAACCACCTACATACAGAGACCAATGACCAGACAATTCCCACACCTTTTCCCGTGGCCCCAAGCTCATCATAGCCATGACCCCATGCATCAGACACAAAGAATTGGCGACCGGAAGACTATGTCCTTTGAAAGGACCCCTTCGTGGCCAATCACACTATCAGGAAATCTCAGGGAGCAATGATGAGTGGGTGCACCCACTGCAGTGCCGTGTTCTGACAGAGGGGGATGCACCCCTAGGAGCCTGAGCCACGCTCTGTCCCCAACTTCACGGCACCAAGTTCAGACTGCTCCAAGGTCCCAGAGCATGCTCATCTATCCAGCACCCCGCCCACTCCAGGAGTACCCTCCACACGCGTCCCCATTGTCCCCAAACCACTAGGGGCCAAGGACCCGCCATTCGCTATGCAGCCCCCTGTCAGCCCCACTTACACAGGGAGAGGGCATCTGCTCAATGAGCCTCTTGGTCATTAACATTATGAAACCATTTGTTGAATAAGTTGTTTTTTGAGTAAAATCTACACAAAATAAAACTCATCATTTTAAACCACATTAAAGTGAACAATTTCGTGGTTTTTAGTATATTCACAATACTATCCAAACATAATATAAATTCAAGAAGATTTCTTCACCCCAAAAAGAAACCCCACGCCCACCGGCAGCCCCTCCCCAGGTCCCAGCACCCACGTCCCACTCTGTGTCTATGGATTCACCTAGCGTGGACAGTCCATCTTTCTGGAATCGTGCACCACAGGACCCTCTCTGACTGGCACCTCTCACTGAGTACCACGGTTTCGAGGTCTATCTTCACTATACCAGGTGTGGCCACATGGCACTCCGTTTAAAGATAAACAATGCTCCACTGGATGGACAGCCACCCCTGGTTCATCTGTGTATCACCCAGTAGACGTGTGTGTTCTGTCCAACTCTGGCTCCTCTGAGTGGCACGGTGCTGAGCACTCAAGTGCAGGTTCTGTGTGAACATACATTTTCAATCCCCTCAGGAACGTCCCTACAAGCAGACATGCCAGGCCAGATGGCAACTCTATGTTGACCTTCTCAGGACCTGTCAGACTATTTCCCACAGTGGCCACACACCTCGTATCCCGCCAACGGCCTTAACCCACGGTGGTTACTTTCTGTTTTCTTACATTAATGTTATAGCAGCATTACACATCATGACACACAATTACAGAGGTTTACTGCTACAAAGGCCACGCCATCCTCCCCCGGCTCCTGGCCATCCCAACATGTGTGAGGTGGGTCTCACGGTAATTTCAATGCTCTTCACGTGATTGTTGAGCATTTGTAGAAAAGTAGACTTAAGTCCTTTGCCCTTTGTGTTTGCGGTAAAACATATACAACATACATTTTAACCATTTCTAAGTGGACACCAGGGGCATTGAGCACATCCACAGTTATTCAGCCACCACTACCCATTTCCAGAACAGTCCATCTTCCCACAGAGACTGTGTCCCCATTAAACACCAACCCCAGCCCCTGGCCCCACCCTCTACTTCCTGTCTCTCTGAGTTTGACTCCAGGGACCTTGTATGCATGCGCTCCTACAGTATTTGTCTGGTGTCTGGCTCCTTTCACTGGAGCATCACGTCCTCAAGGTTCATCCATACTGGAGCAGGTACCAGAATCCCCTTCCTTCTAAAGGCTGAGTGATAACCACATCATTTGGATACATCCCTGTTTTATTATTTATTTAATTAATTCACCTGCTGATAGGCCCGTGGGTTGCTTCTCACTGTGGACTACTGTGAATGCAGCTGCTACAGGATGGGCATGCAAGCATCTGCTCCAGCCACCCCATCCTTCCACAGTGCCTGCACCACGTTACACGGAACAGTTGTGATTTCTCTACTTCCTCACCAACCCTTGCAGCTTTCTGGTTTTTTGATGGCTGCCATCCTAACCCCATTGCATATGGGCCATCTGTGTCCTCTGTGGAGGGATGTCTGTTCAGGCCCCTTGTCCATTTTTAAATTCAGTTGTTAGTCTTTTTGACGTTGAGCTGTGAGAATTCTTTATGCATTCCGGATGCTAGATCCTCATCAAATACATGATTTGCAAGTCTCTTCTCCCATTCTGTGGGCTGACTTTTCACTTCCTTAACAGCGTCCTTTGACGCATATAAGTGTTTGATTTCAATAAAGCTCTGTGTGCTTCTGGAAACATATTTGAGAAGACACTCCCCAATCCAAGGTCACAAAGACTTATTAGGACACCAATGTTTCTTCCACGAGTTGGCAGTGTTAGCTCCTGTGTTCAGGTCTATGACCCACCTGAGTCACCTTGGAGGATGTACTAAGGCAAGCACCCAATGCGTGGTTCTGAAATTGCAGACCAGAAGATGAGGTAGGAAGCGATTCCTCCCCTTCCATGTACTGGAATAGTTTGAGAAAGATCAGTGTGAGCGCCTTCTTTAAACATAAGGTAGAATTCACCAGTGAGGCCATCTGGTCCTGGGACTTTCTTTGCTGGAAATATTCTGGCTGCTGATGACTAACCACATAAGGTCTATTTGTAGTTCCCACAACTTCGATCCGTTCTGGCGCTCCATGTGTCTCGCCGAGACGGTCGAGCACGTTGATGCACAATACTCCATGATGCTCTCATAGCCCTTTCTCCCTCCGTGGGGCCTGTAACAATGTCCCCACTCCCACTCCTGCTTCACTGACCCTTCTGTCATATTTGCTCAGTCACTCTACATAATGGTTTTTCCATTTTATCCATCTTTTCAAATAAATAACTTTTTATCTATTGTTTTCTTCTGTCCTCTCTTTCATTTATCTCTAGTTTTTATTATTTCTCTCCTTCTCCTTGCTGTGGATTTACTTTACTCTTCTTCTTCCAGTTTGCTAAGGTAGAAGGCTATTGATCTGAGATCTTTCTTCTTTTTAACCCAGGCCTTTAGAGGTGTAAGTTGCCTGTGAGCACCATGTATGCTCCCTCCGCCAGTTTTGTGTACTGTGTGTACATCACTCACACCACACCGTCGTTTCTAATTCCCTGTGTTTCTCCTTCAACTCACTGATATTAGGGAGCATATGGTATGATGTCCGCCTGTCTGTGGATTTTCCAAATTTCCCTCTGCCGCTGACTTCTAATATTCATCTCGTTGTGGTAGGAAAACATACTTGGTGTGACTCTCAACTTTTTAAATGAGGCAAGGCTCATGTGGTGGCAGAAATTGTGGTCTACCCTGCATAATGCCCACAGACACGGGACAGGAATGTGGATTCTGCTGTCAGAGGGTGGGCCACAGATGCCTCCATGCCTCAACCTCCTCACCCACAAATGGGGATAAAAATCCCTACCTCACAAACTTCTAACACAAACTCAAGGAGAGTAGGTGTACCAGGTGAATGTGAATATCAGCTGTGGGCACAGAAGAAGCAAGCAACATTCAGGAAAAGCTTACAGACGCCAGTGACAAGTCCTTCCTTGTGGACACACTGGCCCATCGCTGAAAAACACTCACCACGCTGCTGCCTGGTTTACCAGGTCTAACACAGAGCCTCAGCAGCAGATAGAGAACACAGACCTGAGAGCACAGGCATAGGCAGGGGCTCAGGTACTCGCGGATACAGCCCAGAGGCCATGGGGGCAGGGCTGCCAGTGCTTCTGGGAGGACACTACAGGTGCCACACGGTGGCTCTCCCAGGCAGCCCGCGAACACTGACCAGGAGCCATGTACTGAAGGGCATGGGCTTGTCCCGGTGAGTCACCCTGTCTCCAAAGAGCCCCCTTCCTGCGTGCACAGCACCAGTGCCTTTCAGGGTAAGATCCCGCTCAGCAATCCCATAGGCACGCGGCACCCAGCAAGAGGAGGAAGCAGGCTGGTGACAAAGAAAAGTGCTTCCCTTCACATAATTTCTTCACAGGAAATGGATTTCAAAGTGGCCATCTGTCTACCAGATTAGCATCCCAAAGCTACACAACTACACAAGCAAGGAGCCGGCTCTGGCTGAGCCCAGACTTCATCACTGTAGTAGAAAAAGTCCCATTTAAATGATAATAGTGCGAGTGCTTATGAAGCATTTTATGGGAAGAAGATCCCAACTGCACCTCACTGCTTCCCAACTACCAGGTGGGCCCAGGCAACTGGACACACCTCCTCTCTCTCTGCAGGTCCTCCCCATGTACCTGGCAGGCTGAGTCACTGAGAAGAGGACAAGTGGGGGCACCCTAATCAGGGGACCACTTGCTCAGGCAAAGCCCCAGTTCCACTTCGGGCATGCCTATCTGAGGGAGCTCTCACCTGCCTACAGCCTCTCTCTCCCTTGGCCACCGTCTCAGCCACCCACTCCTTCAAGTGCCCCTTCCTTTCCCTACTGGTCTCCCCCTGGTACCACCCACTGCCTCTGCAGAGGGCAACACCATGCACAGCACCCCCCACCTAGGAGGTGGTCAACAAAACATTCTGAACAAATGAAAGGCAGACTTGGAAGCCAGGCACCCCAGGGCTGGGGGGGCAGGCAGAGGGTGTGCAGCAGGGGAGTGCCACATGCCTGCCCGCCATCTGCCAGCACAGGAGCCAACCCAGCTACAGAGGAGCCGCTAGACTCAGACTCCCAGACATGTGCACAGTGAGCAGGCCCCTTGGCACTGCAGTGAGGACGGAGTCTGGAAAGGAAGGGCACCCCCTAGAACACAGGCCAGAGGCACTGGCTGGCATCAACAATTCAGGGCTTGGGGTGAGCAATCCTCAGCCACGTGCATGTGCCCAGGCGATCCAGCACCTCTGTTGTGGCCAACATGCTGTTCATGCACCACCCCCCTATCCATCAGGAACATCCCCAGGAGAAGGGAGTCACCCTGTAGGGATGCCCGCAGCAGCTTTTCCTTCCTGCCACATCAGCATCAGCAGCTTGTGCTTCTGCGTGCTCAGCTGTAGCCGAGGGTGTAGTGGGCCAAGCAGCCCCAGAGACACAGAGGGAGAGGATAAGGACCCGACCCTGAGTTTCTCCTCAACAGGCAGGGGTGAGGAAGGGTGGGGCCCTGCAAGCAGACCAAGGGGCAGGAGCCAGGTACGAGAGTGTGAGAGCACCTTGCACATGAGGATGAAGTCATGCGGCTAGAGGGGCGCACTTGCGGACCCACAGCCATGGTGCAGGGGTTATTCCCTTCCAAAGCCGCTACAGTGAGGACGGTGATCACAGTGGTGATGAAGGCAGGGGCTACCATGGGTGCCGGCCCTGTGGTCCGCACTGTGTACCCTCAGGCTCCGCTGGCCTCACGACAGTCCCAACAGGGAGGTGCTAATAGCCCTCCCATCAAGCAGTAAAGAAAACAGGGTGTGGGAAGGCTAAGACTCAGACTCAGGATGGAGCCCAGTCAAGACCAGACACCAGGTCTGTGTGACTGATGTCACACTCTCGAGCACAGTCTGGACCAGGCAATGGGGTTCCTAGGGCACAGATCTGAGGACTGTCACCATGTTGCACCAAACGGGAAACGTCAGACAACATCACAGAAGACCCCAACACAAGCAACAAAAAAGACTTAAAAAACAGTGTAAAATCCACTCAAAGGTAATTTTCAATACTAGAGAATCCAGAAGATGACAAAGCAATGGGGACATCCTGGGACAGTATTCAAGAGTCAACATCACTGAGACACCAGCTCCTCTAAATTAGCCCATGTGGTTAAGGCAAAGCCAATAAGAACTCCCCTTATTTGAAACAAGGTACCCAAACTTGGAGTTCATGTGGAGAAAAAAACAAGTGGGCCATGAGGAACTCTGTGGAAGACAGAGAGGTGAGGAGGCCCTGGCTCCCCAGCCAGGCAGCATCCTCACATGCGAAATACAAAAACGGGACTGAAACTCCTAAATCCAAGGAGCCCGGTGTCAGGAAAAGACTAGCAGTCTGCAGAATCTTGTTAAGACAACTGGGAAGTCTCTGGAACACATAGGGAGAGATCACTGCTCCAATCACACGACGACTCAGTGGTCAGGGGTTTGAGACACAAGACAGAGCCATGAAAGACCAAACCGCAGGAGAAGGTTAGGAACTCAGGAAAGACAACATACTCTCCATGCTCATCCAGAAACAAAAACAAAATAGAAGCATCGAAAGAAAAGACTCATGTACTCAACTAGATCACAATTAAAAATTAATGTCTGTAGGAAAATTTCATGAGCAAATAGAGGGAAATGTCAAACTGGGAAACCATATTTCCAGACAAAGGGCTAATTTTCTCAAGCTATTAAAAGCTCCTCTAAAAATTAATTTTTAAGAAGACAGAAGAGCAGATAAAGGTTGTGAGCAAATAAGGAGAAAAACACATAAGTCACATCTATGCTGAGAGCACTTCACAAAGGAAGACACCCAATGGGTCAGCTTGGAAGGTGCAGGGCATGCGTGCGGGGTGATGAGGAAGATGTGCATGAGCAGCATGAGCAGCCACCCGACACCCTCCACAGCACCTACGAGACCTGTCACGGCAGGTGCTGCGAGGGGTGCACGAAGCAAGCTGGTGACTTCTCCTGAGCGGAGCACATGCTGACAACATGCCACATCCTGTGAAGACGTGCTCAAGCAGACTGGCACAGAAATACTGCCCATATCCCAAGTGGAAGAGGGACCAACCAGCCGAGGTGGACCCCGCCAGAATGTGTCTGGGCAGCAAGGAGAACCTTCCGGGAGGGCAGGCAATGGGGGGTAGGGTGCACCAGGAACCCATAGCCTGGGATGGCCCTTCCCTGCAGCCCAACTTGATAAATGCACAGCTTGAGTTCCATGGGAGTCAGATGCCTGCTCTGGAGGGTGCAGTCCATGGCCTGCTTCCTTGAGACCCCACCAGGGGTTAGGCAAGTAAACTAACAAGGCCTGTCCCAGGGGCTGTATCTGGTTAGGACACCTGATGGGGAGAAAAGAAGGCTCCCCAAACATACCAAACCCAAAGGGCAGGAGGAAGAGGACAAAGCCGGCCCTCAGGAAAGGACCGGAAGCAATACTGACACAGCTTCACGTGGGTCTCAGCCTCAGAACTAAAGAAGTCCTGGTCACATGGGGATTAAAGAGTAGAGCCGCCAGAAGCCCTCCAATCGGAAACTCCAGACAAACAGCTCCATCAGTGACAAGGGGCAGACGAAGACGGATCGGGAGATGGCATGAGACAAATGCACACAGCCGCTAGCACCACCCACCCCTCCTCCTATGGAGCCTGGAAGATGCTGCCAACAGGACAGAGGCACAAAGCGAAGGTGGCAGAGGAATGAGGTGCCTTAAGTCAGGGTAAAGAGCAGCTGGGAATGCTGAGGCCACACATGAGCTTAAAGCACAAAGCTTTAGAGAGAACAAGACGACCGGGAGTTTGAGACAAGGGGAACTAAGACAGCAACCATGCATCTGGAAATAGGACTTCCAAGTTCACCTTAGCTCCTCCCTCCCCAAATCTACACACAGGGCTGGGGCAGCATGAGGTGTCTTCAGGAGCCAGGACCATTCTGTGCCGGGGCTGCGAGGGCGGGTGCACCATGGGCTGTCTTGGCCCACGGCACCTGAACCTGCCAGGTACAGGGGCCCAAGTAAAGGACAAGCTACTGAAAGCCACCCACACATGGAGTCTGGCCTGCACTGACTGAAGGGTACCGGCCCACAGGCCTGGAGCAGGGCTGAAACAGTCAGGATGAAGCACAGGGTTGGCGTGAGTGTGCCCCTAAAAGACATAGGTCTGATGACAACAGTTTAAGCATGGCTCAGCATCCAGCCAGCACAGCACAAACATGCCAATCCAGGTCAGAAACCTGGCTGCTGTGGGAAGGGCTTGCTCACAGAGACCAGCCTGCAGAGGGCAGAGAGCATACCATGCGAGCGCCAGTAGTTCCTATTCCTGTTTCACAAGAGAACCTCTGAGAACAAGAATTCCTGGCCAAGGTCACACGGCGAGTGAGGGACGGAGCAGACCTGTGCCCACCCAGGTCTGTGGGTTCCCGTCAGCCTCCCATCGCCACTGAATAAGCCACCCCTATTCCTGTGTGCCAAAACCACAAAAACACATCATCTTACAGGAAAACGTGCAGGCTTTCCAAACAGTAATTCCCCTTCTAAGGACTCCTCCCTAAGGAAATGGTTAGTGATGCAAACAAAGATTTTGGGACAACCACAATGTTATTTAGAAAAATGAAAAAACTAACAAGTTTGGGTAAAAAAAAAGGATTCATAAATAAAGTAGTTTAGAGCTAAAAGTTAGGTGGCTTTTTTTTTTTAAGATTTTATTTATTCATGAGAGACAGAGAGAGAGAGAGAGAGGCGCAGAGACACAGCAGAGGCAGAAGCAGGCCCCATGCAGGGAGCCCGACATGGGACTCAATCCCAGGACTCCAGGATCACACCCTGGGCCAAAAAGGCAGGCACTAGACCGCTGAGCCACCCGGGCTGCCCTAAAAGTTAGGTTTTAAAGGAATATTTAACATGGAAAATGCTCATATAAGATTAAACAAAATAAGACCCAAACCACACAGCACACACGGTATTATGTTGTCTAAAAACATCAGGAAAAAACTATTCTGTACACATGTCAGGAATAGTCTCAGCCAACACGTTCACAGTGGTTTTTCACTGGACAGAAGGACTGTGGGAAACCTTATTCTCAGCTGTCCTGATTCCATTTTGCCTTGTTTTCGTCAAATGCTATAAATGAAAATGTATTCCTTTTATAATCACAATCCAAAAAGCGTTACCTAAATGAAGTGCTGACGTGGGTCTGGCCTGCCTTCCTCCCTCCCTCCAGGTGTGGAAACCTACCTCCCAGCACATGGGGGATGAACCATCCCGGGGGCAACCCCACTGCCTCCTGCACCTCCACAACCAACGAGGTGTGGACCAGAGCCCGCCGATGCAGGGCACTGGCCAAAGGAACCAGGATGAGGTGGCAGGGGGAAGCTCAGGAGTGCTGACTGGGTCCAGACTCCCCCAAGAGGTGCACAGCTGGCTGAGAAGACATGGGATGGAAAGTTTAGGCCACCATATGAATGTGCAGAAACTGATCTCAAGGGCATGAAAACAAATGGAGATACAAATGGCACAAGGAAAACCATCACAAAAGGGAAAGAGCTGCCCCAGAAAGGAGGAACCCTAATGTGGGGGCTCGGGTGGTGGCACCTGGCAGCACCCTGCCCAGTCACTCAGGGGAGGTAAAGGCCATCCTGGAGGGCCCAGGCCCCTATGCTGACCCTCTGCCTGTAGCTCCCACTTATGCGGCTGAACTATACCATCTACGCTTGGCTGCTGACTGCTCCTGGCGTGGCACAGCTGTGCACAGTATTGCTCCCATGCCCCTCCACTCAAGTGAGTGGAGGAGAGAACGACAGAACCTACATTGTAGCAGAACCTACAATGAGCTCACCAGGGATGAGTGATTCTGAGACTCACAGGGCAGAGGGTGGGGTCAGAAACATTCTAGAGACAGCATCATCCTCTTACACAGATTAGCTGGGAAGCCACATTTGTGAAGACATAAAGAAACATGGAAATGCTGCTGAGTTATCTGGGCAAAAGCACTCCATAAAGGGGAACCATAAGTGCAAGGGCCCCAGGGTAGGAGGAGCATGATGAGCAGCAAGGGTCAGTGGGAGCAAGAGGCCTAGAGAAGACTGCAAAGACAGGAAAGAAGTCACAGGCAGGGGCAGGAGAATCCCAGCAGGCTTGGGAGGCCCCTGGGGAGACTGTTCAGTTTCCCCTCAGACAGGACACCATTCAAAGGTTTCAGCAAAGAATGAACGACATGACCAACATTTTTACTGTCGTGTGAATGCTGCTGGGGTGAGGATGAGGCATCAAGAGGTGGTCAGTGGTCAGCAGCTGGCCCCAGTGTAACCATAATAGAAGCAGAGCAGTTCAGTCCCAGACATACTTTGAGACCCAGCAGGCTCTGGCCTCGCTGCCACTCCCCATAGCACACCAACCTCACAGGTAGCCCAGGGCTGATCCCACTATGTGCCTTCTTGTCTCCTGCCCTCCCAGTGCCTGGCCCACTGACCTCTGCAGCCCCCATTGCAGGGCCTGACTGTCCTTCCAGGACCCATGACCCAGTTCAGTCCCTGCGGCCCAGAGACCAGACTCCACTCCCCTCGCCCCTTCCTCATCCCCATGGAGAAGCCCACAGTCCCCACCTAGGCAGATTCTGATGCCACCTCCTCTCATCAGTGACCTACTTGCCTCTGGCAAGGCCCCCTGGCCAGGTCATCCCTGTGAACACACATCCTCAAACAAAGCCTGTCTTGTCTGTACATGTGCCCTGATATCAACCAAGCTACCTTGCTCTGACTCTACCCACACTTGCTTATATGGACTTCCCTTGTACCCCCACAGAACCCATTACTGTCAAGATTACCACGAACTCTATGCAGCAAACTTCCAAATGGTCGTCTTACCTGGTCAATCTGAGGCAGCCACACTTTGGTCACCCCTGCTCTGTGACACGTGCTTGTCCGTAGCTCCCAGAACCACCCCACCACCCCCCAGCCCTGCCTCCTCCAGAGCTCAGCCTCCAGGCCTCTTCCTCCTAGGTCTATGCTCACCAGAAGGAAATGGGTAGACAGACAGACTAAAATGCTAAGGGAACAGCCCCAAACATACAGCCAACGCGTCTAGTGATCACCACAGTCCAGCAGAGAAAGGTGGTCTTTTCCAAGAGTGACCAGGTCAACTGCCTATCCACCTAGAGAAGTATGATTCTGAAACCCTATACCTCACACTATGCCACACACCCATCACGGTGGGTCTAGAAGTGAAAGGCAAGACAATAAAGCTTTTGAAACAAATGCAAAATGGTTTTCTAAGTAACCAAAGATTTCTTTAAAGAAAACATAAAAAGAGCTCACCATATAGGAAAAATTGATGAGTTTGGCTCGATGAGAGCAAGTCTGCTACAGATATAAACACACACAGGCTATCTGAGGAACTCCTACAGATCAGAGCGTATAGAACAGATAACATGATGGAAAAACAGGCACAAGGCCCCACTGTGCATATCACAAAACAAGATGCCCAAGTGGCCACAGGACATACTGGTTGGTGCCTGCTGCCAGAATGGTGGAGAGAGAGGATGTGAGCAGGGCTCCCCAGCACAACACAGGGACCAGAGGCTGCCATCAGTGGCACCAGTGGAGGCCCCAGTGACCCCACCTACCACCAGCACAGCACACATTCACCAGCAGCCCCAAGCTGAGAACCTCCCAAACAAACGCCAACAGCAAAGCAGTTTAAAAACCAGGGAATATTCACACAAAGGACCATCATGGAGCAGTGACAACAGGCGGACACCAACATACGCAAGACACACATGACTCTCATACTGCATGTGAGTACAGGACTACACACAAGCCTGTCCTGTTCTGCATGCATGATATCACGTAACTCTGCCTCAGTAAAGCTCAGAACAGGCCAGACCCGTCTCCGACAAGTCGACTGGCGATCTCCAGAAAAAGGTGAAGTGACAGGAAAGGGCAAGAGGTAGCTTCAGGGGCTGGTGACCTTCTGTTTCTTTATCTGGAAAGTTGTTACACTATTTACTGGTAATTTGTGCTTTTCTTATATACACTACAGTTTTTAAAAGGACAACAGTCAATGTCTCAAACTGAAAAATCATTAAAAAGCAAAAATTATTATGAAACAAAATGTCTTTCAAAAGATTTTTAAAAAAAAGATTTTATTTATTTATTCATGAGAGACACATTAAGGGGCAGAGACACAGGCAGAGGGAGAAGTAAGCTTCTGATGGGGGACTCGATCCCAGGACCCCAGGATCAAGACCTGAGCCAAAGGCAGACACTCAACCAAACCACTGAGCCACACAGGTGTCCCGAGATTTTTTTTTTTTAAAGGAAAAGTTTTTCTACCTTTTCCTATCTCTACCCTTCCTATAACTATAGACCACGTGAGTTAATGCACGGAGACAGACAGATTTGCCACCCCACCAGACCCTTACCATTGATACATGCTCTCCCCTCCTCAGGGATGCACAGCTTGCACCCACCACCATATGAGGGGTGCCCTGAATGTGCCGTCCATGCTGCCTGTCCACCACCACTATGTGTGTTCACAGCACTGTGGTTTCTGCACGTGCCCTCCTTGTTTCCTTTCTGGGAGTGCTTCCTGGCATGTCGGCCACGTGGCCCAGCCTGTGTGAGTGCATGGACCCCACTTAGGCAGGCTTGAAGGAGGCACCCTGGAATCTGTGTCCTTACTCTGTCAGGATTTCCTGCCTTTTGTCTGTGTTGTCTTTTTTGTTTTTTTAAAGATACAAGCGGTGCCATTCACTTCTTTGCACTCAGTTCTCATCCATTGCCTTTGCTTTTATGATGACGGTGGCCTTACACTGCAGCTGATCCATGCATCTGACGGCACATTCAGGGCACCCCTCGTATGGTGGCAGGTGCAGGCTGTGCATCCCTGAAGAGGGGAGAGCATGTGTCAATGGTAAGGGTCTGGTGGGGTGGCAAATCACAGGGCCACCTATACTAACCCCCCCACCAAGAGAGTAGGGGGTGTGACTGTGACATCACCTTGGAGGGCATAGAAATGATGAAGCAGGCACTTCTCATGACAAGCATGCAGTGACCACCTAGACAGGGAGGATGGCCTCCAAGAGACTGGCCCATTGGCGGGATTTCTAGTCAGCCACAACCAGGGATTCCAGGAGAAAAAGGAAGCCTCTTCCTAGAAAAAGGCTGGGTGCAAACCCAGGCCCTCCTGAGTAATAGGCTGTGGCCGTCCACCCCACAGCGTCCCCATCTGTGGCTAATGTATGCTATCTGGTTTTCAGGCACGTGTAAGCCCACAGCTGAACACAAATTTGACTCCTCATTTCCACTCCCCAGAGCCTGTGTCTTTTCCTGTACTGCTCTGCACCAGGTTTTCCATTTTTCTGTTTCCCTCCTGGGATGCCAATGGCACTCATCACCACAGCCCACTTCTGCTTCGTTCACCGTTTGCTGGAGGTGTGGGGGGAGACAAAGGCCGCAGCAAATCATGGAGTTCCTCAGCAGATGATGGAAGGTCCAAGGCCTGGGTCACCAAGATGTAGCCTCTATAACAAAGGACCATGGCGCTGGAGGAACCTTCTCATGCCTATTTCAGGCAAACTAGTCAACTCAAGTCTCTCCAAGGAACCCAACAATGGACACCAGGGCACAGACTAGCTCAGGCTGCACCAGCCCAGCACCACTGAGCCGAGGGCACAGAGCCATGGCAATGCTTATGGCTCAGAACATGGGTTCCAGTCCCACCCAACTCGCACCTGCCACTGCCCCTGACTGGCTGTGAGACCCTGGGCAAGGCTCTTTACTTCTAAACCTCAGTCTCTTCAACCCCCATATAGGGCTCCTCTGTTAGGCTGGAAGTTAAGACCAGCAATGCAGAAGAGGGCTGGGCACAAAGGAATGATGAGCCACAGAAGTTATCACTGGTGTGAGGAACTCACTCTCAAACCCCCACTGTGGACCAGCTGCCCCCCTCTGTGCCGCAGTTCCCCCTTCCTACACATGGGGCACCCAATGACCTCTAACATCATCAGCTGCCACAAGCACCAAAACAACAGAAGGCCACGCCAGGCATGCAGCACCTCTGGGGATGAAATGAGGTGAGAATGACGAGGACCTAGCCGAGTCCCTGGTAGGGCAGGCCCTGGACTGCACAGCTCTCCCTTCTCAGGGTCACCCTTAGTCCAAAGACACACCTCACACCGCTTCAACTCAGAAGACTCCTGATCGACCTCAGTGTCTGGGTGACATATGCAGCTGGCCTCTACAAGAAGCCCCACAGTGTGGCCCCATCAGTCAGGCTCCACCCACAGAAGGTGCTTGGTAAATACTGGTCTATTCCTTGCAGAAGGCAGGGATGGTACACGAGTCTGCCTGGTAAGGACACACCAGCTTGGAGCAAGCTGAAGACGGGGCTGCAGGAAGGAAGACCAAGACCACGGCATGGTGGTCACGACGGACCACCCAACAGAAGCCAGCTGCATACAGTGGCCGTGACCCCAGCACAGAAGGAGGACTGGCACATGGCAGCATGCCATCGTATGTGCACGCAGTCCTGTCTGTGGGTGAGGGGGTAAGCTACACTGACACGGATTTGTGTGTGTCCCATGGGGCTCTAGGCCATAGGAATGAAGATGGGAAGATACGTGGGCCAAGGGAGCCATGCTACCTCACCAAGCAGCTCCACAGACCATGAAGGTGGAACAAAAGGAGACAGCAGGCCCAGAGGCCGCACAGGAGAAGATGGAGGCAGGGGGATGACACGGTCTGGTGCCGGGGAGGACTACAGACACAAGGCACCTGGAGTTTAGCCAATCCCAGCCAAAGCCAGGGTGACTTTCCCACCCAGGCCTGAGACACTCGCCCACCCGCAGCACAGCTGGGAACATCGGCCATGTCCCCATGGAGCTCATCAGCAAGGGCAGCCTTCCTCACGGTGGCTGGCACTGCCTCCACTTCATCAGTATTCAGCAGCGCTCCACTTCCCTCGCTCCCCTTCTTTTGTGCTGCAGAGATAAGTAGCATTTCTAATCTCTGCCATCTCCCAGCTGCAAATATTCAAGCGTTCCTTTCTTTTTATTTAAAAAGTAAAATCTCATTTTAGATTTGCAAGACAGACAGCTACCCATCTCCACTGTACTAACAACCTGCCACCCAGAGACCAGGCAGGAGTAGGGAGTGCAGAGCGTGCATCAGGATAGGAGATAGCAGAGGCCCAGGAAGCTGAACCAGAAGATCGACGTCTTCAAAATCCACCAAACATGTTCAGGGCCTTCCCACCTCAAGATGGGAACCATCTCCATCATCACTTCCTGTTGACAGTGCAGAGGCACAGACTCCATGAGCAACTCCCCAGAGAGCCCACATTACTGTGAGACCAAGACACACAGGTGGTCCTGGTGCCTTGGAGCTCGGGAGGAAGTGAGGGTTGAGCCCTCACAGGCTCATGGTCCACAGGTGTTACTTCCGCTGGCTGGGGGCACCGGCACAGAGGGCCCACTGGCCTCCCCTCTCACCACACACAGCCTAGAACCCCTGGTTGGGGGGGGGGGGGGGCACGAGTGTTCAATAACCACCTCTCGAGAGCCTGGAATGAAGAGAAAACAAATGCCAGGCACCAGCTGGGTTCCAAACCTATAGCCAGTGATCCAGCACGCCCTTGACCAAGACTGGCCAGGAAACAGAGTACAGACCAACAAATCCCAAGTGAGTAACGCACGAGTTCTTGTTTACTCCCAAAACCCTGCAGAAAAAGCAGCAGCTTCGTGGATTCTGGCATTTTTGGTAAGAATGATCGAGTGAAAAGAATTTCAGTCAGGCACTTCTGAGAATGAAGAGCCTGCTTCCCAAGGGTGATAAATACCGCCCAGCCCTGCCAGTGCTGGGGGTCCTGTTCTGAGCCCCACCCACCTGGGACTGCCAGCTCCCGAGACCCCTATTCATGTGCCTGCACCACGGCCCATCCTGACCCACACGCAGGGAGCAGGGGAGAGGTGTGGCAAGGCAAGCCTGAGCCCTGGCCAATGGCTGTAGCCCCTAACTTGATCCTGGCAACTGGTCCTGCTCCCACCATCTTAAGTAGCTATTGTGGCCTGGACTGGTTGGAGGATGGGAAAAGAGTATCCCCCACCCCACCCCAGCAAGCCCCCAGGGTTTACAGAGAGCCAGAAAAGGAAGAGCTCCTGCCGTCAAGTGAAGGGCAAAAGCCTTCGAGCATCTCCCTCAAGCTTACCTCCACTCTGCAGACACGCCTGACAAGTTGACACTAGTGTTAAAATTTTACCATTTACGTAACAGCTTGGTTATTAACAGAGTCTCATTTGCACGTGTCAGAGGAAAAGAAAAATCACCTAATTAACCACTTTCCCCATCAGCAAAAGGAAGGGAGTCGCACTGCCAATTTGTTTCCAACTCCTCTCTCCCACCCTCTGAATCCGCTCCCTTTAATCAGGAAAGATTTACAATCCTCTGCCATGTGGGACAGGGAAGGCTCCCCTTCCAATTACAGGCATCTTAAGTAGCCAACTTGAACGGTGTCCTTCTAAGCATGGAGCCCGCCACCAAGAGCAGACCCACGTCTGCTGTGTCCAGCAGCAACAGAGGGCCTGGCTCCTGAATGACACTCTGCCCTGGAGCCCATTCAGAGGCAGAGAGCATCCGGCCAGAGCAAGACCAGCAACAACAAAGACATCCTTTCCCATCAGCTGACCTGAGTGAGCAGCTGCTGCTGTGCTGGTCTGTTGGGCTGTGCACTCCGTACAGACAGGCTCCATGCAACCCTGAACCAACACAGGGCCTGACACGCGCTCCATTAAGACTTAGATGGCAGAAGGAAAGGCAGCACGTTCCATGGCAGGGTGCAGGCAGTAGAGGGAGCTGCAAAGGCCTCGCTCACCCGAAGCCTAGTGTCTGTGGTGTGGGCCTCTCAGAGCCTCTGAGCCCTCTTCTATAGCACCCGAGGAAGAGTCCACCACCACAAACAGGCTTCAGTGAGGGCACAGAAGAGGACGAAGCTCTGCAGCTTCACCAGCCACCAGCAGCAAGTGTACCGTGCATCCAGACCAAACCCCACAGTCTACCAAAGACGGTGTGGCACTCTCTCTTCCTCCCTTGAGAACGTGCACCACAGGACAGGCTGTGCAGGTGGAATGCTGCCCCTACTCAGGACATCAGCCCTACATCCTAAGGAGAGTAAGGACAATACCTGGGTTCACACTCTAGTCCCCGTGTGCACAGCCATCCAGAACCCCATCGTTCAGGCCTTGGCCAACGCCTCCTTCTCTCCAGCCATGTGGACCCTTGGCCAGAGAACCCCCTCAACAGATGGATAACTCTTCCTCATGCACCAAGCCTCAAGGTCAAGGTCACCCCCTTCTGCAGGAGGCCATCCCTGACAAGCCCCAAGCAGCCCTGGCAGGTTCCCCTTCTCTCCAGCATTCCAGGCTAGCCCCCCACAGCCACGCTGGTATGTGTGGCTCCTGGCCAGATTCCCAAGCACGTGGGTCCTACTCCTTGGATGGCACACGGCAATGCTCAATGACAATATTCTGGTCTGAGGGAATAAATGCAGGAGCAAGTGAGGTTAGGGAGAAGAGAGAGATAAAGCTCCCTGAATGCCTCTGACAAAGGCAGGGCTCTCAGTAATGAGAAAACAGATGCTGGGAGGAGCACCAGGCACAGCCCACCACCCAGCACATGTGGAAGGTGCACACTGATCTCGCTGGCCCCAGGATTCTCCCAGGAATGGTAGACCATAGGCATCAGAAAACTCACCCTAGTTAGTCCAGGGAAAGTGCTGCAGAGGGAGGAGGAAGGAAAAGGAGGGAGGGGATCAGCAGGTGGAATCAGGGCCCACGAGTCCCCCGGCAGCACCCCCAGGCAGACCTACAGCCCCAGACGATGCCCTGGACTCTGCCCTGGACTCTTGGCACATGGTGGGGACAAGGGAGCCACAGCACTCGAGTCCTAATTACAAGCTGCAAAACAGCCCCCCAGGTAGAAGAGAGAAGCCCCCCTCACCAAGAACCCAGCATAAAACGAAGTATTTAGCCAGTGTCTGAAAACTACCTGTGAAGAGAAGATGTGCATGCTTTAGCTGCCTCGAGCAGAAGCATCTCCAGGCAGATGAGTAATGACCCCCAGCCCAAGCGCTCAACAAGCAACCTTTGTCACTAACACTGTGCTCTCATCACTGACCCACCACAAGCCTGTGCGGGCCAGGCCCAAGACAGAGCAGGTGACAGTAAGCCCTGCCCGTCCCTCTCAGAGGGGAGCCATCACTGACAACTGGAGGACAGACCAGGGACGCGCTGTGGCCCTCAGAGGCTGCTGCTTTAGATTCTGGATCCACACGTCAAATACACCACCGCCTGCAGGAGGCGGCTCTCCCAGGAGACGGGCTGGAGCGTGCATGAGGAAGGATGAAATGTCAGCAGCAAGGAGAGCCACACAACATGCTTTTATAGAGAACATTCCCCTAAAGCCAGCTCTTTGGTTTAAATGAATTTACTCCTCATTAAATTCTTAACCTGAAAACATAACTGTTTGATACCTACATGCTTCATTCTGACACCCCAAATGCCTTTTCTGTGGATGACAGCACTGCCAAATCCCACTGCAATTATCCCGACACAGGTGAACCTGCTTTGCACAGCACATAAATCACCCAGCTCCACTCTGGTGCCTTGCATGGCCTGGGGCTGGGGCTGGCCTGCCTCCACTGCCCACATGTGGTACAAATGTCCAGATCAGATGCCCCAAGGCCCTGGTGGCTGGGGAGTCATAAAACCTAGCCCGAGGATTCTTCTTGGAACACAGGTAAGGGACACTCCCCTCCCAAATACTGAAACACGATTAGTGTTTCACAGCCACAGACTTCCACAGTGTGTTTTGAGCCCAAGATGGGGCCCCTGCCCCAGCCACCCAAAAAGAGTCCTGCCTGTCCAGTGCCACACTGGAGCAAGGAAGGGACTTGGAGTTTTCCACAGCCGTCTGGTGGTGAGATAGTCCAGGAAAGCCTCATGTCCCTTGGGGTATGTCACAAGCAAACAAGGAGGGCTGGTCCCTGATGCCAGGCAGTAAGTGCTATGAAGAAGATAAAAGCACAAGGGCCGGGATCCCTGGGTGGCACAGCGGTTTGGCGCCTGCCTTTGGCCCAGGGCGTGATCCTGGAGACCCGGGATCAAGTCCCACATCGGGCTCCCGGTGTATGGAGCCTGCTTCTCCTTCTGCCTGTGTCTCTGCCTCTCTCTCTCTCTCTCTCTCTCTCTCTCTCTCTCTCTCTGTGACTGTCATAAATGAATAAAAAAATAAAAATAAATAAAAATTAAAAAGCACAAGGGCCAACCTAACCAAGTGGTCGTGGAAGGCAGTGTCAAAGGGCTAACTCAGCACAGGGAGAGCACAGGGTATCATGAAGGGCAGAGGATCTTGGTGACCTCAGGGAGCAGCCTGAGAGGACAGTAGCCCAGCACACAAGGGCCAGCAGACCAGAGTGGGGTTCAGATGTCACAGAGAGTTCACAGGGCTCCCTCTGGAGAAAGAGTGTGAGGACACGAGCAACAGCAGGATGTTGGTCCAGGCGACAGGACGAGCTATAGGCCAAGCTGAAGGGGGTGGTCAGGGTAGAGGATGGAGGGAAGCCTCCACTGCCCTGAGGCCCACGCGTCTGCAGAGCAGACAGGCTTTGGGCCTGAGACCACAAGGGGCCAGCTCCTGGCCACAAGCCAGGAGGAAGGGATAGAGTAACTGCAGGTGTGACTGTCCACCCTAACCAGGAGGACTTAGGACAAGCGGAAGTCCTTCCTCTGTCCCCATGACTGTTTGGCTCCCCCACAGCAGTGGCCTGCCCCTCGTGCAAAGGAAGGACTTGGACCTCCCAGTCTTGCTCCAGAAAGGAACCACCCTCTGGACTGGGTCTCAAGAACAGCCTCATCCCAGCAAGTGAAGGTGCCCGGCCCGCATCACTACCCAAATCCTACACTCCTGCCCCTGCACAGCCCACCTTGGGGTCAGAGGCCAGCCACGCAGTGGGCAGTGGCTAGCTGGCTGGCCCTTCCCTTTTCCTTACCTGCACACCTTCCCTGGCTCCCTCCCAGTGCTCTGGAACACAAGAGAGGGCAGAGAGCCCAGGAAAGGCTCTCCCTTACTAATATGAACATTCTAGTGTTGTGGCCTCACCTCCCAGGGACTGTGGACCCTGGAGCAGACCCTCACCTGCACAGTAGGGTCACCCACCGGTAGCTCTGCCAACACGCCAACCACTCCCCCTTTGCCTGGCAGTGGTAACTCCACCCTTCGCTCTTCAGCAGCTGGCAGTTCACTCTTCTGCTCGATGAGTACCCTTAGGTGAGATGCAAGATAAGCTCAGACCTCTCTCTCTATGGGCCCGATGACAGGTTCCCAGGAAAAACATGTGACTTTGCCCCCCAGCCACCTGTCCATCTGTCTATCCATTTGTCTTCCCATTCCCAGGGCTCCTGGTTCACTTAGCCTCCACCCCCCACCACACCTCCAGGCGCTGTCCACAAAGCCTCACACACGTCACACCCCACCTAGTTTAAGCACTGGGGATGAAATATTCTGTTCCTCTGTCAGGGAGAGGGACAAGCAGATGCATGGTCCCACAAGCCCAACCCTAAGGACCCTGAGGACGGCAAGGCTGGGGCACAAGGCAGCAGAGCAGGTCTGCCACATTATCTGGGACGTGGAAGTCTTTGCATCCTGTAAGGCCTCAGCCTAAAAGAGAAAACCTGGATTTAACCTCCCTTTGGAATTAACAAAGCACTAGGGTGACCCCGCACTGCCAGATGGGTGTGGACCACGAGTCTCCTAAGCCAAGGCCTGGCTCTGATCCCCACCAGCAAGTGAGCCGCCCACCCCCAGACCCCGGCAGGGTGGTGCTGTGGCACAGGTTCTCAGTGGAAACCCTCAGGCCTGACCCGTATCAGCTGTGCGTCAGACCCGGGGGTGCATGGGGGTGCCAGGAGCAATCTGCCCCATCTGTGGACTGAAGCGAGCTAGCTGAGGGCTGCCGCAGTAAGTTCTCAAAGTGTCTGCACAGAGATCCCACAGCGGGCAGACACTCCATGTCCTTCATCAATGCTCGGCACCCAGCAGCCCCGGAGGCCCCACCTGATGGCCAGGAAGAAGGTATGGTGAAGGAGGGCACCGGGAGCCCCGCACTGAACCCAAGCTGCAGGCTTATCCCCAGGGCAGCTCCAACAGGCCCTGGGCAGTTGGGGTTGGTCAGACCCCACCATGGGCTGTGTGTGGAAGCGGGAAGGCCAGGTCAGAGGCAGCCAGGAGTTCTAGGACAGACAGAACTGCCTGGGGGCAGTGCGGGTGACTCCCGAGGCCTCCCTGCTCACCACAGGGGCCTTTACTATTCCATATCCTGATAAACTGTGCCTCCCCAGATTGATCTTCACACAGAAACTACTCAAGGCATTCTGCACTTCTGACCTTTAGACAGCTGTTCTTTGTTCTGGCCAACAACGTGGTGGGGCACAGGTGACACCCCCCCACACCTGTCACTTCCTCCTCCTGCGGCCGGCTACCCTGTCCTTTCTACCCTCCAAGCTCTGCCCGCCCTGCTGGGGACCCTCAATTGAACAGTGCTGAAGGAAGGAAGCAGAGGACCTGGCACTCCAGACCCACCCTGCTCACTGGCCAACACACACTCACTAGTGATGGGCCCTGCCCAAGACAAGCCAAACCACTTTCACGGTCAGCACCAAATTCAGCAGCATTTCGGGATGAGCCTCAGACAGGCCACTTCAGGAGGTGCAGATGCCAGCATCAGCAAATACACCAGTCCCGAGTCTTGCCGGCTCGGCTGTCAAGGACAGGGAAACGATGGTGCAGAATGGCAGGTGGCTGGCTCCTCATGGACACCAACATCCAGGGACCTGAGAGTCTGCTGGGCCACCCCAGCACTCGGCTATCCAGGGCTCTCAACCCAGACACCTGGGTGCCTATCACTGGGCACTGCTGTCATTGGGCTGTGTTTGCAGAACCCTGCACCACAGAGCACCCAGGCACCCCCCTCCAGGTGTTCGGAATATACCTATTTTAAAATCTGCTGACCAAAAACCCCAAAATGGATCACTTTTAAATAAAAGCAAACAGAGGGTTTCATCACACATGGTAACATTTCCATTAAAACGGAACAAACTCAGGGGTCCTATCAAACTCGTTCCGGTGGGATTCGTGTCCGCTGTAATCTGGCATTCAAGCTCCGTCTCATTAACATAGCAGGCTTAATTGGCATTTCATGCGGGCATTGTGCCTCTGAAATGAGCAAGGTGTAATTATGGTAAAAAGAGCTCTCCGCCGGTTAGCTGTGCATTCATGTCTTTCCCAGCCTCGAAAGAAGCACAGATGTTCCATTGGAGGACAGAGAGGAAGATGAGCGGCTTTCAAATGACTCCTTTTTAGTTTAAAACTTTATTTAAAATAAAAAGTTATTTAAGTGAAATTTACAACACAGTGTCTCCTCCCTTTGTCTCACTTGCTATAGGGCATTAACTTTCAAAAGCTGGTTCCGCATAATTTGATTTTTCATTTTCAAATGAACATCTGTGTTTAGGTCCAAAAAGCTCTTTGTTTAAACATACAGAGCCCTAGGAAGGGTCTGAACAAAGCCTTCCTCTGTAAACACTTGATTACCAGGAAGGCCTGCTTTTCAGAGAGATCCAGGGGTTGGTAGGTGGGGAGGAGGCTCGGGCTGGCTCACATTCTTTTTGAGTTGGTAAGAAACTTTCCTCTTTTCAGAGCAGAAACAACAAAGGCACTCCAGTCAATTGCCTGGTCTCAGTGCTTCCTCCCCACAGCAGAGTCAGAGCAGGAGGACTAGGGCTGCCAAAAGGAAACCCTCGGCCTCCAGGCAGAAGCAGTCTCTGGGAAGGTGGCCCAGTCAAATCCCAGTCCTCCTTCAGTGGCTTGTGTCCCTCCCAAGAGGAGGCCTCAGCACGTCCATCCCTGGGCTTCCTGCACCCATAGCCCCACCATGCCCACCTCTCAGCTCTGAGCCCCCATGCATGGCTGGACCACAGTGAGTGCCACAAATGACAGGCCTGCCTCTGGAGACTCCAGATGGAGCCCTTGAAGGAGGGACCCTAGCTCTGTTAACTGCAGCAGGCCCTCAAATGTTTCCTGCTCTGTCACCATGGACGGTACCTGAGCTACGCTGCCATAACACCACTGGAGGCACCCCCCCGCCCAGGCTCAGGGACAGAAAACATATTTTACAAGCACGCAACTTGTGAACTGAGCCCCACCTTGAGCCCCATGTGAGTCAAGCCCCACCAAGACACTCAGTAATTGGGGGGGGGGGGGGTCAGTCCCAGCAGCGGTGTGGGAACTCACGAGCCTGGGTGGCACAGGGACAAAGGACACCAGGGCCAGCCCTACAGCATCCGCAGTGCTGTTCCTTGCTATCCATGCACAGGAGTAAACCGTGTCCTTCTGGACGCCGACACTGTGTCCTGGTGAACGTGGGAAGTTTAGCACAGAGCTCAGTGCCGCAGTGTGGGTGTAAATAGTTTGCAACACTTCTGTGTTTTTATAGTGCTATATTTAGAAACCTCTAAATAAAACCCACCGAGAGTGTTGCAATAATATACATTTTTTAAACTCACTAATTGAATGTTGCCATTACAAGTGCTATTTTGGACCATCTGCTAAATATGTAATTTAGGAATTAAGATTCATATCTTACAGGATACGCTAATTATTCCTCTGCATGCATCCGGGTACTTTCAGAACACATACGAGAAGTCCTGGGTGAGCAACAACGGCACCCTGCCCTGTGCTCCGCGGCATGGGGTCAGAGCCACAACGGCGGGCACACCAGGGACTCAGCACAGCCACAGAGCCATCACAGCCCAGAGACAGAAGGGCAGTGAGCACCATGGGGCACCTTCCAGTCCCAGAAGTGCTCTGTTCCGGGCAGAAAGCAACAGGAACTTCCTTGTGTTGAACCAAAGACTTTCTTGTAAGGCTTCCTGGCAATGCACAGTGTCCGGATGCCCACCCTTATCCCCAGAAAATAGAGCCTCAAAATAACCTAAATCCTCCTCTAGCTGCCAGACTACAAGTTAGTGGCCATGCCACACCCCAGGCTCCAGCACACAGCAGGCGTACCAATGGCAAATGACAGATGCTGTCCCCACCCTGGAGTGCAGTCTCCCAATGTCCCCTCCTTAGAGTCATGCCAAGCATCAGGCAGACCACAGGGAGCTTTGTGAGGCCAGGAGCAGCAGAACTGTCACCTCCTCTCGCGCAATCCTCTACTTCTAGTAACATACTCCAAGAAGGAGTTTGCTTCCGACATCACAACACTGCTGTGAATCACTCTGCAGACTGTCACAGCAGATGACGCCCCCTCCCCTGTTCTCACTGTAGACAGCAGTTTGATCTTAAAGGTTGCTCTTTTGTCCAAAATAAAATTCACCATGCTGAAGGAAGTTCTGTTTCAGATTATTCCAATGCTTCAAGGCTCCACCACTGCTTTCACTGACCAATAAATACTGTGTATCAAGACCTCCACATCGCTAACCAGGGCAAAAATGTCCAGGACAAGCCCTCAAGAGAGAGGTTCCATGCACTTCACACAGTCCCCAGAAGCTTAGCAAGTCCCTGAGATCCTCCTCTCTCCCACTCCCTGGCACCTTACATGCAACTGAGGGGGGGGAAAAAAAACCATCAGGAAACAGGAAAATATAAAAAGCTGAGAGAAAACTTTCATATGAGGTCCCTATGGCATAAGGAGGCTAAGTCCTTGGAGAAGAGATAAAAACAAGAAAGGAAGAGAAGAAACACCAGGGAGGGATCTCACCCAGAGTGTCCACTACATGTACCACAACCCTGTGGCAAGGGTGGAGTGGCCATCCTCAAGAGGAAGATCCAGTGGTTGCCCACAGGCAAGCCAGCCAGCCAGAAGGAGCGCCAGCAGGCACTGGTAGGTGCACCCAAACCAAACGACACATTCTTCAGACTGTGACACTTGACACCTTGGTGGTGGCTCAAGGAGCCATGCCCCAGAAGAAAGGGGCACAGTATCCCCTCTAATCCTAAGAGAAATGGAATAAATGACACTGTAGGTAGAAGAAGGGAGGAAAATGAATGACCATTGGGCCTTCGAGTGATTACAAGAAGAGGAAACAAAATCAAACAGATGTGAGAAGTCCAAAAGAGAAAACAGGCTCTATTTAATGCACTCAGGAACGCCATACAAGTCCACCAACTCTAGAACAGAAATCTGGATGATAAGCATGTGTCAGTCAGCAGGGCTGGGAGGGGAGGTGGCAGGAGACCCAGGAGGAAATGTCTGAGCCAGCTGGGGTGGGGTCGCACACTGTAACACCACCTCCCCATGTACCACCCACACCCCAATGAGAGTGGCTGGAATCGAAGAAGTGCCAAGACGAAGGATAGGCAGGACATGAGTGGCTGGCACACTCACCCACAGCCGCCTAATACAAAAGAGTGTGATGGTTTCTTAAGTGAAACACACAGTATGAGCCAGCCATCCTACTTCCAGGTATCTAGTCCTGAGAAATGAAAACTCATGTTCACACACAGCCAGTGCTTATTAGCCACTTCACTCAATATCACTAAAAACCAAGGCAATGAAGGCATCCTCCAAACTGACAAATGACAAACCAGCTATGGTCCAAGCACACAACAGCCACAAGGAACAGCAACAGCACCACCCATTCTTACAGGCATTCTGATAAGTGAAAGAAGCCAGACTCAGATGACCACATAGAGTTCGATTCCATTCACATGGCACTCAGGAGCCGGCAAAGCTAGAGGGACAGAACGCCCACAGTGGGTGTGCAGAGAGAGAGGTGCAGGGGGGTTAGTCTACGAGGGAAGTCAGGGCACTAGACGCATTGCACATCACCACTGTGGAGGCAGGCAGACACACAGCTAGGCACATGTCGACCCGACCACATGAGGAGTGGAAGCTCTGGCATGCAGGTTATGGGAAAGCCATCAGAGGCTAGGGGCTGAAATGAAATAAATCGTAACTGGTTGTGCTCCAGATAAGTAGGAAATACCAAGGGGACGAAGGGACCCGGGATGCAGGAAGCAGCATTCAATGCAGGGCTCGATGGCCACAGAAGGAAAGACCTCTATACAGAGCGATCCTCAGAGCCACAGGCCCGGATCTGGGCACTTGATATCTCCACCAGGATTGAACCAGGAAGGAAGCAGGAAGCATGCCAGGACAGCCAGGTGTGTCAACACAGAATGAGATGCTGAAATGCAGGAGGTGAGAATTATCCTAGAGCCGCTGGGCTGGAAATGGAGGGGGCAGGAGGGCCTCCAGGTGGCCCCACACACAAGGCTGCAAACATGGAAATGGCCACAATGTGTGTATGCCCAGGTCAGCACGCATGCTCGTCCTGGGCTCAGAAGCTCTGGGCACTGATTCAGTGAGATGAGTGTGCCTTGCCCTTGGGCATTCATTCTGCATCAAAAGGAGCCAGAGCCCCTTGGAAAAGTGGCTGATTCCCCAAAAAGGCAGAGCAAAGTTGGAGCATCTTATCCATCCTGCTTAGGCTCCCAGTACAGATGCATGCCAGGGAGCCTGCTGCAACTCAGCAGCCAGCCTCAGGACACCCTATCCCTGTCCTAGAATGACTTGAACCCTGGTCCAAAGGACAGAGCCAGCCTCCATGCTGCCCTGACCTGCATGTGGTGGAAGCTGGGCCTTCACAAGCATGGCTTTCACCATGTACAAGTATACTGTCAGCCCCAAATAAATGTGTATACGACAGCCGCAGGAGCCTGAGGCATGCACACACATGAAAAGGCACCACACGAGCATGAATACTGCTGGATTAACTGGGGTCAGAGACTGCAGGCCCAGCTCACTGCTCTGTTATTTTGCTTCTTCCAAGCTAGCACTGCAGAAACTGTCCCTGCTAACACACCCTCCATATCCAAGCTTCCTAGAACACGTCACGGGACATCTCCCTCTCAGCCCTGCTCAGATTCTCCCTTCCCTCCCACAGGGTCTGTGCTGGGTGGTTCTGGAAGGTGCACCCGGCCACCTCGCCACTCTCCAGCCTCTAGCTTTTACGTCCTCAATGGGCCTCGAGGATGTAGGCTCTACCCAGAACCGTCCTCCTGGAGGCAGCACTGTCCCAGACTGGGCATACTTCCCTTCCAAAATCATTTCAGACCCAACGGGTTAAACAAAGCCTCACAGACACACCGTCTGGCATTCCACTGCTGTGTGCATCACAGCTCATTTCTAGAAAAGGAAGTTTCCTTTTCACGCATGCTCCTGGTCTCCCCTCCACACTCTGTGCAGACCAGGGCTGACAGGTCCCAGGTCAAAACTCCAGACTCCACAGAGGTCAGCATGGAAGAACCCTTGCCTGTGGGGCTGCACAATGCATTGAGTTCCAGGACCCCCGCCAGGTGCTGCACCCAAAGGGCAGGGGGTGCCTGTTGGTGGTGCACATGGCTTTTGCTGGGCTTCACATGTCTGATGTTTCTCCCGCCCACCTCGCCCTCCTTCCCCTCCCATTCTCCATTTGATAGTCAGAACAAGTGGACCAGACAAGTGGCCCCTCTCCCCAGTTTTTTGAGCTGAGAAGCTCCCAGCCCAGAAGCTATGTGCCCCTTGCAGCATCTCCCACCCCTCCCAACAGAAGTTCTCCTGGCACCTGGGCATAAGGCCAGGGCCTTCTTCCCCGCTCTGGAACACTGTAGGCAGGGTGGCCACAGAGCACATACTCATTTTTTAATCAGGGCAGAACTAGAAGATGCCACCCAGAGGGGTCTCTAAATCACAACCCTGGGCTGTGTCACAACTGGCCCCAGCCAACTGCTCCCTTGGGCACTCTGACTTTGTGGGCACTCTGACACAAACCGAAACTCCAGCCCACACACAGAAATCAGCCATAGGTGGCCAACAGAAGGACAAAGGGTTGAAGGTTTGGGAAGTACTCTGAGGTGAGAGACAATGTACCCCAAAACTCAGGGTGCTGCATGGGGAGGAGAGCCCTGTGCCAGCTGCTGGAGACAATAGCCTCTCCCCAGCAGCATCCACAGCTGTGCCTTGCTCTCCTGCCAAGTACCCTATCTCTCTGCAAGAGGGCCGACCCCCAGGGTGGCACTCAGTGTGCCTCTCCTCACTCTACCTCCTTTACCGATGATCCTGGAGTGTCCCCATCAATGTCCTGGGCAGATGAGCCCCACAAATCACTATTCATCCCAAGGTCTAATGCTAATTCAGCCTCTCCCATTCCCACTGGGCCTTGCTTCTGAAAGACCACAGGAACACCTCCAATCTGCACACACCTAAATTAAGCCCAAAGTCTCTGGACTCCTGTTCCTCCTCCCAACTTCTCCAGATTAGTGCCTCTAACCACATGAGCTCAAAGCCAGATGCCCAAGAGCCTCCCCTGACCTCTTTGCCCTCTCCCCCCAGCACCATGTCCCCAGCCTGGCCCTGGCCATCACCGAACCTCTGGGACTACTACCTTACATCTTGCCTGCTCCCTGAAACAGCCACCTCTCTCCTACTGATTTCCTGCTGGCTACTCTCACCCCAACAACCCATCCTGTGTGTTACACCAAATAACACCTTGTAATAAGGTAGAGTTTGGATCACATCACCAGCCTCCAAACCAAAACCCTCCATAACTTCCTCCTAGGCTGAAAATAAGGTCAGCACTCCCAGAGGCAGCCTTCCCCATGCCAGCCACACAAATTAGCTCCACAAATCACATCTGAAAGAGAACAATGGTCCACCAGTGTTGTGCACTGATGTTACTCACAAAGCGCCAGGAGAACTTGAGGAGGCACCACTAGGTGTCTGCATCATCCCTGAGATGCAGACAGGCTGCCCACAGGGCCCTCATGCCCGAGACTGGGGAGATGCCTGCAGTACAGGCAGAGCTTGTGGACCCCTCCTTCGTGTGGCAGGAGCCCACGGCCTCCCCTGCACACACCTTGGCTCGGCTTTCTGCACCCGATTAGACTGGCTCTCAGAAGCTACCACAAGCGCCAAGAGCTGTGTCTGCCCTCCCTTTGTTTCTCCAACAACACAAAGCCAAGGCTTTTTTAAAAACATAAAACATTGTAATTATCTTGGCACATGGTTCCAGGAGATTTGTAAACAGGAACACGTGCTGCAGGCAGAGAAAGGAGGGGGTGACAAAGGTGGAGCAGAAAGGCACCTCAATATCACATAGCGTGGAAGTGGCGGGGGTTCATCCAGAGAAGCCATGGGTCACAGAGAAGCTGCCTTCACACTTCTCCTGGGCAAGACTGTGGACGGCATGGCCCTGGTCTATGTGGCCCCTGAGGACAGAGCAAGGACAGGGTGTTCCTTCATTCACCCAACACCACCCACACTGACTGAGCAGAGACAGGTGATGCAGCCCAGCAAAGGAGCACAGAGCAGCCTCCGGTGCAGAGTGCGCCATCTAGCGAGGGGATGGCCCGGAGTGCAAGACCCCACCGGGACGCATTCACAGAAGCGTGCAGCCATACAATGCAGGCTGAGACGGGCATGAACATTGAATCCCCAGGGCTTCACGGGGTGACTAGACAAGTGGTGACCACAGGGTTTCCACACAGAGCATCCATACCACAGCCAAGTGTGACGTCCAGACTGCAGGCTCCCTGAGGGCAGGGACTAGATGGCGCTGAGAGTCCTCCCCTGTGACTTGACTGGCTACCTGTGTTTTCACATCAAGTGCAGGCACTGGGAACAGCTGAGGATGGGCCCCAGGGGCCTAAGGGAACTGCATTTGCTCCTGGCCAGCCAGAGTGAAGGGCCCCACAGGTAGCTGTGAGATCTGGGAACAACCACATGCTGGCATGGAGTCTGGCACAGCTAAGAAGCACTTACCCTCCTGCCTGGCGCTCCTGATGTGCACACTAGCACAGGCTCACAGCACCATGCGGGAAGCCCGTTAGCAGATTCATTTATCTTCTTGCTTTTCAGGGCAAGCCCTCTGAATGCAGCATAGAAGGGCTGGGCAGAGGACAACACTGCAGTCAGGGCAGCCCTAGAACCACACCTGGGGGAGGCTAGGGGGCCACCAGCAGAGGCTGCCATGCCATACCCGCCAGAGGCCCAGCACACAACTCGACCCACCTCCCGTGATGCCCGATGCCCGTGAGCTCCGTGAAGCTCTACTTCCATCATAAGTCAAATGCCTGGCACTGACCCATAACACAAGGACACACAGACCGGTGCAGACACATAGACAAAGCAGATGGGGCAGAGAGGATCAAAGATACACACACAGATAAAAACAGGGAAAATTCTGGAAGAATATCTCGAGTTGCTAACAGTGACTGCCCTAGTGCATGAGCCTGGCGGGCAAATAGTTAGAGGCTTATGGGGGATGATGAGGAGTAATTTCTTTTCTTTTCTTTTCTTTTTTATAAATTTATTTTTTATTGGTGTTCAATTTGCCAACATACAGAATAACACCCAGTGCTCATGAGGAGTAATTTCTATAGTTTCAGTTTCTCATTAAATAAGTAACGAGAAACAGGCAACATATAAATATCTCACTGCAGCAGACTAGCCCTGGTGGAGGCAGACGGAGCTGGAGGGTTTCCAGGGCCCCGGTTTCCTGTGATCGTTGGCAGATTGCTTTGCTTCCCGGGCCCCAGGACACTGGTCTCTCCCGCAGCCCCAAGCCATCAGGATGTGGTCAGAGTTCCAGCACAAACACGGATCCTTTTCTGTGCTCCTTGCTCACAAGGCCGAGATCACTGAGAGAAGGCAGAGCAGTGGCCCTCGTGGCACGAGCGAAGCTGCAGGGCTGGATCTCAACCTTGATGGGGTGCAGGGCACATCGTGTAGAGCTATATACAAATTCAGAGCTGCCCACAGTCGACCTGTCCACTCTCCACCTGATGTAAGCAGTATTCTCTGTTTGATAACTGTCACCTAAAAATCCAACCACCAAATCCTGACCCACAAACCAGGCACCGACTCACACCTGCTCCAGTCAGCTGACATCTGGCAGCAATACAGACCGGGTGTCCAGAGGAGGGGGCATATCCCTGGGCCCTGACAGCAGCACCCCATTGGCAAGCCTCTGGGGGCAGCCTGGCCGGGCAGGGTGGGCAGTGGGAGTCCTACTTCCACAGATTTGAAAAGAAAAGCCACCAGCAGTCACAGCCAGTAAAGGACAGATGGAACTTACATGCAGAGACTTAGACTTCAGAGCCTCCCATCTGTCCACCAGGGGGCTGCTACAGCGGACAGCTACTGTTTAGACCGTCCTCAGCACTCCCTGATCCCTCCTGTCCCCATGGGACTGTCTGTCCATTTCGCTTGGCCTCAGGGGTAAACTATCAAACCAGACGGACACACTGACACCCCATCCTGATGTGTTGAAGCTGAAGAGGTGGAGAAGGACCGCAGAGCTCAGGGGTGAAATGAAGTCCAGTAATAAACCCCAGGACAGTGGCTCCAGGCCACCAGCAATCAACCGGCCAGTGCAGGGAAAGCCTGACAGCAGGCGAAATCAGGTGGCGGGCAGGGTGGAGAAGCAAAAGAGCCCTGGTTTTGCTTGACTGAGGCTAACACCAATTCCCCGGCCGCTTTTGGAGGTGACATGCTCTGTGTTTACCTAGGTTGGTCACAGATAGGCCTCCTCTTATGGCTAACTGGCCCATCTAGCAGCCCTGGGACTCTGGACCCAAGAAGGTGGTGCAGCCAGCAGAGCCTGGCTCCTACAAGGACACACACTGAGGAGAGACACTCAACCCGGGGGAGGCAGCAGCCTGAGCAGGGAGATAAATCCACGCAAAGATTTATGGGGACACTTGGTGCTAGGAAGCCGGTCTTGAGGTAATTAAGCCTGTTTCAGAGTGGGTTTGGCAGGAGGTGCCAAATCAATAGATCCCCTCCAGCTGCGTGTCCCTGCAGGTAAGGAATCAATCAGGCAAACGCTCCCAATCTGTTCCTGCTGAGCCAAGAAGCAAAGCTGTTTACCATTCATGCCCAGAAATGAATAAATAAAGCCACCAACTAGTCAGCACCCTCCATTTCTCTGGCAATAGCTTTTTAGTTGCTTAAAAAAACCAGTGCCCCTGCGTAGTCCTCCAGTAAAGCATAGACAGACGCAGAAAGCCATGCGCATGACATCGGCAGAGAAGCAGCCCAGTCCCCAAGTGAAGACCACGGGACTCTGTTCCTACAACTTCTCTGCCAGGAAACAGGAGTCTGTGGGCAGCTGCATGGCTTGAGCACCATCAGCGGCCCTGCCCCAACCCTGTACTCACGCCCCAGTCACCTCCTCACTAGCTGCCAGGTGGGACCCTGTTGCACACATGCAAGGATGAAGGACACTGTCTCTTGAGTCCAGGAACCCCAGGCCGGAGGGAAGGCAACCTTCTGTTGCTCAATACAGTGACGCTGAAGAGCAGAGGTGCCCCCTCACAAGGAGCGATGGCAGGACTGTGCCTGGGGCTGGACTGTGTCTGTGGGGAGCAGGGGCTTCGCCTGCCCGGATGTTGGGGGGTGGGGGGGCGTTCAGCTGGGACTCAGGATGCAGGAGGAGCTGCAGCAGGGGAGGGAGGAGCTGGGGGAAGTGCCAGCAGCGTTGCGGGGAGTGAGCAGGAGTGCCACCCACCCCAGACCACACAGGGCAGGGCAAGGCTGGCAGCAATGTGGGCCGCGGCAGTAGAGGCCCCAGCACAGCACTGTGACCGGGACGTGAAGCCGACACTGACCATAAAATGAAGCAAGCCAGGCACCCTGCTCAACACCTTATATGAATTTGCATTCCAATCGTCCAATGGCCCCAAGAGGTACCAGAGGTGCCTTCTTCTCCCAGGTAAGGGATCCACATGTCAAGCCTGGAACCAGGCACTCTCGGGTGGTACACCGTGGGGTTGGTCTCTAGACCCAAGTCTCAGACCACAGAAGGTGCTCTAACTCCAAGGGGTGAGCCCGAGAGCAGGAGCAGGAGCAACTGTACCTTCAGAACCCATGCCCCAGCCCCGGGGAGCTGTTGGGAGAGCCAGGGGATGTCAGGCCCCCTGAGCGAGGCCTAAAGGCAGGGCCATGCAAGGGGAAGGGAGAGGCGGGCTGCTGAGAGATCAACTGCGGCCTCAAAGACAGGCCCTAGACACACAGTGCATGGGAGGCTGGGACAGGCGGGATGGGCAGGGACAGGCAAAGATGAGTATAGACCTGAAGCAGTGGAAGTGGGCTCGGCGCCCCTCATGAGGACTCACAGAGAACAGGACAGAGACCAGCCTGGGAGAGGGCAGCACACAGCCACAGCCCTCCACGTCCGTGCCACCCTGTGCAAGTCCTCCTCTCTGTCCCCTGCCCCAGGTGTCCACCCGGTGGTACCTCAGCAAAGCAGGTGATGATGCCTTCCTCAGGTCAGTTAAACAAGATGCCCTGTGTTTTCAGGACTATATTACTGACATGGAGTGGAAACCATCCTACACTCATCTATCCCGATGAGCTGGAGGCACCCATCTAGCTCCCTCAGCTCCTGACTGGCAAGGGGCAGGTGAGAGGTTCCTCCATCCCTCCATATGGAAGAGGACAATGTGCCCCCAGCCCTCTGGCCCAGACTTCAGAAGCCCAGATGCCAAGAGACAAAGTCCTCCAGATGTGGTTTCAAGGCTGGGTGTGGTTCCTGCCTCAGTTTCCATCCACCAGCTTCCTGAGGTCTTTGACTGGCAGCTCTTAGAATAAACTAAAGAGATAATGTCAAGAAAGAGTCCTGATATTTGTCCAGCCTGAAAACCTCGGGAAAACAGACTCCCCGACAAGTCAGTTCAAAACATCTATTTGAAAGTGAGCCAGCCCTCAGCTTCTAGGAGGCAGCCAATTAGTACCCAGCCCATTGTCCCTTCACCTGCTGACATTTGTGATTCTGTAGATGAGAAAGACCAGTGGCAGCCAGCCAAGCCCTTCAAGGGGACAATGCTCCTGAGCTGCTCCTGCCTGGGTGGGATAAGCAGTGACCGCAGCTGGGTCACTGCACTTAGGCTGCTCAGTCATGGAGGGGCACGGCCTCCCTTTGCCCTAGGCCAGAGGGCATGGCAGTAAGGGCTTCAAGTATGGCCCACTGACCAAAAACTCCCACAAAGCAAACAGCAGAGGATCCCAGTTTACAGAACTAAAATAGAAAGGACTGGGTCTATAAGCAACCACGACATTGGCAGCTTCAAATTTCATTTTCGAGTAAATGAAAACCCAGGCCTCCCTAGACACACACACAGAGGGAAAGCAGAGTCCCGTCCCACTGAGCACACACATGAGGACTACCCCTTCCAAAGGCAGGGCGGGGGCAGACACAGGAGCTCTGAGACAGCACCCCAATAAACATGCACTGAACAGCATGAGGACAGAGAGCCACCACGGGCTGCTCCCCTATGCAGGGACCCTTAGCAGCTCTGTCATATGAGGCCCACAGCCACACAGCTCTACTGTGAAAAGCCAAGTGGGAGAAGAACCGACTGCTCTCATCACTCCTAGAGTTTGTAAACAGCATGCTTAGTAAAGTTACTTGGGCAGAGAAGACATGACACACTCACTCATTGGCCCCACATTGAGCACCGGGCCTCAGCTAGGCACGGGTCCAGCGACCGCACTGCCTGCCTGCCTTTGGTTCAGGCTTCATTAGAAACCACAGACCTCACAATAAATAACCCGACTTCACACTGCCAGGCAACCTGGCTGATCAGTCGTGTTCCTGTGCATCTACCAAGGCATTTCAAACAAATGGCGAATTAAAGCTGGGGTCTGTAATAAAGCAGTCCATCTGAGTAATGATGCATGTGCTACAAAGGCAAGCCCGGGGAAAGAATAAACACATGTGGGACCAGGGTGTCTGCAACCCACTCAAGGGTCTCCTGTTGACGCCTCCGTGGAGACTGCCACTCTTCGTACTGCCTGCACTGCCAACCACACATGGGTCCTACCCTCCAGCAGGTATCTGCTCAGGGCTGACGTGAGTGGGTGCCTGGCCCCAGAGCCTGTGAGGGAATACTAGAAGACGTGTCCATAACAGTGTCACAGGACATGTAGATGGGCTCCAGGAGTGCAAGGGGGTTCCCCAGTCCAGCTACAAGTGGAGGGAGAGAGTCACATGGAGGGCAGCAGGAAGACAAGATCAGAGACAGGAAAGAAGGACCCAGGACAGACCAGCAGGATGCAGCTGGGCTCTGGCTGACAGCAGTACACAGGGGACAACAAGCTGCTGGTCAGGCACTGATCCAGGACTCCTTCTAGGTAGGCAGGCCCCACAGGTTGTGACATGAGGGGAAACAAGGGGGCTGAGCAAGGGCGGTTCCTGGGCAGGAAGCATGGGCCCAGGACAGTGTGCAGAATCAACACCAATGGACAGCATCCAGCTGAGGAGATGTGACAGCACCGCTGCCCCAGAGAGGAGCTGGGGAAGGAGAAGGGATCCACAGCCCTCCATGAGAGGTCAGAGGTCCCTGAGGGACACGACCTGTCTGCAGCAGCACATTTATCGAACCCACTGCATCCTGGGGAGATACCTGGACAATAGGCTGGCAACCAGGGGTTTAGCGCCAAATTCCTAAGGCGCTGGGCCAGAGAAAAGGGCAAGAGGGTAAGGCAAAGTCACAGAGTGCTGGGTCACCACAAACCCTACTGCCCTCAGGCACACTGCTGGCACTGGCAACGGTGGTCCTGGGAACAGGATACAGCAAGAGTGGGCAGCCTGGGACCTGGTCTGGATTGCTTGAGCTCTTAGCTCTGTGGTTCATGCCACCCCCAGCACCATGAGGATGATTCTGACCAATGCCTGCCAAGCTCCTGACACACAGTGGGCACTCAATAAATAGAATGCGCTTTAATCACAGTCATTGGTTACAAGAACGCACTGAGGCCACTTTAATTCACAGGATTCAGTAGCTGGTCTGGGCCACAGAGCAGCGGCTGAAGCATTCCCCAGATTGTTTCCAAATCAATTTGGTCTTCGTGAAGCCAGATGATTATTCTGTTCTGCACATATTCTTTATACATCTCTGGCCCCAGACTAATTATCTTGCATTTCTGTCACTGAACTGCATTTGTCAGCAGCTAGCTCAACCACATCCTGCAGCCGAGGGCCTTGCTCATCGCACCAAATGGCTCTGCTTAAAAACTGGCAGCATGGTCAGCTGTGCAGTCCCAGGGCCAGGCTGCCATCTGAAACATGACACTGGTCACTCTCAGAGCCAGTGGCTGGGAGGCAGAGAAGGGTGCCCCATCATCAAGGACTGAGATGGTTCAACTCCTATAAAATAATCCGCTCATCAAGAAAGGATTCACAGAAAGCAAAAGCTACGAAGGCTGTTTCGAGGAAATGACTGTTGAGAGCTGCTCAGGATGACCTGCTCCAGTGGTTGCAGAAAGCTCCCTGATAGGAGCCATCAGATCAAGAGTCCTTAACAGAAGCACTACCCTGGACCCCATGGGCTGTGCCCAGTCCATGGCCGAGCTGGAAACAATGAAGAGCAGTTAACCTCTGTCCAAGGGAGCACTGGGGGTCTGGCCTACAGCCTGGGCCCCCACAGGTGTCCCAGCATGGCCACTCCAGCTAGCTCCCTATGCCTCCAGCTGCCCTGGCACTAAAGCCCCTCTGTCCCCCAAATTCAGCAGCACAGGCAGCCACTGGGACCAACCCCCAGCAGGAGGAGCCAGTTCCTCCTGGACCTCCCCAGGCCCTGCTGCCCCTGTCTGGCCACACCCCACTCTCCAGGCCAGAGGAGGAGGACCATCCACTGATGTCCCAGGAAGCAGCAACCATTCCACCCTCATGCATGCTGGAACCCACTCTCCCTTCTCTACCTGCACCCTCCCCAAATGACCATTCTGGGATATATCTGTGGGGAGCAAGGGCTGAAACCAGAAGGTGCCAGTGGGAGGAGGACAAGCAGTCTCTCACAGCCTCAGCTCCAAAGGTGTGTCATTCAGAGGTGTCTCAGGTCATAAGGAGGGCATCAACTGCTGCCAGAATGGCCGGGCCAGAGCAGAGGCGACATATTACCCCCACAGGGCAGCATTCGGGGGAGGCTGACATGAGAGGCCCCTGCAGAGGGTGAAATTGGATTTGTGGGCAGGCAGCATTCTGATCTTCTTTCTAGGCCAAGAGCCAGTGGGAATTGGGCTTGACAGCTGCCAAGAGCAGGGAGTGAGTGGCATCAGCTCTGTGACAGGCCTGGCAGGACCCCTTGCAGAAGCAGCAGACGGAGAAGGAATGAGCTTCTAGGCCAGGGCCTGCTCAGACTCTGTAGAAGCCGGGGTATGTTGGGATGACTACAGAAAAACAGAAGATTAATCTCTGCGGGACATTTATGTGTTTGGTCTCCAAAGGGTCTGTGAAGCTACAGTCCACAACACCCCTTCTGCGGCCACTTGACTGGCAACCCATCAATGACAAGGATACTGAGGAAAACCAGTTTCCCAAGGCCCAATAGTAAACAAGACTCCAGAACCTGAAGCCCTAGAGACTTCCGCTCACACAGAGAAGAAAGCATCCATGGCAATCCCTGCCTCCAGAAGCTACTGGTCTGCAGAGACAGTCAGGCTGACACGCTGGTCTCCCTGACAGAGGAAGACAAGCAAAGCAGACACACAACGTGGTCTGTGGTTCACTCTGCCCACAATCAGAAACATAAATGGAGTTATCACTGCACACATAAACGAGGTGTCCACAGAAAGGCTGCAGGGATGATGGGGAGTCTCATGCTGCAGCACACTGACCAGCTGACAGCCACCCCCAGGGCCCTGTCCACAGCACCACCAAAACAGGGGCAGACAGGCAGGTGGGGGAGGGGGGGTTGGCAGTCACAGGGGGCTCACAGTGCTGTCCTCTCAGAGAAGGAGGGCTTGACAGAGGATTGAGTGAGCCCAGGGCCATGAGACAGAAGAGCAGGTACCCCGAGGCAAAGGACACTGCCACTTCAGTGACCCCACTGTATCAAAGCAGCCCATTATGTCAACAGGTGGGCCTCTGTGGACATGACACTCTCTGCTCAAGGCCCCAGAACAGTGTGTCAGTTCTGTGACCCTCTCTCAGAACTGGATGGTCTCCAAGGCCCAGCACTTCCAGCCATCACTGAACCCCAAGAGTGTGCCCCCAGTCCACCCAATCAGACACAATGGCATTCTCCTGACTCCCACTATTGCTGGGAGCTCTGTTGTGCTTCTGAGAGCAGGCACCAGGCTACATCAGACTAAACTACAAGCTCCACAGGGCTAGCCCCAACAGCCTACTGGTGTCCACATGGCCAGCAGATGCTGGCACAAGAGAGGATGCAGTGGACAGTGACGGATCAAGAAGCATTGGGGATCACCAGCCATGGCTGCTTCTCTCTATAGGCTCTGCCTACAGAGCCTAGGACCTTCACAGAGGGCACCGACACAGAGCTGTGGCTTCAGGGTGCCCCAGGGGACTACAGGCTAACCACAGCACAATCCTGGAGGGCCATATCTCTTCACTGGAAACTAATTTTTGCAGATGCTTTATAATTAATACTAAGACATATTATGGAGTAAATTACAAAGAAGTCACGGACATGTAAACTGAATCACAAAAACTGCCAGGAAACATCCCACTGGGGCAGCTCTCCCAGATGGCGTGCACAGCCCTCTGGGATGGACAACAGCTGGTACAACCAGGATCTTCCCTGTGGAGGGGTCCAGGCAGCCCTGAACTGGCCATGCAGGCAGCATCTAGGTGCTTCTTCACACTGCAGCCAGCATGTTCTGGGCCCAAGAGCACTCAGGCCTCATGGGGACCCAGCCAAAGCAACCTGATCTCTCCCAACCCCCTAAGCACAGTCCATCCACAGGCAACCGTGCAAACAGAGCTGACAGGTATGCGCATCTGACCAAGGAACATCTGGAGCTAAGAAGCATGGTGAGAACCATCCCCTCCCTGTTTTCCCAAACGTAAACTTGTACATATCCTTTCTCTCCACTGCACGGGGAGCTTCTCAAAGGGAAGACAGGCTATCTGCTTCTGCTGGGACCCCAGAGCCGGCCAGGTGCACACAGCAGAGCCCGGGCTGGGGCCAGCACATGACAGCATTTCAGGAGGGCTCCACGGCAGTCCTGGCCCAAATGCTTAAAAATGGAAGGGACCAGTGTTCTGAGGGCTGGCAACATGTAATCCCCCTCATTCCTCTGGCTTTTTATGAGAGGCTATATTAAAAATGGCTTAAACATAATAAAATCTGTTACATTTATGGCAAGAAAATATGGAAAGATAATAAAATTAGCAGAGCATAGAAATGAGAGAATACTAAAGATCCTTGGCTCTCCAACAGAAACAGACAAGGAACAGTGGAGATTGTTCAACTGAAAGGAATTTAAACCAATTTAAAATTCAAAGTTCCATTTCTCCTTCCCCGCTAAGCCCTGCCCCTGGGGATGCCAAGCACAGCATCCAGGTCTCTCAGCTTATCCTCCTAAACAGTGGCCTGGAATGTTCTGATTGCTCTGGCTAGGACCCCTATTTTGATCTGAGGTGACTGCAGAGTAACCTGGTGCTTCTCCTCCCACACACCACACTCCAGGGGCTCCCTGTACCCAATCCCCCACTTCCCACCTTCACCCACCACCCACCCTGGTTCCTAGAGCTGAGGCCGCATTGGGGCCGGGAAACACAGCTTCCCTGACAGTTGTTCTCACCAGTCAAGATCTGCTCCCACCAAAGAGTAACTGGCAGTCACAAAAGTCCTACAATCCCCACCTGAACCCCCATTTGGAATAAGGGCCCATGACACCAGAAGTGTCAGGTGTTTTTAAGAGGCTGGTGAAGGGATGCACCTCCATTATCCTAGTACTAGGACTCACACCTCCTGACACAGCACAGTCCTCTTGGCTCCATGCTGCCAGAAAATTAAGACTCGGCAGAGACACGTCCATTTGCATGTGTTCTAAGATTCTGACCACTGGGACAGCTCTTTCTCTAGGCCGATCTTACTTGGTCTCTGTTTTGTTTTAGATTCACAGACATTATTTTTTAGGGCAGTTTTAGAGTTAGAGAAAGATGAGCAGAGGTTACAGAGTTCCCATGCATCGCCCACCTGGTTCCCCCATTAACACCTTACAGCAGTGTGCCACATTTGTTCCAACTGATGAAACAGTATTGACATGTTATTAAGTTCATAATACATCAGAGTTCTTTTCTACAGATTTTGACAAACATAAAACATTTGTAACGTGTATGTTACATATACACCCATGTGTAAAGAACAATTTCACTGCCCAAAAAATCCAGTGTCCCGCCTCTTCACCCCTCTCCCAACCCCCAGCACCCACCCATCTGTCCCGGTCCCTGTGGTTCTATCTTTTCTGGAACGTCCTATAGCTGGAACCTCACTGTGTGGAGCCAGCACAGACACCCTTCTGTCACATAGGAACACGTGTATCAATTTCCTCCTTGTCTTCCATGGCTTCAGAGCTCACCTGTTTTTAGCACTTGAGTAACAGTCCACTGTCTGGACTGACCACAGTGTGGACACCCAGCACCTACTCATGGGCATCCTGGCCGCTTCCCAGTTTGGGCAGCTGTGGATAAAGCTGCCGTAAACATCCGTGTGCATGTTTTATGTGGACCCGAGTTTTCATCTCCTGGGGGCCCATTTGGGGAGCGCATCTGCTGGATCTCACGGCAGGAGCATGGCTGGTTCTGTAAGAAGCCACAAGCCTCTTCCGAGGTGGCCATGCCATTCTGTGTTCCCAGCAACCATGGGAGAGGTTCCCCGCTCCTCTGTCTCCCACCAGCATCTGGCATGTTCTGGCCTGTGGCCGTTCTAATGCGGGTGAGGTGGCCTCCTCGCTGTTTTCCTCCACGTTTTCCTGAGGCCACATGATGTGGAACAGCTTCCCATGTGCGTGTTTGCTCTGCACACATGCTCTCTGTTGGGGGTGTCTGTTTAGGTGTCTGCCTATTTCGTAATTGGGTTTTCTTATTGTTGAGTTTAAGAATTTTTTATGTTCTGGATCACAGTCCTTTATCAGATCCATGTTCTCCCAGACTGTGGTTACCTTTTCATTCCATTAACAGTACCTTCCATGGAACAGAGGTCTCTAATTTTAATGAAGTTCAGCTTATGAAGCTTTTCTTTCATAGATTATGCTTTTGATCTCGTATCTAAAAGTCAACGCCGAATCAAAGGTCGCCAATCTGCTCCTGCTATCTTCAAGGACTTCTGTAAAAGTTCTGCATTTTCCTCTTGGGTCTATGATCCATTTTGAGTTGATGTTTGACAAGGTCTGTGTCGAGATGCATTTTTCTGCACGGGGATGCCCAGTTACTCCAGCACCATGTGTTAAAGAGACTGTGCTCCACTGTGCTGCCTTTGCCCCTTCATCAGTCATTTAATTATATTCACGGGATCTATTTCCGGGCTCTCGGTTCCATTCCACTGACCCACTTCTTTCACCAATACTGCACTGCCGCCATCATTGTAGGTTTGTGGTATTTTTTTTTTAAGATTTTATTTATTTATTCATGAGAATACACAGAGAGGAGAGAGAGTGAGAGTGAGTGAGAGTGAGAGAGAGACAGAGACAGAGACACAGGCAGAAGAAAAAGCAGGCTCCATGCAGGGAGCCCGACATGGGACTCAATCCCGGGTCTCCAGGATCACGCCCTGGGCTGAAGGCAGCACTAAACCACTAAGCTACATGGGCTGCCCTGTAGGTTTGTGGTATTAAAGAGGAGTGGTTCACTATGTCTTACACACATTCGTCAGACTCATACCTAAGTCATCGGCCTATCTATCTTCTTCGGTGTTCATGTAAATGGTAGGTTTTCTACTTCACACTCCAGTCACTCCTTGCTGGTATACAGAAGTGCATGTCCTTGTACATGTTATTCTTCATCCTATAGCCCTAATGGCTAGGAGTTCTAAGAGTCCTTCGGCTGATTCTCTGCAATTTTTCATGTAGAAAATCATGCCATGTTCTTTCTTCTTCCCACTGTATACATTTCTTTCCCTTGTCCTATTATTGCATTGGCTAGGACCTCTAGCATGAAGTTAAACTGGACATCCCTGACTTGTTCCCAATCTTGCTGAGAAAGCAACTAGCTTCTTATTTTGAAGAAAGATAGGATTATCTGACCACAGTCAGATAAGTCAGCTCTCTAGCCCAAGAAAAGAAAAACCTGCCTGTTTAAATGGCATCAGTCACCAAAGAGCTAAAGTGAGTTCAGGAGCTATAACTGTGTCTAGGGAGGCCCCATCCTCTTGCTGAGGACTGTTCTTGGATCCCAGAGACCTTAGCCCCTTCAGACACACAGCAGTCCCACTGTATTTCACAGAGCATCTTAAAGGTGGCCAAGCTCATAACTTCACCAGAAACCCAGTGGGAATCATTTCAAGCCAGCCAGCCCCCAACATGAGTCCTCTAGACAAAGACACCTGCAAGGAAAATCCACTCTGCTACAAAAAAACAGAGCCCTCTTCCTCCAAACACCCCAACATGTGGCCAAACAGGCTTCTTCAGGGTATGTATGAGTGACACCTTCCCGAGAAAAACCAAGGAGGGAATGTCTTCCCAGATGTTCAATGAACAATGCTCCTGAATTTCAGATGGAGAAACATCACAAAATGCCCTCTAAACTCACAGAAACACCGCACAGTAAGGCTGCACAGGACCAGCCACTGAAGGTGTCAGGCGACAGTCTGCACCCCTTCCTCCAGCCCTCCTCCCAACCTCAAAGAGTTCTGGGCACCAAGGTGCCATGGGAACCTGCCAGGTGGTCCTCCTCCCTCCAACTACAGATCTGTATGAGGCCCGATTCCTTTCATGTAGTCCAGCTAGAACAGTAAGCACAACAGACTAAGCATAGAAACAGATATGAGAAGCCAGCAATCTTCCATTTAACAGACATTAAAAAGATGTGCAAAAATGTAAAACAATGCTATTCTTCTCATTAACTCTCATTATTTCAGAAAATACAATTTTTGTTAAGAGGAGATGAATTTCTCTTAATGAGATTATAAACATACTGCCAATAATTTTTAAACCTTAATTTCTTAAAACACTGTTGAAAGAATCCCTACAAACAAAAGCTCTTTGCTCTCAGTAACTTTTCAGCCTAAAGGAGTCCTAAGATGACAAAGTGAGCATAGCGCTGGTGTGAGAGCAAGGATCTCTGATATGTGCAGGTAGGCCGGAGTCCAGCCTCTGGCAGACAACATGCTGGACTCTCACCCACCAATACACAATTACAATGTGCGCACACACTTATTGTGAACACGAGGAAACGGTGTGCTAATTCAGACAAAACATGTAGTTAGCAAAGAGTCCTAAATGTGAGCCTCTGGAGGAAGGTCTCAAGAATCCACATCTTCAGAATATTTTCCTGCACATAGTTCCTAAGCAGCCAAAGGGGAATCTGTGTGATTCTGGCATTTGGGAAGCGTGGCCAAGATAGGAGCCACCTTTGGAGCTATCTTATGGATTCACTGTTGTCTTATCTTCCCAGGCAGGAGAAAAGCTCCTCCTAGGCAGGAGTTTGTGTCTCATTTCATCCAGAAGGTCTGTGGCACCAGCAGCAACAATCAGGTATCAACAGGTGTCTGGTGCCTCACCACAGACTGCCCTACTGCCCAGGTGTAATGAAATCGCTACTGTTCTTCCAACTGAGTCGCTAAACTGCATTTCTTTCCCTCAGGATCAGACAAGGGTCAGGAAGGAGGGTCTCATGACCCTCAGGAACAACCCACAGTTAACCCAGAGTGAAAGATCACTGCCCCACAAGAGACAAAATGATGAGAGCGTGCACAGGTTCTGGAGAAAGACACACCTGAGCTCACACCCAAACTCCAACCTGAAGCCAGCAGGGGATGATGAGATCTGAATAAATGAGGGGTAGAGTGTCCAGGGTGCAGGTAGGTGTAAAGAGCAAAGACAATGCTGTACGTGAGGTGCCCTTAAGGAGTTTCCTCAGTATATGCTTCCAAGTTCCCACTGTTTTATCCAGTCTCTAACAGAACCTAGAGACATCGCTCAGAGGCACAAACAAATATGCATGCCCAACGATGCCTTCAACAGGCCACTGTTCCCCAACAAGCTAAGTGTCCTCAGCAGGCTCTGAGCCTCCCAGGCCGTGTCCTCTGCTCTACCACCTCATCTCTGTCCCATCTCCCTATGCCTCCTCTGGGCAAAGCTGTAAGGCTGAGCGGGTGTGAATACTTTACCAAACAAAGTACAATAGCGCACTGAGATTGCCTAACATCAGAAAACTGCTTTCCTGTACTTGTACATGAGAATCAATACGTGTGTTCCCAGGCTTGCTCCTTAAAACAAGCCAGAGGCTGCGGAGCTCATCAAGTTGGCACAAAGTCATCAGGGAACTTGAGGGACATGTCAACCAGAAGCCCTGACTCTTCCTCCCAAACAGAGGACTGGGCTCAGGAAATGAGAGGAAATGAGAGGAAATCAGGAAATGAGAGGACTGGGCTCAGGAAATGAGAGGAAATCTGGAAATGAGAGGACTGGGCTCAGGAAATGTGTGGGACCCCCTTCAGTCCCACCAGACAGCAGGTCAGGGAGGCCTGACTACCTGCTCTGGCTCTTATTTTGGAGGCAGCAGGCAGGGGTTGTGGTGGTGACTCCATGAGTCCTTTCCAAAGAGACAAGTTTCTAGGCTCCAAAAGCTTCTCTATAATTTTCTTTTTTTTGTTTAAAGATTTGATTTATTTATTCATGAGAATACACAACGAGAGAGAGAGAGGCAGAGACAGAGGCAGAGACACAAGCAGGCTCCATGCAGGGAGCATGACATGGGACTCGATCCCGGGTCTCCGGGATCACACCCTGGGCGGAAGGCGGCGCTAAACCGCTGAGCCACCAGGGCTGCCCTTCTCTATCAAACTCAATAAACAACATTCAGGAATCACTGGCTTCTGGTTTTGTCCAATGTGTAGAGAAATCTACATTCTAATACCACCTTGGGGTGGGGAGGTAATAAAAAAAGATTTGTCACTTTTAGGGCAGCCCGGGTGGCTCAGGGGTTTAGCGCCGCCTTCAGTCCAGGGTGTGATCCCGGAGACCCAGGACTGAGTCCCACATCAGGCTCCCTGCGTGGAGTCTGCTTCTCCCTCTGCCTGTGTCTCTGCTTCTCTCTCTCTCTGTGTCTCTCATGAATAAATAAATAAAAATCTTAAAAAAAAAATTTGTCACTTTTATTTTTTTAATAAATTTATTTTTTATTGGTGTTCAATTTACCAACATACAGAATAACACCCAGTGCTCATCCCGTCAAGTGCCCCCCTCAGTGCCCGTCACCCATTCACCCCCACCCCCCGCCCTCCTCCCCTTCCACCACCCCTAGTTCGTTTCCCAGAGTTAGGAGTCTTTATGTTCTGTCTCCCTTTCTGATATTTCCCACACATTTCTTCTCCCTTCCCTTATATTCCCTTTCACTATTATTTATATTCCCCAAATGAATGAGAACATATAATGTTTGTCCTTCTCCGATTGACTTACTTCACCCAGCATAATACCCTCCAGTTCCATCCACGTCGAAGCAAATGGTGGGTATTTGTCGTTTCTAATGGCTGAGTAATATTCCATTGTATACATAAACCACATCTTCTTTATCCATTCATCGTTCGATGGACACCGAGGCTCCTTCCACAGTTTGGCTATTGTGGCTATTGCTGCTATAAACATTGGGGTGCAGGTGTCGTGGCGTTTCACTGCATCCGTATCTTTGCGGTAAATCCCCAACAGTGCAATTGCTGGGTCGTAGGGCAGGTCTATTTTTAACTCTTTGAGGAACCTCCACACAGTTTTCCAGAGTGGCTGTACCAGTTCACATTCCCACCAACAGTGTAAGAGGGTTCCTCATGGTATTTCTGTGAGAAAACAGGGAACGCCCAGTCTCAGCACTCCCAATAAAAAAAACACCATATGCCAGGCCATTTAGGTCAAAGGGCATGCCTGGGTGACCATCATCTTTTAAAAGTGACAAATAATTAAGAAGGCAGGAAGCCACAAATGTTGGAGAGGATGCGGAGAAAAGGGAACCCTCTTACACTGTTGGTGGGAATGTGAACTGGTACAGCCACTCTGGAAAACTGTGTGGAGGTTCCTCAAAGAGTTAAAAATAGACCTGCCCTACGACCCAGCAATTGCACTGTTGGGGATTTACCGCAAAGATACGGATGCAGTGAAACGCCACGACACCTGCACCCCAATGTTTATAGCAGCAATAGCCACAATAGCCAAACTGTGGAAGGAGCCTCGGTGTCCATCGAACGATGAATGGATAAAGAAGATGTGGTTTATGTATACAATGGAATATTACTCAGCCATTAGAAACGACAAATACCCACCATTTGCTTCGACGTGGATGGAACTGGAGGGTATTATGCTGGGTGAAGTAAGTCAATCGGAGAAGGACAAACATTATATGTTCTCATTCATTTGGGGAATATAAATAATAGTGAAAGGGAATATAAGGGAAGGGAGAAGAAATGTGTGGGAAATATCAGAAAGGGAGACAGAACATAAAGACTCCTAACTCTGGGAAACGAACTAGGGGTGGTGGAAGGGGAGGAGGGCGGGGGGTGGGAGTGAATGGGTGACGGGCACTGAGGGGGGCACTTGACGGGATGAGCACTGGGTGTTATTCTGTATGTTGGTAAATTGAACACCAATAAAAAATAAATTTATTAAAAAAAAAAAAAAGAAATACCATGAGGCAGAACTGAGGACTTACAGAACCCTATATATTTCCTTCTCCTTCCCTTCTTGCAACTTGTAAAGCATCTTTTGCCCCACCCAAACTCACAAACCAGAGTGCCAGTACTTTACCTACACCACCTCTCCCTGGGTGAGTGAGGGATTTGAGAACATCTACGAACCTTCTCCAGGGAGAGACCAGCCTTCTTGGGGTCCGACACACAAGGCTGACTCCTGGCTCTGAACCTGAAATGGGGAGCTTGCTCCGGGACCATTCTGGGGTTTCCCAAGCACACCCCAGAGGCCTGGTGGGAACATCAGCAGGCCTGGTGCTGGGTAGCATGGGGCCCCAGGGCCAACCCAGCCCTGGCAGCCACTGTCAATGCTGCGACTGGCATGTGTGCTCTTGTCCAGGGCCAGGACTGGACCGGGTCTGTGCCCTCTCTGCTGCGGCCATGTGCCACACTGCCTCACAAAGCAGCTCCAAGGGACCAACATCACCTAAGAGTTTCTGGGGTGGGGTGAGAGGGAAATATAAATGGTCTAAAAAGCCCCCGCAGCCAAGGGCTGAGAGGGTGTGGGCAGCTGACCCTGGCTTCGGGAAGAAGGAAGGGGTGGGACAGGTTGCCCCCATGGAGGGAAGCTCCCCAAACTTCCCCACTTGCCACAAGTGGTCCTGCAGGCTGTCTCTGTATGCTGGCCTCATGGCTCGCAGCACTCCCAGGGGACTCGAGGTGGAGATAGTCCCCCCACAGGCACATGTGTGTCCCAGGCCCCCGCAGTTGTCACCAAGAGGCCACGGAGAGAAGCACTGCAGCAGGCAGAGGTTAAAAATAAAGATTTATTGACAAAATGGAAGAAAAACTTCACTGACAAGTGAGGGCCCGGGCCATGAATGGCAAAGTCGCATTTCCCACATCTTAGGATAAAGTCAAATCCTAGACAAGGAAGCCACTGGGGGTCGGCCCACTGGGCCTCACTCTGTCTCCACCCTCCACCCCAACATTGCCGAGCCCTAGGGCTGAGTCAGGGCTGCAAAGACCACAACAGGCCAATGCTTATTCAGCACTGGCCCTCAGAGACACCTCAGGAGAGCTGAAACTGAGCCTCTGTCATAGTTGGGGCAGAGCCAGCGTAAGGCCCAGAGACCACAAACCCCGCTCCAGACAGCCACGGCTGCCACCCACTGAGCACCTACACAGTGTCAATGATTCCTATTTTCAATTCTCCAATGAACTTGCAAAGCAGGGAGCATCAGCCTGACTGTCCAGATGGAGAAATTGATGGAACGGAAGCACCTAGAATGTTGGGTTCAGTGTTCAGTAAGAGGCCCCAGATCCTGGACCCAGGCCAGACAGCCAGCCTCTCTCATCAGGCCCAGATCCCCAAACGTACAGTCAGACCCTCATGGACAAGGGGAGGATTGGAGGTGAAGGTGACACGGCTCGGTGCCCCACCAATACCTCACACAGTGGTTGTGAGCCTGAGCCCTGGTCATGGGGAGGGCAGCATCATGAGTTGGTTCCACCACTGAGCAGCATGACTTATAACGGTCTCCAAGTGTGAGCTGAGGGCTGTCACCCACTCCCTCCACCCATGGTGCATAACCCATCAGCTCTTCCCCCACAAGGTCACAGGTATGTAGTTGAGGCTTGCCAACAAAGGTGTCCTCAACCAATGCAGACCTTGGCCTTAACCACAGGGTTTGTGGCCCTGAAAGTCTAACCTGGCCCCAACTCTGTGCCTCCCCCTGGTCTCCAGAGGAACCAGCCACCAGCAAGAAACCAAGTCCTGAGCACAAAGAAACCACAACAAAAGCACAAGGAGAAACTGTATTGAAACAATACCAGAAGCCAGCAGGACGAAGGACACACAGTGTGAACCATCACCAGGCACAAGAAGAAACCAGATGAAGCCTTCAAGGCTATGATGGGAAGAGCCTCCAGAGACCCCAGGCCAAGGCTGTTCCAGTATGGGCCAGTGCTAGGGTCTCCGTGTGGGGAGATCAAATACCCCCACCTGAGGGGCCACACACTTTTGTCGCTGTGTCTGTGAATCCTGGAGGGGGAGGGCCACCCTGATGGCAGCTGCCGGCACTCACTGTGCTCCCAATACCAGGACATGCCACTCAGTCTGAGGTTACTGCCATCCTCAGCAGCCCTGAGACTCACTCAAGCAGAGGAGTGCAGGTGATGCCCGGTCTCAGAGTCACACTCAGAAACGCTTACAGACAATTCAAACAATAGACTGTTAATACCTCATTTCTGGTTTTGCTGAGAGTTGAGAGTTTCTGCCCTGTGCGTCTGATTACACAAAAACTTTGAAAGTTTATCATCGTGTTCTAGGCCTTTATGCACAACTTATAAAAGCCTGTCTGAGATGAAAAAGAAATGTCATGTTTAAAAAAAAAAAATCAAGAGCCCAATGACCAGGAAGCTCTGCGTTCCGGCCTGGTTCCATCAGCAACCCAGGTCAGAGTCGAACAAAACCTCTCTGCTCGGTTTCCGTCTCCCCAGGTGCTCCAAGGAGCTTCCAGATTGGAGTTCTAGCACTTTAACTCAAAAGAGCCCTTGTTTGGCTCCTCTGCAACGTACCAAACTGCAGAGGAGGCTGCAGCCACATCTCTGTGGGCTCTGAAGCCCTCAAGGGCCCCGAGGCACCCACTCGACTCTAGATGTCTTCCACACAAGACCCTGAAGCCACAGGGCATCCCAGGTACCCGGCTCCTTACCAGTGCTCAGTGTCTACTCGGCTCCCCCTGACCCAAATGTCCTAGAAGCTGGGCCCAAATACAAAGAAATGAACATATCAGCAGGTCTTCCACCGGTACATGACACATCCCTGAAACAGTGACCCCCAAGGGAGAAGAGGGCAGGTGCCTGTCCCTCTTCACAGGGGGGACGATGGCATGGAGAAGATGAGCAGCTCTGCCCAAGTCCCAGGCTGGCAGCAGTGGAGCAGGAAATGCCACTACGGCCTCACCATGGCCTGGGCCCTTCTCTCACACAAGCGAGTAGAGTGGGAGTCCAAAGCTGGTGCATGTACCACAGTGACAGGCTGCCCAGTCCACAGGGAAGGGCTCAGCCCCTTCCCAAACCAGCCTTGGTGATCTTATGTTCTGCCTCCAAAGGGACATGAGTGACCTTGTCCCCAGCCCCCAGAGGAAGGCAAGGTCCCAGTTGGGAGAGACAGGAGGCAGAGGGCAGGTGCCTGCCCCCCCCCCACACACACACAGAGGACAACGCCTGGGCCTGGCTGCACACTGGGGAACAGGCCATGGGAGGGCACAGCCACCTGAATTCCGGGACACCCTGGCTTCCAGGCTAATTTTCCTACAGCAACTGCTATGCAACTAAACCGCCCAGAAACAGATTTCATTTAGGGATGAAAATTCCTTCCAGTGCCTGAATAAAAGGAGGAGTTTCACATTTTATCCACTTCCACATCCCTGAACAATAAAAACTTATTTAAAAGACCATGAATATGCAAATTATGTTTTAAATATGGAAATGCAAAACACGTAAGAAAACAGTCTGGGCGTGAAGTATTAATGGCATCTTCTCTGCTGACAAGAGACAACGAGAGCCGGCTGCCATGGCAGGCTGAGGAGCGAGGACCAAGACGTTGGGGTGGCTCAGCCCTGAGGGGCAGCGGGAGCCCTGCCCCACCCTCACCCTGCCTTCACCAGCTGGCCTCCACTACAGAGTCCTGCTCTTCCTGACCTGCTGCTTCCCCACCCTCTGCCGCACTCACCATGCTGCCGCCCCCTCCCCTGCAGCATCATGGGGCCTCACCCTGTGTCCTTGCCAGCAGAGCCTCCAGGGGCAGGGGACACTAAAGGGCCCTGGAGACCTGGAGATCCCCCTCAGCCAGGACAGACTACGCAAGGACGGAGAAGGTACACTCAGACTCCAGAGCACCAAGCGCAGGGTCACCTCTTGGGTCAGAGGCAGAGGGTTGCAAAAACAGGCCAACTGGGCAGGCACTTGCCCAGCACAGCCTATCCACAGGCTCAGAGCCATCAGGTCTGCATGTGGAGCAAAGGGCCTGCAGATTGGCCGCAGACCTGAGCGGGCAGGACCTGCAGTGACATGCACACACACCCACCCCCTCTAGGTATCAGCACACCAGAGTGTTTCCACAAGTGAGGGCCCCAGAAGCACAAGGCTGATGACTCCCAACACGACAAAGCCAGTCTTCCTACGGAAACTTCTGCCAGCCTCTGTCCAGGGAGCTCCCAGGACTTCTGGGACCTTCTTAGGAGGTCCTGAGAGGAAATAAGTGACCAAGCCTCCTTCTGTTGACAGAATGAGGAACTGGGGCAGAGTGGGAGTTCTTGCAACTCAAACTGTGGTCCTGGCAGCTGGATGAAGATGTGGCACCTGCTAGCCCAGAACCTGCATTTATATGTCACGGGTGATTCTTTACATGTGCTGAGCTGGGTGACTACTTGGAGGTCACACCACGGAGGCCACATGGCAGAGGAGCCAGTGAAGTCTTCACCCCACAGATGGCGCCTACCACAGCAACACATCACCATGTCCACATCCTAACCTACTCTCTGCGCAGCCCATGAGAACTACCATTCTCTCACAACGAAGTGCAGTCCAGCCATCCAGCTTGTCAGAAACCATAGTCTTTAAATGGCACATCCCAAGACCCAGGCCGTAGACTCGGCCCCCAACACCACCCCCCAGCCCCACCCCTGTGCCTGAACTCACCCTGCGCCAGACTGGTGTGGCCAGGAAACCCAGCAATGTCAGCCAACAAGCCCAGACTTCCCTTGGGACCCTGGATGGAGAGAGGGGCTTGGTCTCAGGGACAGAAGCCAGACAGTTACAGTCCAGACAATGAGGGCGACCCCTACACATCCTGGGCTGAGCTAGAGAGGCATCAGAAGGTCTGTGCCCACCCATAAGGCCTCCAGGTGCCCAGCCTGTGGCTTTCAACAACACCAGTCAGGAGACGATGGGAAGACCACAAACTTGCTGCTCAAGGAGAGGCAGGCAGATGCCAGTGCCCAGGGAGGCAACCATGAAGACGCCCATCACCTCCAGCACCGAGCCCTCCGGCTCCCCTCCTCCTTCCCTCACCCTAATTGGCCACAGAATTTATAGGCTTGGTAGCAGCACTCTTGCTAGAGAGGCCACGGAGGAGACTCTGAGGGCTGAGCAGGAGGAAGGCTTCCAGTGCTGCAGGCACCACCTCACGTCTGAACACGGGCACTGCAGGTAGGTGCCAACAGCCTGCAGGCCCAGATGGCGGGAATGCCTGGGGTCCCTCTGTTCAACCTCAACCATCACAGGAGTTCCCAGGTTCTCTTTTTCCTGCTAGAAGTCCCAAGCAAGAGGGAGGAAGTTTGAGGACCAAAGTGAGGGGTGGCCGAGCAGATGGCCAGGAGACACCAGTCAGACCCTGCAGAGTAGAAGGGCAGCAATCCCAGTGGACACACCTACTCTACCCCAACTGCCTCGAAAGCCCCATCCTAATGTCAGCTCAGGTGACAGAGCATTGGGAGTGGCCACAGCTCTGCCCACATGTCATGGCTGAGGGAAGAGGAGGCCCAGACTTCTAGGCAGGCCCATGTCAGCATGCGTGTGCCAGACATGAGGCTGTCCTGGAGGGGCTGTCTGCTGGGACAAGGGAGAAAGGCTGCCTATGTTGAGCTCTGACAGCTGGCTGTGTGGTGCTCACTGTGCACAGGATCACCACCACCCTAGAAAACAGGCACTGTCATGACCCCCAGTTTGGATAAAAAGGAAATGAAGTCCATGCAGAAAGCTTTGACCCACTTGGGCCAAGACTCAGATCCTGCCTCCAGGGTCATCAATCTACTTGGGCAGCAAAGCACTCCTGCACCCTAGAAGACACATGGTCCAGTCTGCTGGGAGCCAGCCCGTGGGTGACTGCAGGGGTGATCAGAGACAGAAGCAGGGCCCAGAAACCACGGGCAGCTTCCCCACAGCCAGAAGCCCCTTGGCTGCCCACACTGGGCTTGGTGCCTGAATACAGTCTGCAGGCCAGATGCCAGAGGGGACCCCAGCCAAGGTCTTCCCAGGACAGACATGAGGGTCCTGTGTAGTAGGCCAGGCAGGCAGTCACCCACCCTGTAGATGCCCCAGCCCTCAGCCCTCATACATGCTGTTCTCACGGTTTGTCTTTGTTGTGTTTCACCATTCTGGCCAGATTTGACTGAAAAGTTCCTTGCCCTTAGAAACATTCCCAATCCACCCTATAGCCAGAAAGCAACCTCGTGTCTCTCTGAACGAACACTTCTTTACTTCTCAGAGCCTCTCCATCAGCCTGAGAACACACGTATGTGGATACACCCCCAGCCCCTCCACCCACATCCTATTATCCTGGGTTCTCTGCCCCAAACTGCCTTGCCCTGCCCAATCCAGAACTCCGTCGAGGCTTATAAAGCCCACAGTAAAGCATTTGATGCTCTTCAGAGCCACGATCTCAGTGATGATGCCCACTGGCACAGGCGTACATTGTGAGTCACAGCAGCACTGAGGGCATCAGGCTGTCTCCATTGGAGCACCAGCCATAAACCTGGAGCAGAAGAGCCTTCCCAGGTGCCATTAAAGAGAATTACAAGACTCACTACTTACCATAAGGCAAAGCAGCAATGAAGATCCTCCAGCAGACTTTGCATGAATGGTTCTAAGCCATTAATCTGCCATAGCAGAGCAGACCACGGCAAGACCTGACACCACGGCCAAGATCGGGTGCCAGGAGCCAGGGAACCAGTGTCAGCCCCGCTGCAGGTAAGCCAGGTGCCCATTCATTCAACTCATCCACTGCTGCTGCCTCTGTCTCCATCCACGTACTGCCTCCAACAGTATGTGGATTCAGAGAGGGAAGGGTTGATGAAGGAATTGCAAGGAGGAGGAGAAGAAGTGGAGGCACCCAGTCCGTGCTCCCCTGTCGCCAATGAGAGATTCCCCATCTGCCTGCTAATCCTGGCAGGGACAAGGACACAGACACTACCGAGGGCCTCTCCCACAGAACACACACAGATGCCCTCATGAAAACCAGTAGCAGAAGTCCATCAGGGAGCACAGCTGGAATGTTCCAGAATATAGCTGAGCCATGTGACTTCCTGACACATGAGGTGAGAAATGTGAGGAAGGTGAGGGCCTGGGCACTGGGAGGGGTGACACCATGATAACAAGGATGAGTGAGTGAGGCAAGGCCCCAAGGACAGCAACAGACCATGGCCCTTCTGGCGAGTGACATGAAATGCCCCAGAAGGTTCTCTATGCCCACACCCACCCTAGGGACATGATCTGACAGGCATCTCCAGAGGCCTCTCCTGCAGACAGATCCCACAGGGCAGGGAGTGCTGCTAGGACTAACCTCACGGTGAGGCAGTGATGCAGCCAGCGCCCACAGGGTCACCACTTGGATTCTGGGTGCACTGTGCAGGCAGAGCCGAAATAATCATCTGTCATTTCAGCAGATGGAGAAAGGCAAGAGAGCCACGCACAGGTCAAGATGTGAGGCCTGCACACCTGCAGCACCGGGGCCATGCACTTCCAGGGGCGCACACACTCACTGGACACTTCAGATCATTCTGGCCGGAACCACAGCAATGACCCCAACTGAGACACGGTCCCTGCACCAGGAACAAGTTCAACAAGCAAGTGTAGGATGAAGACTCACTTAATTACATGACATGCAATCTAATGGGAAGCCTCCCTAAGGTGGGAGTCAGCCAAAGCCAAGGGAAATTCAAATTCAGCCAAGGCCTGAGCAAAGTATCAGGGCCAGCAGGGACACAGGCAGGGGCGGTGTATCCCGTGGCTGAAGGAGACCCACATAGCAGAGACCGGGAGGAATGGGTGGAATCGGATGCCAAGGGACAGCTCTGCGGGTGGCAGAGACAGTGAGAATGGGAAATGCTACCACGAATCCTTGTCACCTGAAGCAAACAGCAGCCAGTGGTGGGAGAGTCTTGGACTCACAAACATGTGGGGTGTAAGGAACTATGTGGAGTCGAGGAGAGAAGCACACTCTGCCAGGTAGGCAGCTGACAGAGGGGTCCCCATCCCAGGCCGCACACACAGACCTGAGGCGCAGCAATGGAATAGCCGGGCAGCACCCGAGAGCACAGCACCCAGTATGACTCCCCATCCAAGCAACGCTCATCAAGTGGGGGCCAGCCTGTGCTGGACACAAAATACAAGCGTGAGTGCACAGGGTCTGGACCTCAAGCAGCTCCCAGTGCAGCAGGAGATCAGATGTGGGTGCTACAGCAGAAGAGCAGCCAGAGTCAAAGGGGGCCGGGAATTCACATAAAATGGTGTCCTTCCAACTCCAGCCAGGGCTGCCCCAGAGCGTCCTCTTTCTCTCAAAGAGGTGGAAGTGGGAACAGAAGCAGAGCCCCTGCCACAGACACCTGGGGGCACGGCCTAGTGAAAAGGGAGCCAGGCCACACCCAGAAGGCTTGCTATCCACAGCACAGACCACACAGGCAAGTGACAGAGGAGACCCAGCAGAGGAAGCACATTAAGGATCAGAGCCAGGGAGCCACTCAGAAGGTCGTTGAGTTCTTATGTGCCAGGACTGTCATCATCACAACAGGATGAAAGGAGCACATGATAACATCACCTGTCATGTACTTACAGCTGCATCAGTGAGGAACTGAAATAGGGACTTAGGTATAATATCTCAGCTAACTCTTGTACCAACCCCACAAGTGGCCAAACTATCTACTATGGCTATGACAGTTCCACGTATAGACGAGGAAGATAGAGTGGAGAAGAGACACCCTCCCACCTCAAGAACTGGTCACCATGGTAGTAGGTGGCAGAGCTGAACTGTGGGCACTGGCCTAGGGCCATACAGCCACACATGGAAGCCAGTAACCAACCACACGCAACTACTTAACGTCACATGACAGGTGTGTTTTTTTTTTTTTTTCCCCAAGCCAAACTGTATCCAGCTTTATTAAAGATACTTTTCATAAACAATCATGGTATTTCAGGCAGGACATGGGCAGACGATCGTTAACAGTATACAACAACTTTCAAACTCCCTTCTTCAATGGACTACCAAAATCAGAAAGCCACTATAAAACCCGATGAAGTCTTCATGTGATGCTCTGAACAGGGAAAGTTTAGAGTGAGGGTTGACAGTTCACATGTAGCATGTTGTTTAACAACTTTTCACAAGCCGACCCTGACTTTCAGGAAATGAAATGAAAATGGCAGAATTATCAATCTGAAGATCCACAAGCTAAAAAAAGGAACTCTTTTGAGGGACGCCATCTCAGTGGTGACACTGTAAAGTCCAGATTGCCTGACATACTGGGAACCATTTCATGAGGTCAGGTTCCAATAGGTCTCTGGGTTTAAGGGAGTCAAGTCTATGTTGAAGGCAGAGAGGGAGAAGAGGACATAAAAAAATGAATTTTAGTTTTTCCACACCACCAAGGTGGCTCATATGTGTCAACATCAAGGAATCCCTCCTCCTGGGATCCAAGAGGAAGTTTCTCAAAACTAGAAGGCAAAGGTGTCTTTCCCTCTCGCTATCAATCTAGCTTCGGAGATATTCTATTAGTGACATATGCCCTTCCCCCAAAACAATGAAGTGTTCCGTGTGCTAACAACATAGCTTAAAAAAAAAAAGTAAAACAAAATTCTGCATTTTTATAAAACTTGATAAAAAATAGTATTTCAAACTGTACAGTCACCAGAAGTACACAGTTATCAAAAATGCACACACTTCACTTGGCATCTCCAGCACCTTCAGCTTTCTGTGTCTGGTCTGTTTTGGCATCTCCATTTTCTGCAAGGTTATTTCCATCCTTGCCAGCATCAGCTTTCCCCTTTTTCCCTTTGGGTACCTTCTCTCCCTTCTTTGCAGGGGCCTTTTTAGGCTTGGGCTCTGGCTTTGGAGGAGCAGGTTTAGCATATAACCTTGCAGATCTTCTCTGTGGCTCATCCTTCACCTTGGCTTTATCTCCTTTAGCATCCCCTTCAGTCTTTCTCTTGGGCATGGTGGCGACGGCAGCGGGACGTAAGCGCTGGATGCGGGGATGCGGCAGCACGCGCGGGCTTTGGCCGGTCCAGGGGTCGTTCTCGCCTCTTCTTCTTCACACTGCTCCGACAGGTGTGGTTCTTCACCCACACTGGCCACGGTACAAGTGCCCAATGGTTACCTGTGGCCAGTGGCTTTCGGACTCAACAGCACAGATGGGAGAACACCTTTGTAGGAAGTCCTGTCAGATGGCCGGCCAGCCGCAGCCAGAGAGATTGCCCGTCTACCCTAGATGGTGTGGTCTATGCCAGTCAGGTGGCCTGTCTACCCTAGGCTGATGGTTGTCTACTCCAGACAGACTGTGTGGCCCACCTGAGACAGACAGCTGACCCAAGCCAGACAGACGCCCTGTCTACCCTACATGGTGTGGTCTACATCAGACAGCCAGTCTACACCAGACAGTGCAATCTACCCTAGTCAGATGGCTGGCCTAAACTAGATAGATGGTGCAGTTTATGCCAGACATATGGCCCATCTACCCCAGACAGATGCACAGCCTACAGCAGGAGACTGGGCTTGGACTCTGACCTCTGCATGAAAGAAACTAGCTGAGGAAGGTGGCCACAAGTACAAACTGTCTCATGGATTCCTCAGGGCCCTGGGAGACACAGGCAGCACAAGAATGAATGTCATTGTGATCAATTCCCAGGCTCTGTAGAGGTTGGAGCTTCCTCAAAGTCTCATTACTTCCTCCAACAAATGGAGGAAGGTGTAAGGACAAAGCTACAAATGTGAGACCCTGACACTACATGCTATGTGTGTGTCTGCTGGGGGTCATCTTATCCCCCATCCCAGAGAGACGACGACACAGGTGTCACTGCCTCCGTGGCCAGGATAGCATGCTCAAAGCACGACTCTAGGCCTCATGCCATGAGAGCAGTGTGACCAGCACCAGCTGATGGAGCCCAGCCTGAGGAAGGGGTCCTGGTCCTGTGGAGTCACCAAGCTCACAGCCATGTGCCTATGTCTTTGGAACATATGGACTGTCACCAAGAAATGTATGAAGACAAAGCTCTCAGACACAGGCTAGCTCAACATTTCCCACCAAAGCCCATTTACACTGAGTAGCACCAGGAGCTGGCCGGACCAGAAGGGGCCTGGTCCACATCCCTGAAAACCCATGGCACCCACTCCTGCAGAGATAGTAACGGCTACGACCAGTATGAGACCTGGGGAGGGGGCCATGGGTATGAGGATGGTCTCAATTATGGCCAGCGAGGTGATCACTGAGCCCCTGGGAGCTGATGGGAGTGGAGTATGGCACACAGTGGACCGAGCACCGATGGACAAGAGGAAGCCAGGCCCTCCCCATGGGTGGACATGCTCCAGCCAGCCCAGCAGGTGGCACCCGGAACCACACTGGTGGCCCTATAACTGGCTCGGGACAGACGCCCACCCTGTAGGGCTCACCTGGTCAGCAGTCTGTCACTATGCCTCTCTAGTCGGGTCATTCATCATTCCTTCATCCAACACACACTCCCTGAGCAGCACCTCACCCAGGTCCTCTGCTAGGCCCAGGGACATGGCCACACACAACACACTGTCCCTGCCCCAAGAAGCCTATGGCACAGCATGAGAGAGGGAGCAGGCCAGGCCATTCTCAACAAAATGGGGCAGAGCGGCCTCACTGACCTGGATGTATTAGAGCAGAAGCCCCAAGCAGGGAGCTCAGGCCTCGCAGGTACAGATGCTGCAGTTCCAAGTGGGAGCACCAATGGAGTCGGGTTGGCTCCAGGCCACTCAGGACCCCAGCACTGCTGCACTGCACACATGCTGCCCTGTCACCCACAGGCTAGAGGCAGAGTCTGCAGGAGACGCTGTGCGCTCTCACATCTCCAACTCTCTACAGCCTCTCCAACCTCTCTCTGATCTCACGTCCAAAGCTGTGTCCTAGTCACCCTCCGACAACACACAGAGATGGTCGCCATTCTTCATGCTCTCACCAAACTGCCACGGGCTTGTCTTCTCACCTGACATCACTGCCCTGCACACCAACCCCAAGTCCAGCCCTTTCTGGGCTTCTCTGGCCACATACAGGAGACGACTCACACCACCGCACCCTTAGCTACTACCCCCAATGCCTCTCCTGTCCCGTTCCCTCACCAGGCATGGGTCTCTCACCACTGACGGAGCCTTCTTCCTTAGCGTTTGGCAGTCCTCTGATGGTTATCACCATCCTCGCCCTGACAGGTGCGGCAGAAGCTGATTCTACTGTCCAAGGACACAAAACGACTCCATGGCAGGCCTGCCTGAGCTGAAGCCAGAGAGCTGCCTGTGCTCCAAGCACAGTGTGAACTATACTCTGACACACAGAGAACCGGTCCTTGGTTATCGTGAATCTTCTGTGGCCATCACCGGCCTTGATAGCCTTGGAACAACTTGAGAGTACCATAACTAACACAGACACAGGGTGACAAAGGTGACAAGGCCTAATCATACTCCAGACAGTCTGTGAGGACAGCCTAAATGCTGCGGGAAAAGAGTCACATGAAGAATTATGCCCATGATGTTGATCTTAACTCCCCCTCGGGGATGACAGAGAACCTATCAACCTGCTAGCTGCCTGGAAGATGCGCAGCCAAGGGCACCACCTCTCAGAGACAGAGACGGGCTGTGGGGGCAAGTACTGCCCCTCCCACCATTCATTCATGTCCCCTTCACCAAGTAATGGCCTCCTCTGAAGGCTGCCAGGGGGTGTCAAGGCCCAGGATGCTCACAGTGGTGGCAAGGGAAGACCCCCAGGCAGTCCACAACAAGACTGTGACCCCAGGCATGTCAGAGCTTGTGATCCCCAACAACTGGAGACCAAGTTCTCGCCCAGAGGGGGCAAATGTGATGCTTCCAACTGACTGCAGTGATGGGGCAACCAGAACTAGGATGTGCTTCTGGGTGCAGCCCAGAGACCTGGGGACTCAGCTGCCTGAAGCCCCAGGCCCAGCAGCAGGAGCGTGCATAGCAGGTGCTGCAGGGCTAGTTCTCGAGGGCTGAGGAGGTGCAGACAGAGATGTGAAGAATTCCCCCATACCTGCATCAGTCACTGGCTTTTTCCCGATCACCTGTACAGCGGGTTCTGCCTTAAGTATTTACCAAGTATGGCAGGCCAGCCCTACGTCCCACAGATGGAGCTGCATCTCCACTGCAGCAGAGAAATGAGTGACAAGAGGCTCCTCTGCAGCCACATCAAGCACTTGGCAGAGGCATGGGCTCCACTCTCAGGTAAGCCACACAACGCCCTGAAATGGACAGACCAGGATCCAAATCCATTCTGACGACTCCACAGCTGTCTAACCAGGGGCTCTGCCACACAGGAGAGATGATAGCACCCACCACAGATTTTCAGGTGAGACGCTGTGTGTGAGGCACTGAGCATGGAGATGCTCCCACTATCACCACTACTGTCGCCATGCATACGGGTGAGGGACCCAAACCCCAGGGCCCTGTTCCACTGTTACCCACTCCCTAATGTGAGCCCTCATTTCCAGCAAAGCACAGCCACCCCAGATAGTACAGCCTCACAAAGCCCTGCCCTCATCTCCTGCTTCTCATTCAAGATGCCCTCAGAACTCGTCGGAGCCTGACAGGTGCCAGTGTGGCCACAAAGGAATGCAGCCTCCCAACCACGGCCTGGCTCTAGAACACAGCTGCAAGTGGTACAAAGGATACATACTGAGTCCTGGGCCCTGGAGACCATGGGACACTCACTGAGGCCCAGTGAGGGCCAAGGTGGCTCACGGTGGAGTCAGGGGAATTCTATGCAGAGCACGGGCACAGAGGACACAACCAGATCCTCACAGTCCCCGTGTCCTCAGCACACACACATCTGGGGGGAGTGAGTGTATCAGCCTCCAGCGTCCAAGAATGAAACAGAATCAGTGGCGACAATGACAAAAGGCAAGGGTCCCTGTGCTATAATCAAGCTCCTGCCTGAAAGCACTGCCAACCCCGCCACAACAGTGGATGATGATGCCCTGGAGTTGTCCAACAATGGCCACGAAAGGGGACCAGGACAGGGAGCCTGGCCTGAGGCCTCACAAAACCTCGTGAGCAAAAGGATACCCTACTGCTGCTGCCACACTGCCAAGCAGAACTCCTCCCGCCTCCCAGCACAGAGAGTTCTCAGAAAGACACTTCCCGCCACCGAGGTCTCCAGGGCACTACTGAACATTCAGCATGGATTGCATCTCACTTCACCCTTAGAATAGCCCCCCCTGCAGCCTGGAAGGTTCCTGCCTCAGGCAGCTCCAGCCACCACTGGCCTTGCAGCTTCCAGGCTGCGGGCACAAACATCATGGCTGACAGCAGTGCCAAATCAAGGGCTCCAGTACGGGGACCCTCAACTCCACTCCAGGGGGTGGCCATCCTGCAGCTCAGAGGTCTGCTCTCCCCTCACTTTCCCCAAGCAAGGCGAGACACAGAACCATCTAGAGCACAAATCCTTCCCTGTATGAGCCGGAGCACCTGAGTGGAAGGCCACCACAGAAGGACCCGGCGAGGGACAGACCAGAAGAAATTCCTGGAGACTAAATCTCAGGGCCTACTCCCTGGCCTGGGTGTCACAGCTTCGGGGAGTTTACTCACATGCTCTGTGTGAGCAGGAATGCCTCTTGAACCCTCAGGCCTGCCCTCTGTGTGCCTGGGCCAGCCACCCGTCGCTCTCGCCCTCTAGCCACAGTGCCTCTTCCCATCTGCCCTCAATTTGTGCTCAGCTGCCTGTTTAGATGTGCAGGAATGAAGCTGGCTGTCCTGACCTTACCAGGGCCCCCAGTCCTCCATATAGAAGGCCGCAACTAATGGCCAAGTCACATTCCTGCCCGCAGGACCAGTGGCTGTCTGGCAGCTGGCCAGCATGATAGATACCAGGCACACAAGTCCCCCCTGTGCTAGTCAGGAAGGGCCTCGCATTACAGCATCCCTGCCACCTCCTCAGGGGCCTGGACACCACCACCCATCGCAAATGAGCATGGTAGGAGCTGCCTGGCCTCCCTTCTCACCTAAGTGTCCCAGCCTCTCTGAGCTTGAGCTCTCATCTGGAAGGGGGATGACAGCTATGGCTCCCCTCAAGGGCCACGCCACACTATGAAGGCCAGTCTGCCCTGGTGGAGATGTGTGGGCCAAGCGGGACATATACGGCACCCACTTCACCTCCTGCACAGGGGTGCAGCATAGAGCTCGCTCTCACGGAATGCCGGAAATGCACCCTTGCTCTCAGAAGGGACTCAAGAGTCCCAAGAGGTAGACAAGGTGCTTGTGGTGGATCCCCCATGGGGGATAGCTGCTCCCAGAACAGAGCTGGGAAGGTCCGCGCTCATAGCTACGAATGAGCATGCTGCTGGGGCCCTACAGATGGAGCTGCTCTTGCCCCGCTTCCCCACACATGGAAGCCAGCCTTCCTACCACCTCGTGGTGGGGCCTGACAAAAATGAAGATAAGTTTCCTTCCCTCAAACGGTTCATTCTGTTTCAAATGCAAAGTAAAGTGAAGAAGATCATCTGGAAAAATGTAAAAGCTTTAATTTCAAATCACTTTTAATGCCCGTTTCATCTGACAGTAGCTTTGAAAGCAAAAGGCAATCTTTATCGTCTGAGGTTTTTAAGCTAAATTGATGTGATTATGTCCAACATAACCAGATGCTTCTAAAAGCCAATATCCAAAGTGACATCAACCCCCAAAATAAGAAAACCTTCCTTCTGGCTACTAATGAATCCTTAAGACACTCTGTCCACAGAAAGCTGAGGTTGGCTCCTCACAGACCTGCTTACTCGGGGAGGAGTCCCACCCCACTCAGCTGTCCACCCCTTGAGAGCCCAGCAGGAAGTGGGCCAGCCCCAGCCTTAGGGCACTCCCATCCTTCCAGAAGCTGCTCTGCGGCAGGCATGCAACCCTGCCTGAGCCAGCGAAGCTTGAGGGGTGTCTGCTGGCAGCGGGGTCCCAGGAAAGGCTTCCTTGTTCCAAAAAGAACACTCAAGAAAGAGGCTCGTCCTTTGTGCCTGCGGGTATGTTGCCCAGAGCCCGGGCAGCTGCCCACTCACGCAGTAGGGACAGGAGGCAGACAACCCATGAGCCCAGGTACAGCCTGAAGGAGAAGCATTTGGTCTCTGTCCCCTTTCCCGGCACTGAGCTCCTAAGACTCCTGGGCTTCTGGGGTGAGAGGGGTCCCTCATCACTCATAACAGGCCCCTTTCATTCACAGCCCCCATTGAGCTAACAAGGGGACCACAGGAGAGGCCAGAGCAACCAATCATGTGCCTGGGGGGGTGGGACCTCCAGGTCCATCACTGTCTGTGGAGGTAGGGGACCACGAGGTGGGGGCTCAGCTCATCACCAACAGCCAATGACTTAAACAAGCATGGAAACTCCATAAAACCCCCCAAAGCAGGGGGGGTGTGCCCAGAAAGGACATGGAAGCTCTGTGCCCCCACTCCTCACCCCAGGCATCTCCTCCATCTGGCTGTTCTCACTGCAGCCTTTGTAAAACTGGTAATTGTACATAAAGCATTTGCCTGAATTCTGAGTCACTCTAGCAAATTCTCAAACGGGTGGGGATGTTGAGGGAAGTCCTGAATTTGTAGTCAACCAGGGAAGAAGCACAGGAAGCCTGGGGACCTGGGACTTGTAAATGATGTCTGGAGTGGGATACACTCGTGGGAGCAAGCCCTCCTCCTATGGGGTCATGTCAGAACAGAGTGTCACGACAGAGCATCCACTGGCCTTATGGGGTTGGGGAGGTAGCATTTAGTGCTGGTCTCTGGGCCTTCTGCCAGGGAAGGAGACTCCTTCCTCCCTGTGCAGCCCTGGGGGAAGGTTTTCCTGTTACTTGCTGCCAAGGGCAAGCCGACTTCTGTTCCTCTCTGGGGGTCTTCCTGAGCACACAGGTCTACATGCACACAGACATGCAGACGCTTCCCTGTGGGGTCTGGGTCCGACACCATCAAGGGGTCATTCGGAGCCCGGGCCATGGAAAAAACAGTTTCCTGATCTAGAGACACATCCTCCTCACGGACCCCAACTGTTTAAATAAGGCAGTGGTGGCCTGGCACATGGCTGGGATGACAGCAACATGCTGCCTCAGCAGAGTCTCTGCCATGGGGCAGAAACATGGGGTACCTGCACCCTCCAGATCAACCCAGCTCCCACTCACTCAGGCCAAGGCCAAGGAAGGAATAGTGAAGTGTCATCACCCCCAAGCCAAGCTCGGGGGACACACATGCATTGGGCTCCACCTTTCCAAAGCAGACCTACCCCATGCACTCTAGGGCCACTGAGCCTACCTGCTAGTGATGGCGTTGTTCCTGTCCTGCAAGGCAAGCTCTCGCTGCTGCAGGTCAACAACAAATCTGGAAAGGTCTTCTGGGGTCCTAGGGGATCAAGAACATGTGTCAGCATAGGCCACTCCCTGGAGGGGACCCCATTCTGCACACCAATAGCCACTGAGACCACGCTGGCAGCTGATGAGTCACCAACCTGGGAAGAGTCACATTCCTTACACCAATTCCCCAGCCCATGTGGCATGGCAATGTGCACACACCACAATCTGGGTTCAAGCTGCGGCCCAGGCCTGGCTACGTAACATCACATAAATTGTTTTTATTTGGCACAATTTCATTTCACCTGCAAAAATGGGTCAACAGCTAGCCAGCAGTGTCACTATGCAAAGGAGGTAAAGTGTAGGGGTGCTCAGCATAGGTCAGTGTGCCCACCTCCCTCCAACCAGCAGTGGAAAGAGAAGCAACAGCAGGTGCCCACATGGTCGATGCTTTATCGTGTTCATATTACTCCAGACTGGCCACCTCGGTTCACATCCAGAACAGCCCCGCTGCCACTGTTGCCACCTTATAGAAGACAAAACAAAGGCTCCAGGGCATCCAAAGCAGCTCACACTGTACTCTTCTCTGAGTAGCTCTGGGCCTCCACCTGACCCCTGTCTAACTCAGCAGAACACTGACAACACCCTGGAGAGACTGAAACAGCAGCTGGCACAGTCAAGAATGGTCCCAACACAAGGTGCGGCACATAAGCTCAGGGGTTCCCTTGAGCTCAAGGCCTAAGGACCAAGCACAGGGCCACGCAGGGCAGTGTGTGTGAGGCGCCACAGCCTCTTCTGTCACTGAAGGTGTCATGGCGGACATGACCAAAGCTATACCCACAAGATATGCCGTCTGTGGAATGAGAGTCTGTCACAAAGCTATGGGTGTGGCTACCAGGCACTACAGGGTCAGAAGGCCCTCTTCCTGTCCTCCAATGGCACCGCAAGGCCCAGCTCCCGGGAGCACTCCACCACAGGACCAGGCCCCAGGGGCTCTGCCTCCTGCAGCCTTGCCTCTGGACACGAACATATCACCCCACTGCCCCCTGAGCTCTGTGTTAGTTCACCCTGTGTTTGCAATGCTCTTCATCAAGAGGGCTGGAAACAATCATCACTTCCTGGAGGAGGCCCCTTCCATCATGTGCCCCATCCTCTTCACCCCACTCCTCAGGCAGCACGGGGTCTCTCGACACCTGTGACTCATCAGTAATCCTACCGGAACCCCACATAGGCTGACCCCTCACACACCTGGGCCTTTGAGGCATGTGCCCTTTCCACAGGTGCTCCCAGACTCTCCCCCTCATAGATGATGCTCCTCCCAGCCACCTGAAGAACAGCCCCTCCCTGGGCCCATAGGGACCACTGGGCACAGGAGAGATTTCTCCCCAAGTTCCTGCCCAGACCAGATGATCATTTGTAAGGACCCTGGGCAAAATCGAAATCCTGCAGGGGGAGGGGTTGAGCCAGCCTTGAATGCCAGGTCCCATGTTCTTGAAGTTTCCTAAAGGTTTCCAACCTCTGAGTTAAAAATACAGGCATAGGGGCACCTGGGTGGCTCAGTGGTTGAACATCTGCCTTTGGCTCAGAGAGTGATCCCAGGTCCTGGGATCAAGTTCTGCATCGGGCTCCCTTGCGGGGACCCTGCTTTTCCCTCTACCTGTCTCTGCCTCCTCTGTGTCTCTCCTGAATAAATTTTTTAAAAAATCTTTTAAAAAAGGCATAAAAATCAAGTAATCTTTTCAAATCAAGAGGTATTTTTTCTCTGAAATGTTCTACAGAGATAATCAAGTTTCTGTTGTTTCTCTGTGTTAGTCAGATATGTATGCAAACTGTTACTAGATCCATGGAACAAGTTTATTGAAAACAAATCCACAAAGACAGCATGCACATCCACATCTGCACAGCCCCCAGCCCCAGGCCTGGTACCAGCCCTCACTTCATGGCAGGGGCAAGTGGTGCCACATCTTCCAGCCTGGCCACATCTGCTCAGGCAGATGGCCACTAAGTCTCTAGGCATTTTCGATGACCAAGGTGACAGCTCTCACCGAGGGCAGGTTCCCTCCAAGTAGAAGCCTTCCAGAAATCTGGAGGCCAATCTGCAGAGTCAGGAGCATGTGACACCAATTCAGAAACAAGGTTCGTGCCCTGAGGTCCAAATTAGCCCCTGAAAGCTAGGAGTTAGAGACAGTAGACAGCCAGACTCACTTTCACCCAGACTCTCCAATCTCCTTTAAAGTGAAGATAATTTGAAGTGAAACAATTTAATAATGAGGGAAAATTGGAATGGTTCAAATCAGGAGAAAAGTGAACTTAACATGCACTCAAACACTCCATCCTACTGAGACAACAGGGCATCCACATCCCCTGGGACCCCAGCCCAGCAGGCCAGTGCACATGAGGCCACGCCCACACATGCACGTACACACATACAGCCATGCCCAGGATGCTAGGGTCTCTGCTCCTTCAGCTCACTGCTCAGAGGCCATCACATACCCAAGTACCACGGGACTTCTGGGTGGCCATCAAGGGGCCTGGCTCCACACTCAAATGAACCGAGCAGCAAGCCGACTTTCCCATCTCTCCCCCAGAAAGAACATCAGCCCAGCAAACATGGCCCACTTGCCTGAAGAGTGGGCCATCCACAGCCCAGGTCACCTGAGGCAAAGCTGCCCTTCCCAGAGTGGGCTGAGAGAGCAGGCTGTCCCCACACAGACCAAGCACACAGCCGCGCAGATCTGGCTCACATGCCTGTGGCAGACCCTCCAGGGGGCTGGTCCTTGGCCACAGTCCCAGCCCCCAAATCCCAGGTGCCACCATTCAGATGAGCCACCCCCTCCTCACAGAGCAGCGATGTGGGCCACAGGGCCTGCCTCCCCCACGTGCCCAATTCCAGAAGATAAGACCACATGGCACAACGCCCATACCCACCCATGCTCCAGGCCAGCCTGCAGCTTCCCTCAGTGGCCTGCAGGACCCAGCACCTGCAGCTCCAACTCTGGCTGCATCAAGACTCAAGGGCCCTGTCCAGTCACTCCTGCCAACACTAGGGCTCACCTTCCCCCTAACAACACAAAGCACAGAAAACTAGCTGGCAATACTCAAGAATCTCCCATCCTCCAGCTTATTCTACCCTCAGAGAAGGATAAAAGGCGGGACATGTTTCAAGGAAAGAGTTGGAGCGGGTTTAGTCACCATCCAGACAACTGCAGGCTGACTCGCTGGCTCGACAGGGCTCCTCAAGGCTTATTGCCAAAACCCAAAGATCCAGGCATACTGCAGCATGGACACCTGACAACCCTTGTGAACTCACTAACGGCAGGGGCGCAGAAAGAGACAGGGGCCTTTACAACTATCTGTAAGGTATACAAGCAGAGCAGACCCCTTAATGCTGTGGGGGAAATAAGGACAAGGCGCAGGTAACAGTGACAGGTGTGACATCTCACTATATAAAGGAGGACTACAAGGTCCAATTCAAAGTAAGTAATCAATACATTAAACTATGCGGGATTCTGCACACCTTCAGTCCTGTAGTGCTGATCAAAGAGAAAACACATTCTGTTGGAAGACTGACATGTATGAGGCTTTAGTTAGAAACAGTGCATTTAAGGGAATGGTTCCAGAATGTTCCATGTGAGAAAAAGGAGAGACAAAGAGGTGGATGGTGCAACGTGTGGTCAATCTAAAGCCAAAAAAGGGGTGCCTGGGTGGCTCAGTCAGTTTAAGCATCCAACTCTTGATTTCGGCTCAGGTCATGAAATCAAGCCCCATATCAGGCTCACACTCAGAGGGAGTCTGCTTCAGATTCTCTCTCCCCCTCTGCCCTTCCTTCTGCTCTCTCAAATAAGTACATCTTAAAAAAATAAAGACAGAAGAGGGGGAGAGCCATGGACAAGGGGCCTGGCTATGGGTGAGCTCTCACGAAGCAGCCCCAGCACACTCAGTTTACTGTGAAAATATGTCCTAAGGACAGGACGTGGCAGGTAATCAGCAATGAAGGACTCAACCCTCAAACGTTAACCAGGTCCCTTGGAGTGTGGCTAGGGGTGTTAGGGAGGCATTGGGGGACAGCAGAGACAACAGCATGGTGCACTCGCGCTTTCCCAGCCTCAGCTCCTCAGGGTGTGGTAGCTCTTGTGGCCTGGCTGCCCTGCCCCCATCCCCACCCCCACCCCCCAGGAGACCCAGGACATCAGACAACCTAAGAAACAAAACCAAAAGGGGAGTCCACATCTGCCAAACAGCAACGGCTCTTCCAGGAATGCATCTCAGGGAAGCAACAATGTGTGGCTAATACATGGTTCAAGTGTTCTGTGTTCAAGTCTCTGCTTTCAACTCTTAGATATATACCCACAAGTGGAATTGCTGGATCATTCCATCCTCAATGTTCTAAGGAATGGCTATACTGGTCTCCACAGCGGTTGTACCAGTTTACATTCCTCACATCACTATTTTTAATGTTTAAAAAGGGCTGGGAGGCTCAATAATAGAAAATAAGTAGGTTCTCACAGCCCAACATGGGTACTATCTATCCATGAGACTTGAGGCTGGGGAAGGGGTGGGTAGGTGGTTGCCACCACAGCAAAAGGCACAAGGGAACAGAGAGGGCACACTCACTGGACAAGAAAATGGGGCATGCATGGTTCCAGAGGTGGTGGCACCGCCATGGGGTGGGGTCATCTGGAATGAGAAGAGTAGCCCATGTCACCTTCAGTGACATGGGCCACAGGGCCTGCCTTCCCCAGTCATTCCAGTCCACCCCTCTTCACCTCTCAACCCGTAAAACTGAAACCCCTGGGGGTGGGCCCAGGATCCACAAACAGATCCCCCAGTGTTTCTTAGGCACAAGTCAGAACCACTGGCCATTTGCAGAAAAAGCAGGGCAATCTAAGCAATAAAATAATCCTAGAGATGCTGCAAGGCAAATCACCAAAAAGTGGTGGCCATCAAGAAAACCACCCACTGTACATTTGACAAGGAAAACATTCTCTAAGGTTCTGTCAATTTGGTAAGCAAATATCAGATTCCAGAATTTGGTCCAAATCTAAAAGAATCCCAAAAGACAAGACCAAGAACTACCACGACCCTTGCTTTGTGACAGGGGTGCAGAAGCACAGGGCCCACAGGATGCATGACCACATCATACACCGGTGACCAGACTCCTGTGCCACCATCCACATTCAGGCTGCTTTTGTACAACAGGGCACACATGTGATGCCACGAGAACAGTCAGGAGAGGTGACGGGAGCGGTATTTTGAGATACTAACACATGTGGGTCTTCTAACAACAAAAAATATGCACACTGAGGAAAGCAAAAGCAGAAAGCTGGATGGACTCGACTAACAATGTACCCATGGGACAGCAGGGAGAATGAGCCAGACCCCTATCATAGCGGCAGAGTCCTATTCTTGTTCACCTTCCGAAGTTTCTATAATTTTGTTGGGAGAACATCAACAAGTGTTTCTTAAACTGTACTTTCAAGCTGTAGAACCTAGGGCCACAGGGACTGTTGCTGACCAGGTGTGACTACACATCTGAGGAGGTGGCTCACAGAGTGGCTTGTGGGCCAAACCAAAAGAGACCCTCCATCCTACCAGCCCAGGGGCCACAAGGTACCCCCATGGGTCCCTAGGACCCGTGCTCTCATTATGCTGTCCTGGCTGCTCAAGAAAGGGGGGCATGGGAAGCCACTCAGGCCTCCTCAGCTTCCTAATGCAGGCCAGGGCCACCAGGCTGGCTCTGCACAGCTCATGGGGGCCCAAGAGACAACCGGCCATACCAGAGGCCCGGCCCCTCTCCCCTTGTGGCCAGAAATATGGCAGCAAAGGAGATTTGATGCATGAATGTATGCACAGGGTCAGACGTCATGTCTGCGTGCATTTCTCCACCCACATTCTGAGTTACGCAGGCCTGGGGACTAAGCGCAGAGGACTGAAGACAAGAGCCTCAATGGCAGCGCCAAGATGCCAGGTGTGTCCTAAGGAAAGGTGGGTGCAGGCAGCACTGCAAAGGGCACAGGTGACACCCAGCGGGTGAGAAGGAGGTCCGCAGGATGGGGATGCAGACTTCAGGGCCACAAGCAGGACAACTGTGTAGAGCTCCCTGGCCTGCAGGCAGTGTCCCAGTCCTTCCTCCAGAAGCACCCTTCCTCTGCCCAAAGAGCCAGCAGGTGCTCAGGTAAAAGTTCGAGGGCAGAGTCCCCAAAACATCACCAACAACTTCAAAAGTCCAGGCTCAAAAAAAAAAAAAAAAGTCCAGGCTCAAAGTAAAAATGTCAATGACGCATGCTCTGAAAAGATTCACCCCAAATGGATGCCGGGGCACTCGTGCAGGTCAGGGCCCAGACCAGTGGGAGCAGTCAAAGGATCTTTAACTTCCCGTACATTATTTGAATTTATGATAAGAATCTGTGTTACCTGTAGGCGTACAACTAAAAACACCCCCACGTGGTGTGCTAATAACTATGTGCAAAGTGGCGCTGGAAAGGCCCAGCTGGAGAAGCAGGGGGCTGACAGAAGATGTGGCTTGCCGACGGGTGCCCCACACAACATGACCAGGGCAGGGGGGACACAGGGAGAAGGCACCTGCAAGAGCAGAGGGGGACACAGCGGGAGAAGCGCTGGGACCCAAATATCCGAGAGCCAGGCCTACGGCACCTGCAGTAAGTACCCAGCGTGAACACAGGCAGCTCCTGAGGAGCCGTGAAATCAGGGAGGGTCACTAATCAACAGTAGGGTGTCACCAGCATCAAAGCACCTCCACCTGGCTGGACAAGCATTTACTTTCCAAAAACCTCCTGGCCTGCTGCGTACTCAGAGCTACACAAGATGTTTACCAAGGATACTCTGGGGCCCAGCTCAACACTCTCAGTGAGCAGGACTTGGGCCAGGTATCAACACTGCCCAGAAACAGCATGGGAGCACTCAGACAGGAAGATCAAGGCTTCCCCAAACTTACACTTCATACATTGGAAGGTGGAAGGCCTTCAGAGGGCCTCAGGAGCCTCGACACTGAGACGACAGGAGAGTGACAGTTCCCACTGCAGCCCAAGCTGTGATAGCTGCTACTGAAAACTCTGGCTTCAGCCGAGAAGCCTTTTAACTCTGACTGGTGGGCTTTCAAGGGGGAAAACGTCTTTTTGTTCAATCTGCAGCTGAATTTTGACTCAAACTCAGCTGTGCACGGCACAGCAGGGGCTTGGGGGAGGGGCTCACCCCATGGGGTGACACTCAAGAAAAGGCAGTCCTGCCAGCAGCAGCTATTCTGAGGCTCATACTAGCAGGTGCCAGGGCTCCTACGGAAGCCCAAAGTGCCAGTTTCCACGGGTCTAACAGACATGAGACCGGAGGACTCCAATTTCTCAAATAAAGCCTCAAGCTCTCTTGCAGGGATCTATTCTCCCCAAGAACAAAGCCCGCAAAGCCCAGGCCCTCGGTGGTGGCTTCCGCCGGGGAAGGGAGGCTCTACAGCAAGGGGATGAACCCGGCAGACAGTATGCAGAACCAAGACCAGAAACAACAGACATCTCAGGGGCAAAGGGATGTCCTGCTCCATCAGGTTTCCTGGATAACACAGCACAGCTACAGGGGGAGGTGGGGCTGGGGTCAGGAGGGATCACGTCAGCAAGCACTGAGTTAGGACAAAACCTGACATTTGTCCCAGGATGGGGAAAGCAGCTCCTATTTACCTGAAGAAAAAGATCAAATCCCTATGACCTGGACATGGCCCAGGATGTGATGCAGTCACCATCAGGGGCAGTTTCTGCTGCCCCCAGCCCTATGGCTACTGAACTGGCCAATCAGACACTCCAGAGAAAGTGACCACTTATGGTCCTGAGGCCATAGGCACCACAAAGGTCACCTGTCCCTCTCCCCACTCTGTGACATGCTGGCCATGTGGCAGACAGCGGCCATGTGGCAGACAGCGGCCATGTGTCCATCTTCTAAAGTGGTCCGTCTTCCCAGATCAACAGAAAACAAGTTGCTCCTTCACTGTGGAGAGTAACAGGCCAGTAAGAGACGTAGTCTGCGCACACACCCAGAGAGGCACAGGGTCCCACTGCAGCATCCCCCACAGTCCATCAACAATGGTCTCATGCTGAAGCAAATGCCTCTCTCCCCATGTCATTCTGCCCATCAAACTACTGCCCATCAGCCCCCTCTGCCCCACGGGAAGGCCTTGGAGGGATCTGCAGGTGGCTGCCACAGCACATGTCCCATCCCAGTGTTCCATCCCTACGCCCAATGGAGCCTCCAGCAGCCTCACCCTGCCCTCCTACCCCTCCAGGCAGGAGATGGCTGCGAACCTCTGCACCAACACCCCTCCCAGGAGAGCCCACTCCTTCTCCAGCTCCAGCTCCCTCGATAGCCTCTTCCTGCTGGATGCCTCCCACCCAGCCCTCCACCCACCTCTTGCATTTTCTGCCCCCTTGCCCTGGGCCAGACCCCCAAAAAGAGACTCTGGGTCCTGAATTCCAGGGCTGCTCACCTGCTTCCTGAATAGCTCCTGGCCCGAGAGCACCCTCCTGCTCCTCCAACCCCATTCCTCTCAGTCTTCTCCATCTGTGGACATGGAACGAGCCCTGCCAGCCGCCATAAGCTGTGTCATCGCTCTGGCCTTCTCCAAGCCACTTCCACCCAGCCGGTGCAGCTTCAGCACAGACCCAGATGCAGCTGGCTCCTACCCACTCTACCACGACCATCCCAGTGGCCTCGTGACCAGTCCCCTGGCATTTCACACTTGCCTCCAAGCACCACGTTGAAAGACAACAACCACAGCAAGTACTTTAAACCATAAGTGGGGTCCCATGCCTCATGTCCAACCATGCAGCACATTCCTTCCACAGTGCCAGGGAGATGCCAAAGTTGCCACCACAGTTTATGAAGCCAGCACAGCCTGGCCTCACACGTGTCCACCCCAGGACCTTTGCACATCCCACTCCTGGAAGCCTCCTCCCCCAGGTGTCTGCACAGTATGCCCCTCGTCAGCTCTCTCAGGCCCCTACTCAAATCCCCAGGGTCTCCTTTGAGCCCACCCTACCACCCCGTTCAAACCTGTAACCCTGGCCCACGGAAATTTCTGTCCCCCTACCCCACACCCGCTCCTTCACAAAGCATATCACCACCTGAGATGCCAGAGGTTCTACCCACTTATTTTCCTGTTGTTCTGCTTCAACTAGAGTGCAAGCTCCAGACAAGCAAGATACTGTCTGCTATATTGTTTTGTTTCTTCCACTGGCCATGAACCTAGAACAGCTCTGGGTATATGGCAGTAGGCTTACAATAAATATTAGATGAATGAATGAAAAATCACATTATCTCTGCAGAACAATAACTAATAAAATCGTATCCAACCAGAGTTGGAACTCAGACCACTGGATCAGAAGGTTAGAACTACTGGTTATATAAATCACAGCCCAGGGACACCTGGGTGGCTCAGTGGTTAAGCTTTGGCTCAGGGAGTGATCCTGGAGTCCCAGGATCAAGTCCCACATCAGGCTTCCTGCATGGAGCCTGCTTCTCTCTCTGCCTATGTCTCTGTATCTCTCATGAATAAATAAATAAAACCTTTTAAATAAATAAATAAATAATCATAGCCCCTCCCCTTAATGGAATCTGCTTAAAAGAGAAAAGAAGAATCTTTTTTATATGTTAATGTGAGAAGGTCTGAATAATACTTGGCTAGAAAAAAATACAAGGAGCAGAATGTGAGCACAGACCACCTTTTGTATGAAAGAAATAGGACATAAGCCAGCGTAGCTGAATTGGTGTATACGTGCATAAGAAATGTCTACATAAGAAATGTCTAAAGGACAAATAAGACAAAAACAATGGCTTCCTGTAGGATGGGATGAAAATCAGAAAATATTAAATCTATTCAGAAAACTGTAAAGCTCAGCACTGTAAACTTAAGCTGTAGAATGAGATCTATCCCATAGTAAGTTAATGCACAAAAGTCTAATTATGGCCAATTTTAAGCAAACAATTACATACCATCCATCAACAGGGTTCAGCTACACATGCCAGAAGCATGGCAGACATATACCAGCAGGAGGCTTCCCACCTAAAACCACCAGGACTGCTCGCTGACCAACCCCATGGTAGCTCAAGCAAGGAGTCCATACCCCACACCCAGGTGCCACAAACACTATAACTATCACAAATGCACAGCCTCCCCACCAAGCTGAAGACTTTTTCAAAGGTGTGTCCCCTTGAGTTCCACCTTACATTTTTACGGACATCACAAACCATAATCCACAATTTCGGCTTGGTTTCCTAAACAGGGGTACCTGCGACTCCACCTGTGACCTCTCAGTGGCTCACTGCATCCAGCAGCCACGTGCCACAGTTGGACACGTGTGCCACAGCCACAGTTCTGTGAGGCTTTCCAGAGCGTTCAACTTTATTTTCACAAAAACACGCTTTCCCTCACACACTTACATATCATCAGCCCCTACGACACTAAATGGAAGAATTACAGTAGCGTGTACACTGGTGGAGACAGATGCTTCTCAGGCCAAGCACAGCACCCCATGTAGGCCAGGCTCACAGCAGCCAGCAAGTTCCAGAAGGACAGCCATGAAGCACAGGGGCAGCAGTGCCAATACGGACGAAGCTCCCTCCAGGCTTTGGAGGAACCGCTGTTCTTCATGACTCGAGGGCAGAGACATAGGGAACCACACGTGTTCCCTAAAGACATGCTTTTCCGTGTATAATATATTCCAAATGTTTACAAAATCAAGAGCCAGTGTCCCAAGTACCCGCCATGTTGCAGGCACATTTCAAAGACAGATGACAATGAGACAAGTCCGTCAAGTGACAGAATCAGAGTCCATACAGCCACCCCGAGAGTGGTGGGAGGAAAGGAAGGGACGTGGGGTTGGGGGGAACCAGGTGCCCTGCCAGGTAAGACCGTGCCCCCGAGGGAGGCCAGGACCCGCTGTGACAGGCCATGGCTGGCCAGCAGCACGTGTGCCCGAGGGTCCCTCCATGAAAACAAGCCCGTGACTGGAATTCCAGCAACTGCAGCTCGATCTGTCCTCAGTGAGGCCTGTGGCAGGAGACCTCTAGTGGCTTGGGGTCAAGTGGACCCTCCTTAAGTGACTTGGGCACAACTACAGACTCCACCATGTGGGGATGGTTCAAAGGGACAGCCACAAGGCAGGCGAGCTCCCAGCCACAGTCAGGGCCGGCTGGCTGCACGAGGCAAGGCACCAGATGCTGCTGCCCACTGACCAGCATCCCGGCTTAACCGCTTCAGGGAAATGAGGCATACAAGTCCCCAGACACATGTAAATAAAATGAAGAAATTTCAAACTTACAGTCGCTGCCTTCAAATTCCTTCCCCCAGCTCAGGCAGGATTAAAAGGACTTCAAAGCAACCCAGGTCCCAATTAAGCCAGTGTGACCACCCCAGGGATGCTGGAATATTCCTCTGACTAACAAGAGGCGCTCTTTGAACTGTCTGAGCTAAAAAAAGCTCTCAGAACCTTTCAAACAAATGCCACTATTTTCTCTCCCTGTTCCCTCAGTCTTTGGAAAAGTTGATCTTTTGAACGCTTTAAACATTCAAAAAGGCAGCTACCTAATGGCCCCAAACACCACTTTAGCCAGGAGCTTGAACAGGGGTAGCAAGGGGGGACTCAGGCATAGCTGGACACAGGAGGGTACATCCATCCCATAAGCAAGCACCATGGGCAGTTTCGCAGGCCAGGAGGATGGCCGTCATCTTGCATACCCGAGTAGTGCGCTTTGTGGAGCAATCCTCCCGACACCAGGAAGGCCAGGGGTGGTGAGAGGTTGGGCTGGAGTCAGGGGAGGAATCGCAGCTCAAACAATCAGGTGTGCTGCCACAGGCAGAGCACCCCAGCCCCATAAGAGGGTAGATGAAGGAGGTGCAGTGGACGTGTGAGCCAAGGGGACATCATGCCCATCTCCCCCTAGTCCATACATGCCATGACTCAGACATACGAGACCACTGCTTCTGACTATCTACTCCTGTCTGTGACCCCTCCTGTTCAAGAATTAGAAAAACCCGGGGCAGCCCCGGTAGCTTAGCGGTTTAGCACCGCCTTCGGCCCAGGGTGTGATCCTGGAGACCCAGGATCAAGTCCCATGTCAGGCTCCCTACATGGAGCCTGCGTCTCCCTCTGCCTGTGTCTCTGCCTCTCTCTCTAACTGTATCTTTCATGAATAAATAAATAAAATCTTAAAAAAAAAACAACAAAAAAAAGAATTAGAAAACCCCAAACGATAAATACAGAACCCCAGCCCCATCCTGGCCCACCCAGCCTGCATGCAAAGATTTCTTTCAGCAGAGAGGGGGTGGATAGCAGAGCAAAGAACAGAAAGTTAAAGATGAAGTCAACTGCTTTCTAGGAGACACCCAAAGGCAAGCAGGAACAAAGGATGCTCCAAATCGAGAGCCAACACCAGGAAGATGCTCTCCAAACCTGCTGAGCAACACAGGAGGAAAGGTCTGCTAACTGTGAAGGAGCAGCAGCCATGCTGGAGGCCCAAGTGGTGGCCCCAAGAGGGATCCCTGCTGGCTGTGTGACCCCGGGCAGGTTACTTTACCTTTCTGAACATAGGTCTATCCATCTTCAGGTAAGGAAGGGACCAAGGGCACAGGACCTCTTGTCCTGATCTAGGATTCTGTTTCCAGAAATAAAAGTGACCTAAAGATCTACCTGCTATGATGAGAGGAACAATGTGGAGAATAAGCCCAGTGAGGCCAGGCCCCCAGACTGAGGGTGCATGTGAGTCCAGGGTCGAGTCCAGGGTCCCTGAGACAGAAGCACAGAGGAGCTCCAGGAGAGTCAGGACAGATGTGTCCTAAGGGCCCAGGGGCCAGGCGTGTGGCTCCAAGGCCATGCTTGAGACTGGGTTTTATTCCCAGTATGATCATAAGCCATGGGAGGACCAGAGCAGAAGCAGCACAGGGTCCTATGTATCAATTTGTCTTAAAGAGAGATGGGTACCAAATGTCTATCCTGGTGTTTATAACAAGAATCAAAAATGACCCAATCTCCCAACAGTAGGGAAATGATGCCAGTGCCGCACAGGACAGTACCAGGTGGTCATCACTCCAGCGCCACAGAGGGAGTGCTTTCAGGAAGGTGCACAAGGACACAAGACATCAGATGAAGGCTGCAACCCACACATGTGCGCCCACCATAAGTCTGTATAACGACATTGAAAACCTAAGAAAGTGAACAGAAAGGACCCCCTGAGAGCAGTTACCACCCAGTGCTGGGACCGTGAAAGAACTGGTTTCTATTTATACTGCTTTGTAAAGGACGGCCCTCCTTACAATTAAGAATAAAGTTCTACAGCCACCTCGTTCTACTCTATTGTCAAGAAAAACAAATATTTATGAACATGAATTGTTATTTATCTGGGACAATGTCTTCTCCCTACTGATAATGCCAGGAGCACGTAGGCATTATCGCCTACAGGAGATATGCACATGGACGTCCCCACTGCAGGAAAGCACCTGCACTCACAGCAGCCCACTTTGGGCTCGGCACTGTGACCCACAACAGGACCAACCATCACAGCACAAGAACATGGAGCAATAAGCAGCTGGTGTGGGAGCCATATTGGAGAGCAGGTAAGAGTTTGGGGTGCAGAGGGGCTCCTGGAAGGCTCTGTGGGAAGACAGGTCTCAGAGAAAGCCTAAATGATAACGCGTCCTCCAAGAGAAGAGGGCATGTGGTGCTGGCACTCAGGTCACACTGACTCTGAGCGTAGGCTGGGGAGCTCTAGCCAGGACTCCCTGACCTTATGGGATCCAGCTGCCACCAGAAGCAGCTCACTCCAGCCACATGAAGCCACATAGGGAAACCCATGCCAGCCTCCTGGATGTCAAAAAGGTATCTCTGGGTGAACAAAGTCAGCCTGGATGTCCCATCCCCAAGTAGCATCTGGGGGACTGCAGCCACCAGTTGCCCTGACCACCTACAGAATCATGCAGGGGCAACTGCTGGTGCCTAGGACAGCATGGAAAGGGCCATAGAGGCAGAGTCCATGGCTAAGGGGCACCTGTCAGCCCCACAAAGAAACATGTGGTCACAACACCAACGCTTGGTCACAAGACCAACAGGCAGAGTTAGTGCTCAGAGACTCCATGAGAGTGAGCCCTTGGGAGGCTGCAGCAAAGAAGGTTCTAGAAGAGACAAGAATGGAGACAAGAGCTGCTGATGAGGATTTTAAACATGTGACCGCAGTGAGCATGGGACAGGACTGGTGAGACCAGGGAAGTGCTCTGGAGACAGATGGGGAGCAGGGAGACACGGATGACAAGAACTGGGGTCCAGGTTGGGCGCAGAGTAGACAGGGTGTCATTCGCAAACGAATGGGAATAGGGAACATGGCCAGGCACTCAGTACAGACAGGCAGGCTGGCTGCCCCAGGGTAGTCCCCTCGCAACAATCCCAAGGCCTCAGCGGGAACAGGTACCTTGCCGACCCAGGCCAAGACTAAGCACCGGCTCTGAAGGGCGGCTATAGTCAGAGGCTGCATCTGAGGGCTGGGCCAGAAAAGAAGGGGAGAATTCTGACAATAAGCTTGACAACCCAACAGTAAACTGAGGGGCAGCAGTGGCACACAGCACCAAGCAGACCAACCCTCCTAGATCACTACCCCACCATATAGGTCCCAGCAGAGTGACAAGGGCCAAATGGTCACCTGAGGTCATAGCCCCAGGACTGGCACCAGGCTGGAAGGACAGTCTGTGTGCGGTGGAACCAGAACTAGAGTGTGTACAAAGGCACCATGTGCACACACATGTACCTGCACAGATACTACAATGTTGCACCCAGAGCACCTGGTGACAGGTTTAATCCACTCTGGGCCACAGAAACCACCTGAGGAGAACAGCAGAGGATCCACTGCTGGGTCACTTCTCTGGGTCTCTAGGAAGAGTCCCTCCCATAGCCCAGGCACCCCCGCCAACAGCCAGCCCATGGAAGAGGCTACAAACCGCAGAGACACTAGGAGAGACCACGTGTGTGATGAACAGGATGTGTGACCATGAACCTTCAGCAGGCAGGTTCCTGTGGCAGCGCCCTTTACAAACCAGTCTTTTTCCAACCAACAACACCACAAGAAGCGAACTAAAATCACACTGACTGACTTGGGCAGGTGCTGGGCCGGGCAGGTCTATGGCCAAGCAGCCACGTTTGGATCTGGCTATAGCCGCTTACTGGCCCTGTGTCCTCAAGAACATCAACCCCTCCTCACCTTCATGCCCTCGTCCATAAAAGGGGCTTGACAACAGCCATCACCTCAAAGGTAGACAGGGTCCCATGGGCAGACGCCTGAACCAGCAACAGTGCCCAGGGAAGGCTCACACTAGCTCCCCATTGTCAGAGCTCTGCAGGCCTTCCTCCCTCCCAGCCCTCTGCCAGACAGCATGAGGGGCACAGGGGACAAACATGACTTGCCACTGCAGAACAACGTCTGAACTGCAGAAATGGGCCCTGAGTCTGCAAAGCGTGGGGCCTGTCAGTGGGAAGATCCCACCTCAGGCCTGAGGCCCTGGGTTCCCTGAGAATACCCATGCTTCTGCAGGGAAAGTATTTCACTGGGAAAAGGGATAAGCACAGCATGCATCGTGCTTCCCCAAGGAGAAAGTGAGACCACACAGACCCTCGTGGGCAGCGGGCTGCAGCTCCCTTGTCAGGGGTGGGCAGCTCCACAGGACAAATGAAGGAGTGAGCAGGACTAACAACCCAGGGACAGAAGGCCCATTGGCAGGCCCACATTCCTCTCAGCCCTGCTGTCCCCTGGGCAGGCTATGGATGAGGACACCCTGTATATGCTAGTCTGCATGCATGGAGGGCCTTGGGCCACAGACACAGCACCCACCAGCGTGCCAGGTCATTTTCAGAGGAACCTCTTCTCTCGTTTATTAAGTACGTTTACAGAATACAAAGTGTGAATAGTCAAACTGGAGGATTTGTTATGAAAATCAGCAAGCCTTTGCCCCTTCCACTTGTCCACTTGGTCTCCTGCAGCAAACACTCTGAATTATATGAGCCAGTATATTCTCCAGACAACATGCTTATATCACTACCTTGATGGATTTCATTTGGGGCATTACCCACGGTTTCCCATGATGGAGCATGACAATCCAGCTTCCACATGTATGTGCACACACAAATACAAAAACACACTTGCACATGCATCAGGCATGCACTCCCTCTCTCCCTCCCCAGATACCAGCAATGACTCCCAGGCCCTGCCTCATCATCAACAGGCAGTAGTGACACCAAACCACAGGTAGACGCTCATTCATACCACTATCTTCCCCCTTCTCACGCTGCTTTGTGTTTCCCCTCACTCACTCAGTTTTCAGGGTACTTACTTCTAATCCCATCCTGAGTTCTCTGAACCCACACACCCTCCCCAGGCATCCAGATGCAGGCAGCTGCCCATCAACCCCTCGAGAACCTTTCCTTCCCTGTGCAGGCTCCCATACCTCTGGCTCCAACCACCAGTGTCCCTGGGCCCCATGCCCAAATCCTCACTTTCTCCTTGTTTTCTCAAGAACGCATCCTCCAACAGCTTTCTGGAAAGGGATGTGACAGGATACGGATTTTGAAAGTCTGCAAATCCCAAAATACCTTCAGTCTGCCCCCGCACTGGACTCAGTTTGACTGGGAATAGAATTCCAGGAGGAAAACTATTTTCCTGCCAAGTCCAGAACACACGCGCTCTGCTAGGCTCCAATGTCGCTGTTAGTTAGGAGCCTGAAGCCATTCCGATCCCTGATTTGTAGGTAACGTACTTCCATCCTATGGAACACTGTGGCGATGGCCCCTTGCCAAGCACCCCTTGCCTCTGAATATCGTCCACACACATGGCCCTCTGCGTGCTTTTCTCGCCTGCTCCTATTGTTCCTTTCCAATCCTTAGAGTGATTTTTTTCACACCCACTCTCACAGCTGCCATTCCCCAGAACTGCTCTTGTTCACTGCATGTTCTTCTGACAGAGTCTTTCCTCCTTCCGGGTTAAAGTTTCCACGCTCCTCAGAGAATGTTTGTGAGGAGCCTTCTCCTTCTGTGGTCTGCATTTCCTCCCAGTTGCTTCAAACCACATGCTGTCCTAGTCTCCATCTTTCAGGCTGGAGCCTCTACTCAGATGCCGTGCACTCCGGGGGAGGAGCTGGGATGCATGGGCTCAGGGGCCCTCCTGCCTTGGGGACCTGGGGGCACCAAGGCCAGCTGCCTTGGCCCCAATTCTGCCCAAGTGCACTGGGTCCTGCTCACTAGGAGGCACCCCACCCTCGAAAATAGGCCTGGTTGAACATCCACCACATAAACACACTTCATGTGCTGCGCTGAGGGTGGGCAGCCAACCCCACTGCCTTGATGAAGAGGATAGAGGCTCTGCCGGCCTCAAAAGACCCATCCAAGGCCCCTCCTTCTCTGCCTCCACCACTGCCACTCCAGATGTACAGATGCCGTGCTTTCTGGAAAGGCAAGAGGCATACATCCAGATGGCTTGGCCTCTATAGCTGCCTGCTGGCATTCTGTTCTCAGGTAGGCTGTGTCCACCAACAACTCTGCCAACACCTCGTCCAGCCTCCCAACAATGCTGTCACTTCCTTTTACCTTGTCCCTATTCTTGGGAACTCTGCCTTTCACAGTCTTTGCTGCTATTGTGTCGGGCCTCAGAAGGAAACAAGCAGATACGTCAATCTACCTTCTCTTGCACTGTTGTGCTCTCCACACTCCAGAATGTGCAGCTGCCACTCGGCCGTGCTCCCAGGCTGGTATAATGGCAGCTCAGGTAAGATGCATAGGGAGCCCACAGAGCTCAGGGGTGCTGCCCACAAAGAGCGGTCAGCCCTGGCTGTGCCCATGGTCACCTGAAAGCACGCAAAATAAACCCAAACAAGGAAAAATAGAGGATATAAAGGGGGAAATAGATGAAATAGAAAAAAACACCACACAATCAACAGAATCAAAACTAGTTATTTAAAAAGGCTGATAAAGTTGATAGACATCTAGAGATGCTGAGGAAGAAAAAAAAGGAGAAGGGACAAACACCAACATCGAGAAGGAAGAACAAGTGTCATCACTACAGATCCCACATATACCATGATAATCAAACTACAATTATACTCTCTAACTCCATCTGTGCTGTCACAACACACAAGCTTTCCTCCTTCCTTGTGGCTGAAGAACATGCCATTGTACATACCCCACACCTTCTGCCTGCATTCAGTGTCGGCGGGAACTGCAGCAGCTTCCACAATCTGGCTGCAACAAACACAGGTAGCATGTACATTTTCCAGTCAGTGCTTTACTTTTCCTTGGGTAAACACCCAGGACTGGAGTAAAAGACTCTTACATACAGAGAACTGACAGTGGCCACAGAGGAGGGGGTGGAGAGGTGGGGGGAACAGGTCACAGGGACTGAGAGCGCACAGGTCATTATGAACACATGGATGTATGCAATCCCTGAATCACTACTGACACATCAAAATCACCTAACTCTATGTCCGCTACACTGGGATACTGAGAAGTAAATACGTGCACACATACCTCTAAGAAGCCACAAGTCTGAGGACAGAAATGACACTCCTGAGACAGCTGCCTCTGGTTGGAAGGACTGGACGTCTGGTTACTTCCTAGGCAGCAGCTCCTCACTCCTCACTCCAGATGTGAAGGGGCCCCCTCATGGTCTTTGGTATCCCAGGAAATCCTTTCTCTCCTTTAAACTTTCTATATTTAGAAAATTAGCATCTATTTTAAAAATACACAAATCTATAACTAAAGTCATACTTAACAGTGAAATATTGAGTGTTTTCCCCGAAGACTGTAAACAAAAGTGAGTTATCACCACTACTGTTCAGAAGGTACTGGAGGCCCTCGCCAGTTAACAATCCAAGGGAAGAAATAAAAGGAAAGAGATCAAAAGGAAGAAATGAACTGTGTGTTTATTTGTACACAGCACTATTATTCACACAGGAAATCCTATAGAATCTAAAAAAAAATTCACCAGGACTAAGAGGAGATTTAGCTGAGTGCAAGATACAAAGTCAATGTACAAAAAAAGTATATTATGTCTCTTACATACTAACTAGCAGCAAATACTAGAAAGTGAAATCTTTAAAAGTTTTACTCAAAATAGCACCAAACTATAAAAATATTGAGGATTCCATTTGTCCAAAGGTATGTAAGGCCTCCAGAAAGAAAGGCCTCCAGAAAGAAACACCCTGGAAATAACTGTTCGGTGAGTTTTGTGGCAAGAATTGTCAAACCAGAAGAGAAGAGCTTCCCAGAATTCTTCATTGTGAATCTGTATTAAGTCCAATGTTATGGAGAAGGACTCTGGAAACCATGTGCTTCCATGGAAGCCTGAGGAGATCAGTCAGTGCCCCCGTGTCCCATAAAGTTCTCCCCTCAGGAGAAACACTCATCACAAATCCCCTTTGAAATGTGCCGAGTCCTTGGTGTCAGAGTCCCACAGACACTGTGCCTCGTGCTGGGCAGTGACGAGGCAGCGCTAAGTGCCCCACAGTCAGCTGTGATGGGAGCTGCTCAGGAGCCACAGCAGTGCCTCTTCTCCACAAGTCCAGCACCTTCCAGGCCCATGGCTCCCAGGCTTGCCCGTGGAGTTTCACAAAAATAAAGACAGCGGAGCTCCATTCCAGGCTTATAAAATCTCTTCACTGTGTAGTCTTTGGTACATTCCCAGAATATTCTGTCTCAGAATTATTATTTGTTACACCTCAAGGGGGTTTTCTCTCTGTAACAATCATGTTCACTCATTTTGATGAGTCAGCTGTTAATACCCACTGACTTCTCTGCAAATAGGATTAACCATTATCCTTACAGAGATCTTGTCTCATTTTTTAACACTGCCTTTCCATCTCTGCCACAGAAACAATCCAATGTCCTCCTCTGCTACATTATTCTTACTTATAATAACCGCATCAGATGTTTCACATTTGAGAATTACCAGCAGTAAGTAAGACAGAGCCATGAAACCTGTCCTCCGCGGGCAGTCTGTCTCCCTCTGAGACATGCCTGGAAGCTATCTGCGCACCCCAGATCAGAGCTCATGTCTCCCCCAGAGAAGGACAGTCTCCAGCTCACAGAGAAGTACTGAGCCAATTCTTGGCTCCTGAGGGCACAGACACAGGGTACAGGCCTCTGAAGTGACACCTTCAGATACATCAGTAAACTGAGTCAGGATTTCCTCATTTTCAGTCAAGAGCAAATGATTTCAGACTTCAGCTAGCCCCAAATGTCACAGGGTAAGAATTAATTACACAGAACTAATGAACTAAAGAGGGACATTTAATCGAGGTTATTTGCGGATGTTGGTTCAAAGTTCTACTTTCTCAGTACTTAAGGATGATACTCCCTTCATAAGCTCTCTAACCTACAGCAATTTAGTGAACATGGCTTTGATCAGAAATGAAATTTGCAAATGGTATCTGACCCTCCTGACCTCCCAGAATTCAGAAATTCTTACTGAGTCTTCTTACTTTTCATGGCAATAGGGATATTTGTGTAGGTTCTACAAGAACCTCTCTGCTTTTTTAAGAGCCCAGAACTGGACCACCAAACCACCAATGTCCTGCCTACAGCATCTCTATCTGAGAACAAAGCTCAGACGACAAGGGTGGTAAACCACTCGTAAGGGTCAAAGGACGACTGTACCTTGACAGGCAATGCCAACAAGCACCAGGAACACACCTCAGTCCCTGGCTTACAGGTTGTAAGGCCACTCCCAAGAATGCCAGGAGATGAAGGATATCTGGAGGACCTTGAGAAGAGAGGAGTCCACTCAAATTAATAGGTAGGGCAGGTGAAACCTAGTGGAGGAATATACTAGGCTCGGGTTCCCAACCTACAGAGAGCAAATAGCCTGTAAACGTCCAATCTGATATTTCTTATCTAAGTTTCTGCAGAACTTAACTGTGTGCCTGGCTATAAGCACATGGCCCTAGGGCTTCACAAAGCCAGAGAGAAGGCCTCTGTGTTATACTAATACTCTGAGTATAACCCACATCAACTATCAGGTTGAACGTAGCTACTGACACCAGCCTAAAACAATCAGCTTTCTTTGAGACTGCTATCATTGCAAAGAAGGAGGCAAAGTGAAAATCTTCAATGAGAAAAGGGAAAAAGGGAACTTGGTATCCGGTCTCCCTATCCCTCAAGGCTCATTCTCACTCCTGTCATCTTTGAGCTACGGTACACACTGCTATGTGAAAGAAAACAATAACGCAAATACCACCCACAGAAATATGCCTTCTATCCTGTGAACACATGGCTTACTACCCTGTGGACACTAACAGTTTCCTAGGGCTGCCTTCCTTGTGCAAAGTAATCCCTGTTTACCATCACTGCAGCTTCAAAACACAAAAACAGCAACAGGAACCGTGTGCACCTTGAGAGCAGGGGACACAGACCAGCATGCTCACGCACTGTTAACCTCCACTGCCCAGCTCCCAGCACCTATCTGCTCCTCTTGAATAAGCACTGGGACAATATGAACTCAAATTTGTTTTCCAAATTTGCTGTAATGAGATCCCCCATTGAAAATAAATCGATGGTACTTGAAATTCTCCTTTGGACCAGTATTGAGACCTTACTAGTTCCTCCATTAATTAATACTTGACACCTCCAGATGAATAAATACAACCTACAAGATCCCTCTGTTTAAAATTACAAAACATTGCTACAAAAAATGAAATGAATGGAGAGATACATCATGAACCGGAAGGATCAATGTTGTTAGATGTCAATTCTTTTCAAATGATCCATAAGCTCACACAAACTCAATAAAAAAAAAAAAAATCACAACAGGGTTTTGAGCAGATGCTGATGATCTACTTCTAAAATGTACACTGAAAAGCAAGAAAAACTTTAACAGCCAACAATCTTAAGAAAGGAAACAAGGCGCCTGGGTGGCACAGTTGAATGAGCCTCCAACTCTTGATCTCAGCTCAGATCCTGATCTCAGAGGTCATGAGTTCAGGCACGACAACGGGCTCCATGCTGGGCATGGAGTACACTAGAATGAATGGATGAATGAATGAATGAAAGAAAAGAGAGAGAGAGAGAAAGAGAGAGAGAGAGAGAAAGAGAGAAAAGAAAGACAGACAGACAGATAGACAAATGTGGGAGATCTGCACTACTCCCCTTCCAGACTTACACAGACCCCCAGTGATCGAGAACGGGTCCTGGACACAGACTATCGCATGCACACCACCTTTATCTATTCACAGGAACAGTGCGGGGAAAGAGTGACTTGTTCAAACCCAGTGTTCAACTTGGTCAAAGTCTGGGTTAAAACACAGAACCTTGGCTCTAGCCTCAGGCCACACACAAGACAGATCACACAGCCACACATAAATGATTAAACAGAAAGCTTCTAAAAGAAAACACACGAAAATTAATTTTCAGGCACAAAGCAGCAGGACACTCTTTAAAGCACAAAATCACTCACCATAAAGGAAAAAAAAAAACAATAAATTAGATTTCATCAAAATCAAAAAGCACCCCCAAGTGTACCCTAAGACATCAGAGACATCACAGCTGTGACCAACTGCTACTATTTCCAAATAAGAAGGGCCTGACGAGGCTGTCAGGAGAGTGAGTGACAAGGACAGGAGCTTGTCCATGCAGTACCAACAATGGGAAGGTGATGAGAGAGCAGACAATACTACGCCTCAGGATGACCATCTCCACAAGACTGTTCAGAGCCAGCATGAGGGGACACCCCGATGTCTGGGACACCACCCCTGGGTCTGCACCTGCCCAATTCAACCCTGGGCCTGAGAGCCACACTTGTGTCTGCCTGTCTGTTAGCATTTCCTGTATACAAACCACACCTCCTGCACAGTTAGGTCCACATCCCCTCCCATGCATGTGCCTTCCGTGCCCCCTCCTTGCAGCATTGAGAGGGCCACTATGCAGCAGAGGTGCAAGCTGTCCTCTCTCTGGTCTCCTTCCTCTCTCTGCTCTCCTTCCTCTGGGCAGGTGGCCACAAAGGACCTGTCTTCCCGCACAGACCCTCCCTTCCAACTGCTCTGATCCATTGCCGGGCTCATCTAAGGCATTTTCCCTTCAGCTACGGTACTTTCCAACTGCAGAATTTCTATTTGGTCCTTTTCTATCATTTCTGGTATGTTAATATTCTCTAGTTCTATTGCTGGTTTTCCTTGTGTTTGAGTTACGATTTCTTTGCGTGTCTTATAATTGTGAGAATGGGACATTTCTTTCTTTCTTTTCTCTTTTTCTTTTTTTTACAGATTTGATTTATTTATTTGAGAGAGAAAGAAAGTGTGAGAGCACAAGCAAGGGGAGCAGAGCATGAGCAGGAGGAGAAGCAGAGGCAGAGGGAGCAGAAGACTCCCCGCTGAGCAGGGAGCAGACGTGGGACTCCATTCCAGGACCCTAGATCATGACCTGAGCTAAAGGCAGACGCTTCACTGACTGAGCCCCTCAAGTGCCCCAGAACAGGACACTTCAAATGCTATCATGCAGCAACTCTAAGCACCTCAGTCCCTATACCACCGAGAGGTTGCTGCTGGCTACTGTGTATTTTGCTGTTTATGTCTTCCGTGACTCTTCTGAACTACTCCTGTCACATACGCACCTTTGTTATGCGCAACACTGAAGTGTGCTCAGCTTAGCCACATACAAATGGACATCAGTAAGCTCATGCTCCACACCCCCGAAGACAGCTACAGTCACAAAGAGGCAGGTACAATGCTGGGTAGGAATTGAAGAAGCTGAAACCCCCACGCACAACCAGTGGGAATGGAAAATGCTATAGCCACTGTGCACGACAATCTGGCAGTTCCAAACAAAGTGAAATAAAGAAATGCCCTATGACCCAGCAACTCCATCCTAGGTATTTACCAAAGATGACTAAAGACACACATCCACATAAAAATCTGTACAAGAGGGATCCCTGGGTGGCGCAGCGGTTTGGCGCCTGCCTTTGGCCCAGGGCACGATCCTGGAGACCCGGGATTGAATCCCACATCGGGCTCCCGGTGCATGGACCCTGCTTCTCCCTCTGCCTGTGTCTCTGACTCTCTCTCTCTCTCTCTCTCTCTCTCTCTCTGTGACTATCATAAATAAATTTTTTAAAAAATCTGTACAAGAATGCTTAGAACACTGCTATTCACAACAGCCCAAACTGGCAACCACCCAAACATCTATCAACTGATGAATGGACAAACAAAATGTGGTACATCCATCCAACAGGGTACCATTTACTCATAAAAAGTCATCAAGAACAGAGTCGTGCTCCAACACAGACAAACTTCACAAAGATGATGCCAAGTGGAAGAAGCCAGATACAAACGCACCATGTGGTCTGACTCCATTCACATGAACTATCTGGAGCAGGCAAATCCATACTGAGAGAAAGCAGACTTGTGGGTGCAGAGGCCAGGGAAAAGAGAATGGGAAGTGGCTACGAAGAGATACAAGATTCCTTCTGAGTGTCAATGTTCTGCAATCAGGGGCTACAGTTGCACGATCTTGATAATATTCTGCACAGCACTGAATTAAACTCCTTAATCTAGTCAATTTTATGGAACATGAATTATATTCAACAATTAAATGAAAACCAAGCCATGGGCTAGGCAAAAATATTGGCAAGACATATACAGTCGCCCCATGAGCAGCACAGGATGAGCTGCTTGGGTCCCCTCAAATGCACATTATTTTCAATACCTACAGTAAAATGCTATATGTGAACTTCCTCCTCTTTATGATTTTCTTAATAACATTTTCTTTTTTTCCAGCTCACTTTATCACAAGAATACAGCATACAATATATTTAACATATAAAACATGGTCATCAACTATGTTATCAGTAAGGCAGTCCACAGTTAAGTTTTTGAAGAGTCAAAATTACGTGCGGATTTTTTACTGGGCGAGGGGGGGACATCAGCACCCCCAGTCCCTGTAATGTTTTGAGGGTCAACCCCCACAGACTGTGCTAGGGTGGCTGTTGTGAAAAGGGCACTTTGGTGGAGATGACTTTACCAGAGACAACAGCTGACAGCAGCCACTCACGCCAGGTGTCCGGCACAGGTCTCACCAGTGGGTAAAACACACTTCTCACCTCATAGAAAACCGCCCAGAGCACTTGCTGCCAGTGATAATCTAAAGCTTCCAGGTGTAAATTGGGACTTTTAAAAATTTATTATCTGCCACTATGAGCTTTATAAATCCCTTTTTTAAAAGACTTTTCAGCATCTGTTGGTGATTTTTTTTTTATAACACATAATAACCATGGTAAGGTTTAAAAGATCTGCATGACTCTGTGAACCAATATTTTTCAAATGACCAAAATGTATGGTGTTCCATAACCATGCGTGGATAACATGTCCACTCAAAGAAGACATATCAATGAGTTTTAGTGCAGAAGTTTGCACAGAACAACAGGTTGAAAAGTCACTGATGGGGCTTCAGGTTCCACAATATGGCGGGCCACTGACATAGCATCACTGCAGAAGAACTCACATTGCTAAGATGACAATACAAACCAAAGTAATCTATAAATTCAGTGTAGTCCCTGTCAAAATTCCCATAATGTTTTTTGCAAAAACAGAAGTCAATCCTAAAACTCTTATGAAATCTCAAGGGACCCAGAATAGCCAAAACAATATTGGGGTGTGGGGGAGATCACAGTGGGAAGGTTCACACTTTCTCATTTGACAGCTTATTACAAAGCCACAAAAATCAAAACAAAGTGGCACTGGCATAAAAAACAGACACACACACTGTGCACCTTTGTGGAATAGAACAGGAAGCCCAGAAATAAACCCTTGCACATATGGGTCAAATGATTCTCAGCACAACTCCCAAGACCATTCAGTGGGGAAAGACAGTCTTTCCAAGAAATGGTGTGGGGACACTGGACATCCACATGAAAGGAAGGATTCTGGACCCTTACTTAAGATCATATACAAAAATAAATCAAAATGGACCAAAGGCCTACATGTAGAAGCTAAAACTATAAGACTTAGAGGGAAACACAGGAGGGATAGCTTGTAGACCCTGGCCTTGGTGATGACTTCTGGGGGATGACATCAAAGCACAGGCAACAAAGGGAAACAGAGAAGTTGGACTCAGCTAAAATTTAACACTTCTGTACGTAGGACTCTAGCAGGAGAGCAGATGGGAGAAAGTACCTGCAGATCACATTACCTGATAAGGTCTAGTAGCTAGATACATAAAGAATCCTCACAACTCAACATCAAGAAAACAAATAACCTGGGCAGCCCGGGTGGCTCAGCGGTTTACCACAGCCTTCAGCCCAGGGTGTGATCCTGGAGACCCACGATTGAGTCCCACGTCGGGCTCCCTGCATGAAGCCTGCTTGTCTCTCTGCCTGTGTCTCTGTCCCTCTCTCTCTCTCTGTGTCTTTCATGAATAAATAAATAAAATATTTAAAAAAAAGAAAACAACCTGAGAAAGAAATGACAAAGGACTGAACAAATATGTCCTCAGAGACACTAAAACAGCCAAGAAGTACATGAAAAGACGCTCACCATCACTGAGCAGTAGGAACTTGGAGATCAAAACCACAATGAGATGCCACTTCACCACCATTAGGGTGCTTACTATCAAAACAAACAAACAAAAAAACTAACAAAAAAGTGAAATAAGTAAAAACAAACAAATACTAGGTGTTAGCAAGAAAGTAGAAAATTGGAACTCTGTGCTCTGCTGGTGGAAATATAAAATGGGGCAGAAACTGAGGGACACAGTATGGTGATCTGTCAAAAAAAAGTAAACAGAGAATTACCATGGGATCCAGCAATCCCACTGCTGCATATAGACCCAAAGAACTGACAGTGGAGTCTGCAAGAGGCATGTATACGCCCATGTTCAAAGCAGCATTATTCACAACAGCCAAAAGGTAGAAGGAGAACCCAAGTGTCCATTGTCAGAGGAACAAACAAGTTGTGGTCTACAAACAATGCATTCTTCTTTAGCCTTAAAAAGGAAGGAGATTCTGGCACCTGCTACCACAGGGGTGAATCACGAAGACAGTAGGCTCAGTAAAATAAGCCAGTGCCAGTGTCCAAAGGACAAACACTGTATGATTATTTCACTTGTTCAAGGTCCCCAGAGTTGTCCAAGCCATGGGGACAGAGAGGAGACAGTGGTGCCATGAACTGGGGGAGGGAAAGAAGGGTAAAGGTTTGATGAGGACAGAGTTCTGGGTTTGGGAAGTTGAGGAAGTCCTGGAGACAGTGGTGATGGCTGCACAACAATGTGAATGCCAGAAAACTGTAGGCTTTAAAATGGTTAAAATGGTACATTTTATGTTATGCGTATTTTACCACAATAAAAAAAAATATGAAAAACTATAACTTGTCTGGGAATTGTACCAAAGAATACCCACAACTCTCTGAAAACACTGTTAAATTATGTTCCCCCTGGCTGTAGGGAAACAGGTGCTTGCACACCCAGGTGGCAGGATGTACACTCCTGCGGCCCCAGCTGAGGCCTGCACAATAGCTAACAGAAGCATATGTACACATAACAAACGTATATGATTACATTAATTGTAAAGTATATAGAATCTTAATCACAAAATCCTACAAAGTTAGAATATAAAAACATCAAGAATGCAACTGTATATCACATATATGATATACACATTCTTTCCCCCAGCAATCCCAATCTAATAGTTTACCCCAAAGAAATACCACCAACAATATAGAAGTGCACATACACAAAGCTACTCACTACAGCATAGAAATTTATCAGAAACTACCTAAATATCTAAGAACAGAAGACTCACTGGATGATGCCCAGAGACAAAGGAGTATTAGGTCACTACAAAAAGAAGGATGAATACTGATATAAATTGATCATGCAGTGACTTTCAAGAGATATCATTATGTAAAACAAAGCGTCAAAGAGTATATACAGCACCCTATCTTTTATGTGACAGAAGAAAAGAAGATATACATATTCCTATTCATTACGAACAGTAACACAGGAAGGATACACCAGGAAAACTAAATAAAACACGTTACCTCTAAGGGAAGGGAAGATTCAAACAGAATGGGGACAGGATGGAAAACATTTGTTTGGATTTGCCTCTGTGTAGTTTTAACAGTCTAAAACATGGGATCCCTGGGTGGCGCAGCGGTTTGGCGCCTGCCTTTGGCCCAGGGCGCGATCCTGGAGACCCGGGATCGAATCCCACATCAGGCTCCCGGCGCATGGAGCCTGCTTCTCCCTCTGCCTGTGTCTCTGCCTCTCTCTCTTTCTCTCTGTATGACTATCATAAATAAATAAAATTTAAAAAAAAATAAAAATAAAAAAATAAAATAAAAAATAAATAAATAAATAAAACATACTCATGTTCCATACATTCAAAAAATCAAATTAAACAAGAATGGGAATGAAAAAAACAGCTATAGATAAAAAGTAAATTGAGAAAGTGGCCCTTACTGTGACTGCAAGTGAATATAATAACCACTTGAGAGTAAAAATGAGGGAAGAGAAGGAAGGAAAAGAAGGGAGGGAGGAGCAGGAGAAGAAGGGGGAAGAAGGGGGAGGAGAGAGAGGGCGGAGGAGGGGAAGGGGATGGGGAGAAGAGGGGCAGAGGGAGAGAAGAGGAGGGGGAAGGACAGGGAGGGGAGAAGAGTGAGAGGTAAAAGGAAGGAGAGGGGAGAGGAAAAGGAAGGAGGAGAGAAGAGGGGCAGAAGGGGAGAGAAGGGACAAGGGGGACAGAGGAGAGGGGAGAGGAAAGGAGGGATGAAGGGAGAGAGGAGGGGGACGAGGGGCATGGAGGCAAAGGAGCGGGGAGAGGAAAGGAGGTATGGAGGAGGGGAAGGAGGAGGGACAAGGGGGACAGAGGAGAGGGCAAAAGAAAGAAGGGGTAAAAGGGAGAGAAGAGGGGATGGGGAGGAAGGGGAGGAAAGATATGCAGGCAGAGGGAGGAGAGGAAAGGAGGGGTGCAAGGGAGAGAGGAGGGGGGAGGGAGAGGAGGGACATGGGGACAGAGGAGGGGGAGGAGGGGGCATGGAGGCAGAGGGAAGGGGGGAGAAGGAGGAGTATGGGGGCAGAGAAGAGGAGAAGATGGGGAGAATATGGGGGGAGAGTAGGGAGGGCATAGGGCAGAGGAGGGGGGAGAGGAAGGAGAGGAAGGGCAGGAGGAGGAGGACAGAAAAGAAGGGCAGCTTGCTCAGGAACAGACTCATGGGAACAGCCCCGTATCTACTGGAGAAACTGTGTGTGTAGTCCCCACGGTCCTGTAAGAATAAGCACAGTGACAACACCAGAGCCCCAGGGCCGTCTGTCTCTGCTGACATGTCATTCCAGAGGAGGCAGCACTGCTCACGGAGACCAGGGCCAGAGGAGAGGCAAGGAACCCACAGCCTTGTCCATCAGGGAACGTCAGGGCAGGGAAACATCTGCACTCTGACTCTGGGGCGCTGGCAGGACTGTTACACATTTGTCAAATGTCACACGATCATACACGGCTTTTTACGCAAATCCTACTTCAATGAACTCACTTTTTAAAAAATGGCAATTGTGTAAAAATGTCTGTAAAAGCATTTTTGTCTGCAAAGGCAGGTGTATATATGGCTGTGTGCCCTGTGGATGGCAGTGATGGTTTCTGGAAGGAAGGGCAAAGGGCAAAGGGCCAGGGGCAAGGGAAGGAGTTTGTGTTACACCAACGTTGCTCCAGATGCTATGGCATCTGTAGAACTTTCTTTGGGGAATACAGCACAAAAAAGTGAGTCACAAACCACAAAAAAACTCATTTTCCAAACTTCAGAATTAACCCATTAAACACTGTAATTCAGAATTTTGGGTTAAAAGATTTGCAAAATTTATCTCTATAAACATGTTAATTTTTCTGTGCTGTCACAACTAAAGTTCTTAAAGATGTTATTTCTTTATTTCAGAGAGAGTAAGAGAGAGCATGAGTAGTGGGGAGGAGCAGAGGGAGAGAGAGAAGCAGACTCCTCACTGAGCTTGGAGTCCAACACAGGTGTGATCCCAGGACCCTGGGATCAAAACCCGAGCCAAAGGCAGATGCTTCACTGACTGAATAATTCCTTTTTGTTTCTAATTTTGCCTATCACATAAACAGATAGTGTTCAGAGATGCCACCTGGCTCCCCATGAAGCCACATCTCAGAATCCATGCTCTGCATACCTCCCTTCTCCAGGATAGACTCAATTCACAGGAAGAAACAAAGCAAAGTGATGGACGGCCCCTCTGTGACCAGGTCACAGAGAATGGCTTCCATCTTGCTAGTGCTGCCACCCTTGCCCTCTGGCTAGTTCTACCAGAGAGGCCAGAGAGGCCAGCTGCCCCGCCATACTACGCTTTGCGGAGAGGCCCAGGTGGCAGGAAAGTGAGCACTGCCTGCACACATGAGAGCAAGGAAGCCAAGCGGCCTCAGTGCAGCCTTGAGATAACCACCACCTCAGGAGAGGCCGGAAACCACAGTACCCCACAAAGCCAGTCCAGATTTGTGATCCACAGGGACTTGAGGTGAGAAATGCTCTTGTTCAAGCTGCTAAGTTCCAGGGCAATCAGTGACCAGTATGCATCTGTCATCTCTAATCTCCTCCAGAACCCAGGCAGGAGGTGCTCTGAGCTCCATCTCACAGGTGGGAACCTCAGTGCAGCAAAGGTGGCGGCTTCATCATGGGCAGGCTGCAATCCACCAATAGGCCTAGAGGTCCAGCTCCCCACGGTCTCTCTCTCCAGGATGGCCTGAAGTGGTTTCCAAGAGGTCAAGTTCAAAAGAGCCCAACAAACTGATCCTCACTGGTACTTATCAGGCTGCACTGCATTCCCCTACAGAAACCCTTGAACTGCTATCCCCCACCAAGACCCAGCCCAAAGCCCCTGGGCTCTACTCCTCCTACAGCTATCTATAAAATGCATACAAGTTCTCCCTCTAGGAGCTAAAGCCAAAAAAGACAAAGAGAAAAAAAAAAGCTTGGACCGGGCAGTTAGGTCCAGCGTGGGCCCTCCTCTAAGCTCTGCCAACAATCAGGATGCCCTGCTGTTTCACCGGCCCTCAGATGAACAGGTCAAACTCATGGGCACTCCCAAGAGAAAAGTGCACATACGAGGCCCAGAGGTGATCATGGCCACAACATGGCTTCAAGGGAGGGAGGCATGTGGCACCCAGGCTACTGATCCAGGTAACGAATCCCAAGCAGCACTTTGAAAATCTGGCAATTTTACAAAAAGACTCCTATTCCTAGCTTCTTGTGAACCTGTGGAGTGCCTCCCAACACAGGCCACAGACCTTCACAGAGCAACCATGAGCAGAGCCGATTCCTGCCAGGCAGCATGGGCACACTGCCTCACCCTGCCTAAGGGCAGAGGGCTGCTCCAAGGCCAGGTGCCCACTGTGGCATCAGCTCCCTGGAGTGCTGTGCACATATACAGAACACAGAGCAAAGGGCCATCCTGTGGGGAGAGTCGGGGACACTGGCCCTTACACGCAGAGCCCCTGAAGGCAGGTTGGGGATCTGCTATCTACGCTATCGCATGGAAGTCAGAGCAGGTGCTACTGATCCAGGTCCCTCACAGGAAACAATCCTTTCTGAAACAGCGGTGTTTCTCAAAGAATGAGGAGGTAGCCTCTGAAAATCCCTTGTTTTTTTTTTTTTTTTCCCCCTGGTGGTTATGAAGTATGTTTGGTTTGTTTTCTCATAGTATGCATGTAAACCAGAGTTAGGACGGGGGTAGCCCATCAACTGTAAATCTGTATTTGGGGCTGAAAGGGGAGGCAGCCAGAGGCTGCAGTCCCTCCCACCCATCCTCTTCCACTCATGGTAAGAGCTCTGAGGTCTGGGAGGCAATGCAGGGGTGTGCATGCACCCGAAAGGCCATCAACCACTCACACAGGGAGAGTAGCACAGGGCAGAATGGAAAGCAGATGATGCTCAGATTCCTTGGGAACAGGTTCTCTGAGGAAGAAAGTTTACAACAGATTCTGAGAAAGAGTGGAGAGAAGAGGAGATTTTCTCCCTCACCTACCTCACTCCTGCACGAGCGTCATGCCCCAAGGAAATGACAGAAAAGATGTCATTAATAAATGATTCCAACTTTCTTTTCAATGGTGCTGAAAAGTATATGCAAATCCATCCGTAATTACGTTTAAAAATTCCATTTCATGGGATAATCAGACTTCAAAAAACTCAATTTTAGTTTTAATCAGATTTTAACAAGGATATTAAGTCCATTTCGTTTAGAAAAGGGGAAAAAATGTGAATTTAACACAAAATGTATTCAAGCTTAGCCCCGGGAGATAATTAAATAAAATTAATTTGGCAAGGGTTGTCAGTAAATGGAAGCACTCCAAACCGAGGTTCATGTTTCTGATGGAAACAAAAGCAACTCCTTGCTATACAGATCCATGGCTCATGTTTCCTGAGGAGGGGGCAGCAGCCTATCCCAGAGCAGGAGGATGGGGCAGCCAGGGAGACGAGGTGCTGGGAAAGAGAGCCCTGGAGACTCCAGGGGTTCAGGCGGAGACTAACAGCACCCAAGGGGAGGCTGAGACACAGCATCCAGCCCAGCTCTGGTGGTCTACCACCTTCCCTGCAGGAGGGCTTCCCCTCCCTGATCAGATGAAGCCTCCTGCCCTGGCCCTCAAACCCTTCTCTCTCAGCACCCTGTAACGTGACAGTGCTCTGCTCGGTGGTGGAGCAGGGACCTCACATACCTCATTCTCTGCACGCCGTGATCACTCGGCAAATATCTGTTGAATGGAACAGGTATGGCCACAATGCCTACTCCTGACCACTCTAAGTCACCAGAGAAAAAGCAAGACAGACACAAGCACTGCTCGGCCCAGGCCCTCCAACACCTGATATGGCCTCCCTACAACATGTGTACTCCAGAGCAGTACCTAACCTCGATGGCGGCACCTCAATCCCGTGCTTGGTTGACTCCCACTACCTCCCTCCAAACAAACTCACATCCCGAGACCAGATTCTCCCAGAGCAGAAAATTAGAGGAAAGAAATTACCCTGATCCACTGTGAGTAGAGGTCTTAGGGGAAGGAGGGAGAAAGGCTGAGCTGGCTGGCCAGCCCTACAGCCTGAAGCAGGGGTGGGCACATTACTACAGCCTCCAGGCCGTATCAGCCCACCATCTGTTTTAATAAAACAAAGTTTTCCTGGAACACAGCCAAACCCCTCATTTACATCCTGTCCCAGGCAGCTTTCTCACAGGATAGCCCACAGTTCTGCTATTGTCCTGGATCATCCTAGCATTAGCACAAAAATCCCACGTCCCAAGCCACGTTGCCCTATGCTGGTCACCCCATGCTATGCTGCAGACGTAAGGACTTGTAGCTCAGGCTCGATGGGCCATAAAGCCCTAAATAATTACTAACTAGTCCTTTACTACAAAAACTCACAGCCTCTGTCCTAATCCATCCCTTCACGGGCACCGACTGTTCAGTCAAGAAAAACTCAGAAAACTAACCTGGCAAATGAGCCAAACAGGAGAAAGTTTTGTTTGGGTTTTTTTTTTTTTTTTTTTTTTTTAGATTGATTGATTGACTGATTGACTGGGGGGTGGGGGAGGGATTGCATGCATGAGCTAGGTGGAGGGGCAGAGTGAGAGGGAGGAGCAGACTCCCGGCTGAACAGGGGGCCTCAAACGGGGCTCCATCCCAGGACCTCGAGATCATGACCTGAGCTGAAGGCAGATGCTTCACTGACTAAGCCACCCAGGCACCCCAGAAAGTACATTTTCTATTATGGAAAGTCTCTGTCTCAGTTGAGAGATGGACAAAGTGGGTGGAGGGGAGCCGGAGGCAGCAGCTTCCAGTGATGGAGTGAATGAGGTGCAGGGATGACAGGCACAGCACTGGGAACACAGTCAGTGGGGCCATCACGGCACTGCACGAGGTCAGAGGGTAGCTAGCTTGTGGCAAACAGGGCATGATACAGTCGTGTGCAGTCACTATGCTGCACGCCAGAAACTAGTGTCATGTTGTGTCAACTAAACTTCAAGAAAAGAAGGCTTTGTCCCCAGAGAATCAAGCTGAGCAATGGCCCCTTCTGGGACACTCGGGACACTGCAGCTGAGCTCTAATAAACAATGAAAGATGCCCCCACTAACAGAAACACCAGAAATAGCTCCTAGGGATTCCTCTCAACCCCCTAAACCCAAACCTTCCTGTAAGGGCCCAGAAAGAATGAGTTCTGGGTCAAAGGTGCCAACTCTGAGACGCAGATGCTACACCAGACCGACTCCAAGCCAGAGTGTGACAGCAATCCTAGGAAAAGGCAATGAGCTCCTGAGACCTAAGGGCAGCAAACTCAGGCCCCATAGGAAAGGCAGAGCCAGAGAACAAACGGGAAAACAGAGCTGTGTGTGTCTGACTGACCTCCCCACAGACTCACGAACGACTCCTGCCAGTTCAGGAGTTGACAGCAGTGCTCTGAAAAATCCAACCGAGAAGCAACCCTGCCACCGCCCCCCTCCCTTGCTGTGGGAGGATGGTTTGGTTATACGGAGCCGAGGGCAGTTTGCACGTAAAATTAATTGCTAATCTTCTAACTGAGCCACCTCTGAGAACAAGAGAGTGTCCTATTGCTGCCCCAAAAGTTAAATCTTCCTTTCCCAAGTAATTACTGTCTTCCTCTACCTCACAGAGCCTCCCCCATCTGAAAAGCAAATCCCAGCACCTGCCAGAAGGTGCTTGGTCCTGAGCAAAGGCAGGGAGGTCAGCCTTTCAGCAGGCGGGCAGACCTTCCTTGCCAAAGTTCGGCTGGGAGCCCTCAGGCCTCAAACAGCTGCTATCAGCTGACAGGCTGCATGCCTGCATATGTGCCGAGTGCTCCTCAGGCTAAGTGGATGGGCAGCGCCCCAACAGAAGCCTGAAATGCCAGCAGCAGGCTGCTCAACTCAACAAAGACGCAGGATCCAGCTGCATGGCACCATGCGGCCAGCCAGATGGATGGAGGTGATGGAGGGCACTGCCCACCAAGCACCGCAACTAGCCAAGCAATCCAACGAGGGTGGCACAAATTTGCTCTGTGACTTTGGCCAGTGAGCCCCCCAGAAGCTCTGGTGCCTCCTCTGCCCAGTTGGCCCGCCTCATCCAGAGCTGGGAGGAAAGTGAGCGAGACGCAAGCATGAGCTGGCCTGAGCAGCCCCTCCAGGGCGGCCCCAGCTCAAACAGCCATCCTGTCAGCAAGGTAAGCCCCTCTTCAGAACAGGCACTGTCTTTACATAAACAAGCTCTGCCACCGCTTGTCAGCCCTCAATTCCAGACCACAGAGAACATCTGGCCTTCTGCCCACCAACATTATTCAAATCCAGCAAAGAGACAGCCAAGGTTTGACCCCCAACTAAGTCATACACTCCTGCAAAGTGCTGCTGCGGCAAGTTTTCCTTCCTGAGCCTTAAGAAGCTCTCCTTTCATTCTGTTAAAAACTCTCTGTCCTCGTACCATGAGGGCAAGAGGCCAGCTTGTGCGACTCTATCCCCAAAGCCAGCTGATGTCTGCCAAACAACAGAGCCTCCAATAAATGTGCAAAGAATGAATATGTGATTGACTTTTCCCAAAATCTCAGTTCTATCAACAGATCATCATCTGGGGTCAGGAGGAGTGAGCAGAGAATAGGCACTCACCCACAGAGGAAACAGCGGCCAGATTAGAAGGGACCTGGCCTGGAACTCGAGACACAGGCAGAGGACCTGCTGCCACCTCAACTCTCGAAATGCTTGCACAACTCGACCACCACTGCTTGACTCCCTGCTCACAGGCGACTGTCCCCCTGCACTTGAAGGAGCACCTTGCCCCATGCCACAGAGCTTGGACACCTGTAGTGGGCTACCCTGCCACATGGAGGCCTACCAGGCACGGTCTAGCCAAGTACCAAGGCCATGTCTCAGAATTCAGGTGAGGAGAGGCCGTGGAGTGGCCATGGAAAAGAAGTGTTTCCTCCCACACAGAGGATATTCCCCTCACCACTGCAGGCCTAAGTAAAACCTCCATGGCATGACCAGAAACACCTCTAAGAACTGATCCCTGCCACCTCATGGACCTCTGCCACACCCCACATGCTGGCCAGAAGTACTGGGAATGAAGGACATCTAAGTTCACCAGATCCCTGTGGCTGGGGTTGAGTTTGTACAAGCTGCTTCCCCTGCCCTCTGCCCCCTCCCCTTGCCCCCCTGCCCAGAACAAGTTCCAGCCTCTCCCAGGAGCCATGCCTGATGCACCAGCGCACCAGCTTGCCCATACCTAGGAGGACTCAAGACACCTACCACTCTAGCACCAGACATACCATAACTGCTCAGGCAATGTCCATGTGTAGGCAATGGAAAGGAGGGAAAATCTCTAAGAAGCAGCATGAGACCTTGCTGTCGGACTCCCATCCTGAGACCCGGCAGGGCTCTGCCCACCCCTCTTCCCCCATCTCTGGCTAACGGGATGGCTCGGATCCCCAGTTAAACCAGTACATCAATCCCTGTCTTACCAGATGCCAGGGTAGACAATAAACATTTAGGAAGGACTGGCTCCCTGACCCCCTCAGAGCTAGCAGCAAACACTAACCTCTACTATCACCTAGCTCTGATTAAACCAGGAACTACCCAAGCCACTCAGACACTCTGCTAAGCACAGCTCCCAGATTATTAAGGACAAAGCCTAAAGAGCAATGAATTTGTTTTGTCTGTTATTCAGTTAGGTCAGGCCCCCAGAGCCTCACAGAAAAGGTAAGTCTGCAAACCTGTTGGCTTCAGGGCCCTGAAGGTCAGCAGCAGGCTTTCCACTCACAGGGTGGGTCTACTTGGCCCAGCTCATATTCCACAGGCTTCCAGCCATGTCTTCTTGGGCCCAGAGGTCCTCCACTCTCTCATGGAGGGAGAGGAGAGGCAAAGAGAAGATCCTCATCAGATGATCCTACACATCCTTAAGGGATAGATGTGTCCCTCGGAAGCCCCTGCCACCCATCCTGCTGCCAAAGCTGGCCAGGCTGCCTCAGGGCTCAAAGACAAGCACAAACATGTACACACCAATCCCCAGGACATCCCCCTCACCTAAGATAGAGCCGTGGGAACTGCATGCCAAGAGTCAAGGTCAGTGCTTGCAATGTGACCACAGGACAGCAGTGAATCCCAGGTATTTGCTAAAAGCACACAACCCCACCAGGGTCCCATCACCTCCTCTCCCATGTTTGCAGTCCAAGGCTTTACCAATATCACCGCGATAGCCATACTCCCATATGTGGGCCCACTAACTCAGTATGACCCACTTCAACCCTTCTGGCATCATTAACTTGCAAAGACATAGGTTGGTGGCAGAACAGGCAAGGTTCCCATCCAGATTGAACACAAGCAGACCTAAAGAAAGTTGATGTCCCATCTCCCGGGATGTTCAGGGTCCAGTGTATGCCAAGGTATGCCGACTCCACAGACACGGTGCCCCCAGCAGGATACAGAGGGACAAGCACTGCCAGGTACCACAAGCCAATCACTTTGCCAGTCAATGCCTGGGTGCCATCCCTGTAGACAGGAAGCTGAGACCCAGACAAGCCTATAAGCAGCCTCTGCTGTGCAGCTTTCCCACCAGGGAGACGCCCTGGTCCCCATGCCTGGAGGCTGCATTCCCAGGCATCTCCTGCCTCAGCGGGCTTGTCTAGGTCTAGTAATGGTCATAGAAAAGGGACCCAGAGTAAGCCCTCAAATTCAGACCTGTGCACAAGTGACAATTCTGGCTATTTCTGTGATATTTCTGCTTCAAAAGCACACACCCAAACCAGAGTCCACAGCTCTCCCTTCCTAAGAGCCAAAACCTATCCCCGCTTCTGCCCCATCTGCCTGCACCCTCCCAGCTCCCCTACCTAGACCAGGTACACCTCCTATTTTGTATGCCTAGGATGTCTCCCAGCCTTTGCTCTGTCCCTGTGGCACTCTTGCTCCAAACTGAAGCCACGTGCAAAGCCGACCTGTCATGGCAGGCTGTCCTTCCCATCACTCGGCCTGCTCAGCAGCCCTCAGCCTCTGTCTTGTGCCCCACGCTCACCGTCCCCTTCAGATTTCACCTCAAGCCTGGCCTGCCACCTCCCACAGCACTCCTCCCTTGGGCCAGGGCCTCCTGAAGACTCCCCAAGTTCAGGAACCACTGTCCCAGGGTCAGTTGCCCCTTCGTGCTATCTGTGTGATGCTTTGAAGAACGTATACCTCCCACAAGGCGAGGAGCATGTGCTAGGGTATCTATACCTGGTACACAAACAAACCCACCATTCATTCTGTCCCTGGGCTCCCCAAGACGAGTGTAATGGGAGGGACACTGGAGATCCTTGGCAAGGACAACCAGTGGCCTCAGAGCCCCACCACCAATTAACACAGAGTGACACAACCCAGGAGAACAGTTTCCAACAAAAGCTTCGGTGGTCCTTCCCTAGGTTGAGATTGATAAAGCAGATGGGATTATTGGCCAATAAAAACAGACTTCCTGAGTATAGGCCTCATTACATCGAGTTAATGAAAGTCATTAAAGCAAGCAGTCTGGAACCAGTTCATTTCCTCCAGGGTGGAAGGACTCAAGTATTATGGGTGGAGATAAGGCACCTAGCCCAGCGACCCACCTGCTTGCTGTTCTCAATCCTACAAGATGGCATGCTTCTGTCATGAACCCCAACTGTGAGGCACAGCTTCCCAGAGTCCCGCAGCCCTTCCAGCCATCACTGAACCTGACTGAGGGAGGCCTTGGGGAACTCCAACTCTGTCAAGAGGTCGGACTCCTGCACTGTCCCAACTGTGCAACCTCTGTACAAGGAATCATCAGGCAAGACACTGGGCTCTTAGAGAGCTGCATACCAGGGCATCCAACGTAGTGTAGCTGGGGATCAAGGACACAGGCACTAGCAGGCACAGGAGCTACACCTGTATCGAGCACTTGTGAGAAAATGTACCAAAGCCAGCAGTGCCAGCAGCCTATAGAAAGAGAAGTCAATGGCTGGCAGAGCAAGAGGAGAATTCTCCCCATTGACCTCTCCTGTCTTCTGAACACTGAGCTATGAACACACTGCTTGTTCATACAAGGGTCTCCAGTCCCTTGTGATCTGAAATGACACCAGTTGTTCCTCAACAGTTTCCCAAAGGCCACAGAAAACACCGAGTCTACTCTTCCCAATCCCTTGAGGCACCGGCACTTATGCCCAGAGCTGCTTGGCATCCCCACGAGGTTGTTGCCCACTACCATGAACAGATGTGCCCCCAAGTAAAGACCCCACTCATGGCAGCAGAGGAAGCTCAAAACGATGACCTTCAGAAATGAAAAGGAAGAGCAGTGTGTAAATACATGTGAGAAATTAGCCACTGCCAATAACCTGATGCCCCCTCCTCTCCAGGTATGACACCTGTTACACAGCAGACCAGAGGGTGTGGGAGGGACACAGCCAGCTCTCCTGCCCCAAAGCAGCATGGGCTTCTCTGCCAGTGCGACCTGAACGCATCTGCTGGAGCAAAGCCAACAGCACCTCACTCCACCTCCCCAACATGGTCTTGGTTCCAGTTCCCAACTTGAACAAAGCAGCCTTTCACATGTCCACCTCCTGGAAGGCAGCTGGCCGCTTCCAGGATGGAGGCAGTCACTTGCACCACGCCATGTGCTGGGCCCTCTCCTGGTGGGCTGGAGACCTAGAGCCTGGACCCCTGGCATCCAGAGGAGACTGAGGAGAAACAAGAGAACAAAAGGAAGATGGTAACTTCTCAAAACTTTCATTAGAGAACATTCCAGCCGTGTGCAGAGTAACTGCTATAACACAACCAGCTCCCAAGCGCACCAAGGTCCAGCCACCCTTGTTTCTTCTCATCTGCCATCTGCTGTCCATCCCTGACTCAATGCGTTTTACACCTATCTCATACCATAAATTTTACCTCAAAACAACTGTACCTAAAAAAAAAAAAAAAAAAAAAAAAAAAAAAAAAACTGTACCTAAGACTTGGGTCCCAGGACACTGACTTAAGGATGGGTACAAGACCACAGCTCCCTGGAGGGAGTGGCCAGTCCCTCCCCAACCAAGCCCTCAACACCAACTTCAGGCAACCCCATGCTGGGGGCTTGGGGACTTAGGTTTGTCTGCTCTTAAACAATTTTTTAAAACTTTAATCGCTTTCTCTCTTCCATTCCAACTTGATTTGCATACCTCTCCAGCAAAACACTATTCATAGAAGGTTGAAGAAGCAAAACACTATTCATAGAAGGCAGCCAATCTTGCCACTGACTTAAGTCAGACCACCATCTTGGACCCCAAGCCCATTTACAGGCTTGCACTGTCACTCCAGTCACCAGGCTGGGAGGAGAAACGAGTGCTGTGAGCAGCACTCAGCCACTGGGTGGTTCCTATCCTGTAGACACCTAATTCCCCCTTTCCATGGACTTTCGGGGGCCTCCATAGCCATAGGACAAGGGAGACAGGGCCTAGGGCGGCAATTCCATGCACATCTCACCCTTGGCTTCATTGCACAGGTGTCTTTCCACTCTTTGCCCTCTGCACTCGCTCCCTCCACACACTTGGGTAGATGTTCATTTCCACACAGGGACCTCTTCCTACTCAGACTGACCCACATTCGTGTTCAAATGACAGAGGAATGACATCTCTCCAGGCAGTTTCTACAAAGGAGAGCCAGTGGGTAGAGGTGTTGACCTGGCACCTACCCCACATCCCACTCTGAGCCCAGTGGAAAAAGAGCAGGAAGAGGAGCAGGGAGTCGGCCAGGATCTTCTGCACATGCACCCCATGGGCACCTGGTCAGCCCCAGAGCAGCAGGGCCCGGAGACCCATCGAGGCAGCCCTTCTAACATGTACCTTGCTTTCTCCTACTCTACCCTTCTGCCGGCCAGCCTGGCTCCCTGCAGGTAAGGGCCACGACTGCCCCAAATCAAATCACTGCTTGAGCAACTGGCCTTCTCTCAAGCCAGAGACCTATACTAGCAAGACCTGGCCATCCAAAAGCCAGACATGCCAGAGGATCCAAAAGCACAACATGTGAAGCACAACATGTGAAGGCCCTCCTGGGCCAGCAGAGCAGCCACGGTCTGGAGCAAGTGGTCTTCAACAGAATGTCAGGAACACTAGACACAAACTACGGGTACATCTCCCAGGCCGCAAGCCATTGGTGTTCTACAAGAGAGATATCTCTCTGCCACATAGGTTCCTGCTCCTGCCATCGTGTGATGCTTTGATTAATGCAGACACTTGCTATCCCACCTGCCCACTGGGCCCACACACAGCCAATGAGCAACGGGCCACCTGGCAGGCCAAGAAAACCAGGCTCCTGCCCTTAAACAGCCTCTAATTCCAAGACACAAAACAGGTATTCCAAGGTGCCACCCACACAGAGGATGCCACCCTCAGTCTGCAAGCAGACAGCCCCTACTGCCCCTCTTACAGTCCTCCAAACCGTGCAGGGCAGTGGGGGCGGGGGGCACCCATCCTTCCTGACTGGGACTGTATCACTTGTGAATGTCTCAGCAGCCAAGAAGAGAGGGATGAACACAGCCTTCTTGGCTGCCACTGACATGGTACCCTGAAAAGCAAGCCTTTGTCTCCCCTCTACAGACTAAGGCCTGGTGAATCAGAATAAGCACGACCCAAGAGGGTGGACCCAGGCCACTCTTCCACCCACCACCACCACCACCCCACTCCCCAGCCACCAGCACCCCCAGTTCCTGTGATGACACATTCTGTATGAAGACATGCCTAGGTCTGGCACAGACGGGAGGTAGACATTCCACCAGAGGACATACCTGGGCCATGAGAGGAACCCAATACAGAATACATATGACACACTCACAAGTACAAAAGTACTTTAATACAGAGTTCCAAGTCTCTGGGCTTTAGGCCACATACTGGACACTACAATGAGAACACAGAAGACACTCCTAGGCCACCAGACACAAATCCACCATGGCCTCCATGGAACTAAACCCTCATGAAGATATAAGGACAAGAAGAATGCTGACCAGGGCCTAGCTCCAGGCCAAGGGTCTCCACGCCTGCTCACCGCCACCCACCAGCTTGGGGCATACCCAAGGCAAGTCAAGTGAGGGAAGATCAAGGGATCCAGAGCAATGCCCCAGCCTACCTCTGCCACATGCAGACACAGATACAGCAACACCAAATCCTAGGAGGTGGCCGGCGATGCCCACCTCCAGTCAACACCCCAGCACCTACCCACACTGGTGCTCATCTCTCCCATACCTGGGGCACCTTTCTCCCCCCTCCCCTGCTTCCTCCCTATCCTCAGGACTCCCACCTGCTAAGGCACAGTTTCTGTTAGACAAGAGCCCATCTGGCAACAGCCAAAGCCCATGTATTGCTGGGGCCCAGCAGATAGTAGGTCTGAGAAAGTGTCTGCCGAACTGGCCCAGACACCATCCCCAAGACCCCTAGGGCCTAAAGCCCACACACCACACCAGAGCCACAGTGTGTATGGTGCAGAGGCGCTAGGGCATGCCTCAGCACTCTGTCCCTGAGACGATCAAAGGCAAACAGCACCACCGATGACAGGGAGGTCTGGGCTTTGCACTGGATAACAGTGTGAACATCACAGAAGAAACCCTGAAGCAAAACAAGATCACCTGGACCACCGGCAGCCACACAAACAGCCCTGTACTGACTGGCATCTGTTATTTAAAGGATAATTCCACTTGGCCTCTAAGACTGTGGACCTGTCCTCTTACTGTGGCTCTGCTTCATGGGCACGTGTGCTCGCACTCAGTACTCATCAAGGCCAGCCACCTTCCAAACCTCAGACCCCGGCTAGTGTTAGCAAAATCAGAGCCCGTGTCCCCAGTCACCCACGAGTGAGCACTAGGGTGTGGCCACCACCGGACCAACTCAGGCAATTCAAAACTGAGAGACACTCATTCTGCCCCCAAGAGGACAGGAGCCCTCTAGCTTTCGACACAAATGACACTACCCATGAGGAAGGACATCAGAGCTCAAGGCTTTGTGCACTTAACCCGGGGTAATCACTCCTCATGGCCACAAAGCTGACATCTGAGGCTGTTGGGTGAGGAAGCCCACACCTAACGCTGCCCAAATACCTCCTCACCACTTCCAACAGCCTGCCCAACACACTGGGCCCCTGAAGGCCATGTGGGTTGATGGGGAAACATTCCAGGCTACCCTAGAGGAGGTCTCCAGCTCTGCTGCTTCTGCTGCAGTCCCTCCCCAATATCCTCTCCACACAACCTCTGCAGTGCGGCCCCCAACCCCTTGCCTGGGGATGGGGGGCCTAGGCACAGACAAGGGAGGGCAGGTCTTCCCACAACCCCAGGAGGACTTCAGTAAAGCCTCTCCAAGTCTGCAGTAACTGGACACGGAGATGCCTCCTCTCGCTCCAACATAATCCCCTGGGAACCCAGCATAGCCTAATTTGTCTAAATCCTTTTGCTATCTGGCTTTAGACTTTTTAAAATCAATTTTAAAAAAGGTACAAAAGTAGAAAAGCCATATCTACAAAGCTGGAGAAAAGCCCTCCAAAGCACTCTGAGTGCCAAGCAAGAAGTACAGAACCACAGGCATGCTGCCAGGGGCGAGTACACACAGGGGACAGCCCCTGAGGAGTCAGGCTAAGCTCCTTGGGGAAAGCACTTCTCCTTCTCCACTTCCCACAGTGCTGCAAGCACAGCCTGATGTGAGCACGCCGAGACGAAGGGAACAGGACTGTGTGCAGACTGGGGTCCCCAGCAGTACCACCCCCCCCCCCCCCCATCCACATCTACCTGGAGCTGCAGCAGCGGGGCCTGGTGGAGGGATCCAGCCTGTCAGGGATGCTACTCTGTCCACACCTCGCTGCACACACCCACTTCAACCAGCAGGCACAGGCCAATCAAACTCCCATTTAAAACCTCACCAGGGAGCCAGGGACAGGCAGGAGCTGTTCCCCTGGGCGAGGATGGGGCTGGAGCTAAAGAATGGCAGTTGTCAGGAAGTCTGCTACACTTATCTTCTGATTCCCCCTGGACCATGACAGCATGAATAACACAGGGGCCTCATCAGCCAGCCAAGCAAGCCAGAAGAGGCCCCATCCTAAGTCACAACCACCATAGACACAAAGGCACAAAAACAAAGCAGTCCCAACACCCTCATGACTCACTCACCATTTATTAAACACCACTGACTGCCAGTCACTCAGGGCTCACCAAAGCCGGCCCCGCTCTAAGCCTTCAGAAATTCTGAAGACAACCCTCCGCTCTTATTTCACAAGCGTGAAGACAGATAACCAGTAAAGAAACCAAACATGCCCAGGCAGAAAGAAGCTGAGGGCTCAGCTACTAGAAGAATGAGCTGCTACTCCCAGCCAAGAGTAAACCCCGGGAGTGCCTGCTTCCACTGTTGGCCTCCACAGGAAAGCTCAGGGCTGTGATGGGCTCTGAGGTCTCCAGCCACTGCCCATACACCTCTGCGGGCCACCAGACCGACCTGGAACCCAGCACAGCATGGGGGCACAAGCGCCTCTCCAGGGCAGAGGCTCCAAGAAATGGCTCTCAGTAGACAGATGAATGAGTGAAGGCACAATGGAAAGGTTCATGGCTGAGGCCACTGAGGCACTAGCACATGAGACGCCCAGAAGGGCCATACCTACAAGCACCCAAAAGGGGACTGCTTTGCCTTCCCTCCCGCTCCGGAACCCCCGAGGAAGCCAAACCAAAACTAAGTGAAATAGACCCCACCAAGATGCCTGATAGCTCGGCCACCCTCCCAAGCATCAGCAGCGCCTCATATATGGATAGTCCCAACACCCAGGTGATCAGAGGTGGTGGACAGAGTAGGTACGGCCATAAAAGTGTCTGGGCTGGTTAATGAGATCCTCTTGCAGAAGGAATCATGCACTCAGCCTCACTATCATCCTAAGTGGCTTCACACATCAGGGGACACTGGTCCCCAAGACCTGTCACCTGACCAGCCGACAAATGCTGCTGAGAAGCATCCTGGTCAGCACCTGGTTCCCATGCTCACTGCAGGTGACAGGTCAGCAGTTTTGGGGGCACAGCCGCCAGGCTTCAGAGCCAGCAAGACCTCTCAGTCTTTCCCCTGGCACTGTCAAACCTGCACAGTTCCTGACAAACACTAAGCCCTCCCAGCAGGACCAAAACCAGACCAGGTTCAGGCACAAAGGGACGGGGAAGGAGCCAAAGCCCAGGGACGCACCTGCCATTGGCAAACTATTTCCTCCAGAGAATGAGGGCCTTGGGCTTCCTCAGTGGGAACTGCTAATCACGCTTTTCTTTTTTTTTTACTTATTTATTCATGAGAGACACAGAAAGAAAGAGGCAGAGACAGAAGCAGAAGGAGAAGCAGGCTCCATGCAGGGAGCCCGATGTGGGACTCAATCCTGGAACCCCAGGATCACGCCCTGGGCCAAAGGCAGACGCTCTACCGCTGAGCCACCCAGGCACCCCATGCTAACCACGCTTTTTAAAAGCCAACCTACTGGGGGTTCCTGCCCTCCTCACTGCGCTGCGGCTCCACTGTGACTCTCTGCTGACACTTGGAAAGCATTCTGCCCAAACTAAGTGACACCACTTGTACGCCAGAATGGAAATATAAAGAACCTTTCTGGAGGGCAATTTATCACCATCTCTCGATTTCAAAATGTCTGTCATTTGAGATAAAAAACCACCTTCTAAAAATTTGTCCAATTAGTAAGGCACTGCTTACACTGGAAGCAACCCAAGTGTGCATCAACAGGGACCTGAGGTCACTCAGAGCTCATCCACTTTACAGACTACTGTGCAGCCCTTCAGTTTGGTTGAGTGCTCTGTGCTGGTGCAGAAGGACCAGTAGAACTCATGCAACGAGATGCAAAGAACATGGATGAGTGCCGAGTCAGGAAGGGCACATACAGAGCCTGCCACTTGAGAATGTACTAGGCGGTACCCAGACAGGGGAGGGGGGCCAGGTGCCCACCCTTGGGGTAGCTCTGAGCCCCCTTCTCTGAGAATAGCACCCTAGTTACAACAAGAGTACCATGTGAGGTGGACCAGGCAGTGCAAGGGCAATGAGGGCAGGGCAAGGACGATGGGGGGGGCCTGAGGAGCTCAGGGGATGGTGCCATCCAAAACCACAGCTTTCTAAAGCACGCCTCTGCACCTGCTCCACAGCCTCCCATCATCCCCGGATCAGCTTCACACAGGTGGGATGCACATCTATGCACATCTGACCATGTGCACACCAGAGTGGCTGCCATAACGGTCAAGCACAGGAGACCTCGGGCACACCATCATGGCCCATCTCGCTTCAGTCAGGTCCCAGGCCAAGATGTAAGGAGCCACTCTTCTGTGGGCCACTACAATCAGTTTTGCCTCTGTTAAAATTCCAAATAAAGAACGTCACACGGCGTGGCCTCCAAGCATCTGGCATCAGCAGGACTCACGTGTGCACATAGTGGTCTGGCCTGCCCCATGGACACACCACCCTCCATGAATCCGCACCCCCGAGGGAGGACATGCCCATTGTCTCCACATTTCAGCTGACAGGAATCAGGCCGCTGGGAATACTTAGAGATAGGTCTTTGTAAAGTCACATTTTCATTTCTCTTGGGTAAGAACCCAGGATGCAACTGTTGGGTCCCATCATGAACACACGGGAAGCTGCCCTACCCCCAGCCCTGCAGCCAACACACGCAGCTCCCACTGCCATGACACCTGGTGCAGACGGCGTCCAGTCCCAGCTGCAGCATCTCAGCATGACCTTCCCCTACACCCTGAAGGATACTGATGCCGAGTGCCACCACATCCCTATTCCCATCTGAGGACCCTCTTCTGTAAAGTCTTCTGTTCAACGTCTTCTGCTCAGGTTTTAAATTCCGGTCGTCATCTTATTCACTTAGAAGAATTCTTTAAAAATCCTGGATACGAATCTTCCATTGGGCCTATGTATGCATTGCAAATATTTTCTCCTAGCCCAGGGTTTGCCTCTTCTTTGTCTCAATTGTGTCTTTTCAAGAGCAAAGGTATTTTTTCATTTTGGGAAACTCTAAGTTACCGATTGATTTTTTTCATCTTTGGTTCATGCTTTTGTGTACTAAGCTTCCAGAAGTCTTGGTTTTCACCCCAGGCAGGTGCATGCTCCCACTGGTTCAATGCTGGGACAGTAAAAGACGAGAATCTGCACCGGACCGTACAGACATCCCACTGCATCAGCACCAGTAGTGGAAGATGGACTCTCTCCCACTGAATTATCTTGTCACCCTCAATGGAAACCAACAGACTCTATACACTCTTGGATTATTCCTGACTTTCTAGCCTTTTCCGTTGATGCACAAGTCTATCCTTGTGCCAACTACCATACTGCCTTGATGATACAGTTTATAGTGCATCTTGAAATCAAGCACTATAATCCCCAGGTTTTTTTTCAAGAACATGTCTATAGAAATTTTAGAATCAGTCTATTGGTTTCTACCAAAAAAGCCTGCTGGGACTTTGCCTAAGATCGCACTAGATATATGGAGCAATTTTAGCAAACTGGCCCTTCAACAACACAAACTCCACTAATCCACAAGCACAGTATTGCTCTCAGAAAGAACTTAAACTCTACAGCAAACAGATTTTTGTTTAATTTATCTCCAAGTATTTCAAGTTGATGATGCTCCTCTCAGTGGCATGTACTTCCAATTGTTGGCTGCCAGTGCACAGAAATTCAGTCCACCTTTGTGTGTTGTCCTTGTAACTGTGAGCCTGTTAGACTTCCCAATTCCAATGGTTCTTTACAGGTTCCTTGAGATTTCCTATGTGGATGATTGGTTGTCTCCAACCAGAGGCAGCTTTACTTCATCCCATCCAGCTGCATGCCTTTCTTCCTCTTTCCCACCTCTGCCCTGGCCCACACAGACACAGAGCGGGGAGAGGGCACATGAGCTGCATGATAGGCAGGTGCTGCCTGGGAGACCCCTTCCACTCCTACTTTGCTCAGAGATTTTAAACATGCATGGGTGTAGAGCTTTCACAAATGCTTCTGCATCTATTGAGATGATCACATGTTTTCCCCTATAATCTATTAAAACAGTGAGTCACACTAATCAGTACTCTGAAAGGAAGTGTTATGTTGATGCAGGGGCTCCCTTCTGCTACATCTTCCCTACTGCCTGTTTGTCCTTCTCCAATGCCCCAGACGTCTTATCCAGGCAGACACAGACACAGAGAGTGTCTCCTGGTGTCCACTTTCAGCACCTTCAAATCCTGCCCCACCAGGCCCCACTCCCAGGACAAGGCTCTCTGCACACAGGCACTTTCTGTGCTACTGCTGAATCCCTCCCTTGGCTTTCAAAGCCCTGGGATGAGGACATGCAAGCATCACACCCACCCACCCTCCTCCCCACTGCTGCATCCCCCGGGTGCACAGCGCCCCACCCAACACAGCACAGCACTCCTTCCCACCCAGTCCCTAGGCCCACCTGCCTCCAACCCACATGACTCACATGCTGGAGACAGGTGTCCAGCAACATCCGGGTGGACAAGCCTGCCTAGCAGGTGAGGACACGGGCAGGGGCTTCCGTACTGGTTTATACTGCTTGACTCGCCCTGGCCAACTCACCTACCCAACTTTCCAGATACCTCTGGGCTCTTCTGGGCATGAGAAATCTCAAACTGGGAGAAGGGTGACAACAGTCATGCCACATGAACTCCAGGGGGTTTTGATTTTTCTAGGTGTTAGACCTGATCTCTATTCCCAAACTCTGCAAGGCTACAGGGCCCTCTGAGAATCTGCAAAAAGTCACAGTCCTGCACAAAGAAGACAGCCTATGCAGAGAACTTCTGGTCTAAAACACTAGAAGCTCATAGACATCAAGCACTTAAGGATCATCAAGAGGCTGGTCAAGAACAGCATAGATGTGAGATATTCAACAGGGTCTAGCCAGCCACCCACAGGTGCACAGAACTATAAGGACACGGACCCCTCACAGCCCTGCCCCTCTGGGCCCTGGCCATAGCATGCGAGTCCCAGCAGAGTGGCAGAGGACCAGGAAGAGCTGCAGGAAGCAGGTCTGGGACCACAAATCCAAAAAGACCCAGAGGCTCTCCAGGTGCAGGGATCAGGATCATGGGGGAGGGGGTGCCACCTAGTGGCGGCAGCCCTCAAAGCCCAGGAGACAGGAGACAAGGGTCAGGGCTGGGGGTCAGGACACATGCCAAGTGAGTGCCTTCTGTCCCAAAGTGACAACAATGCCTTGGCTTAAAGGCCAATATACTCAAGTCCACCAGGTCAAAAGGCCCTCTCTGCCCCTCCAGCTCCTACTTCCAAGGCAAGTGCTGGACTCCAACCCATCTCCCAGGGCTGGCCGACTATGCTTTGAGGGAACAGGCCCCTGAACTAGCAGACACCCCACACAAATATGTTTTCACAGGGAGAAACCAAAGTCCTTCCACAAAAAGAGATGGAAGATAAGGCACAAGATCCCCCCACCCCAACACATTAGAACCAAGCAGGGGCCACACACAAACCTAACCATACCTAGTCACAGCTGGTTCAGCTCACTCTGAGCCAGTCCTCTGGTCCCCAGCTGCATTGAACATACCAAAGGTGATGAAGGGCATTCATCCTAGACCCACTCTAGGCAGATCCCCCTCCAGCCACCCAGACAGCAGTCTCAGAACTCCTGACCAGTGCTTACCCTTCCCTCCCACATCCCTCTTGCAGGGACCCCAACTTATCCCTGTGCCCTATTTCTCTCTGTCCATTTCCCACCCCATATTCAATTTCACGAAATGTGGACTCTGAAGAGTCACCCTCCCTGCTCAGAAATCCCTAACTGCCCAAAACCTGGCAAAAAAGGGAGAACCAAACTCCTCCTCAGGGAATTCAGGGTCATGTAAGACTCAAGTCCAGTGCCCGGACAGGCTGACCCACTGGGCCTGGGGAGTCTGCATTATACCTAACTCTCCCCAATGCTCTGAAAATGGGCAACACACAAGTCTGTGACCCAGCAACTGTTACACGACACACATACTCACTTCAGTGGGGCAGAGTCACCAGGGGTGAAGCCTTCCCATGTACCCCACTGGGATAGGGAGGGTAAAGAAGAGGAGCTGGGGTTTCCAAGGTGTCTCCAGAAAGGACCAGGGACAGGGTGACCACAAAGCACATGGAAGAAAATCTCCCCTACAGGAGCCCCTCACCGAGGGGTACCAGGAGACAAGGACACAAGGATGCTCCACCTGCTTCCCTAGAAGCTTCCAGCTGCTCAGAAGGGACACAAGCACCACTCCGCACTGTGTGAGGCAACCTCTGCAGCGTATGACTGTGTTAATCTCCACACAAATAGTGAGGCACGCACTGCATTCCCAGCAATGAGAAAACTGGCCCAGACCCAGGCACAGACTTGAGGAGGGGCACACTTGCCAGCAGCCAGCAGAGACACTAGCGACAGTCCACTACCCAACCACAGACCCATGCCCTTCTCTCCTGCCTGACCCCAAGCTGCTGGTGGGCACTAGCAGCCCTCAATCGACAGCCCTCCCACCACCCCTTCCTCTCCCTCACCAGGGCCTGGCCACCACGTGAACATACAGCACACACAAGTAGCTAAGTAGGCAGATGCCCCACCCCAACTGGCAGCTGGCCCATACAGCTCTCTGCTCCTCGCACACCAGCCTATACTCAAGAAGGTCCCGGGATCCCTGGGTGGCGCAGTGGTTTGGCGCCTGCCTTTGGCCCAGGGCGCGATCCTGGAGACCCGGGATCGAATCCCACGTCGGGCTCCCGGTGCATGGAGCCTGCTTCTCCCTCTGCCTGTGTCTCTGCCTCTCTCTCTCTGTGTGTGACTATCATAAATAAATAAAAATTTAAAAAAAAAAAAAAAAAAAGAAGGTCCCTGGTTTGGAAGGGAGACCAAAGGGCTGGAGTAGCCGCTGCACTTTCAATCCAGCTCAGAGATGGCCACCAGCTGTGCAGCAGCCCTGGGGTTGACTGATGTTGAGTGCTCTGTGGCACATGCTGGGCATTCAGACACGCCGCCAGCCGGTCTGACTGAGCACGAGTGGGCCTCTGATCTCCAGCACAAGAAAGAAGTCACGAAGGTTTCTCTTCCGACGAGCCTCCTTGGGAGCAGGAGGGAGGCTTTCCAGTGAGTTAATAAGCCCAGAGAGCAGGAGGAAGCACAAACCATTCAGGCCCTGCTGGGCCAGCCCTACACGAGTTTGGGTCCCGCAGGTGCAGTTCAAGAGCAAACAGTAGCCTCGTCTGTCCTGTGACTCAGCCAGGCAAAGAGACGATGAGGGGGCATTTTCAAGGGATGGACAGTGGAGTCGATAATGCTGATCAGAACTGCTGCAGCTTCCAGAACCAGCAGTTGGGCGGTGTAATTACAGGGCAGCTCTTTAAGGAAGGTTCTCAATCTTGGCCCAGTTTCCAAGAGCAGCAGGAAAGACAACCAAGGAGCTACAGTCTCAAAGTCACACATGCAGACAACACAAAAAGCTCTTAGACACTGAATTTCAAAGACTAATCCAGAATGATGGATCTCATAGCACCCCTCACCCAGACTGGAACAACCAGATGATGACAAAGCTGTGGGGCAGTCAGCCTACAGTGGGGCCCAGAGTCCTGGGGACCAAGGGACAGGCAGCAGCGGTCCTCCAAAGGACAGGCAGCAGAAGGTGTGGGGCTGGGGGCAGGGAGCAGTGGACAGAGGCCTGCCCTGCCCATCCTATCCCTCAGAGAACTGAGGCTGCTGTCGGTTCCTGACAGCCACTTTCTCCCTGAAAGTTTCCTTTTCTCCCTGAAAACCCAGCTCATCTCCACTGTCTGTATTTGCCTAGGGCTGCCCCAAAGGCATTGACTCCCTCAGTATACAAAAAGAAGTCCTTTCCCAAAGCCCCAGGACGCAGGGCAGGCAAATCCCTGCCAGCACGCTGCTAGCTGACCTTAAATGAAGGACTTGTTAAGACTTCGGCAGGGACAGTCACTTAGGTCCCTTCACTCCCGCGGTCAGAGTGCCTCCTCTGACCTGAGAGGCAGCAGTAGGAGCTTCCCCCCACCCCCGGCCACCCCAAGGCACTGGCACCCTCTGCCTACCTGATGCTCAAGCCCGTGCTCTGCTCCAGTTGCTCCCAGCTCTGCAGCTTTGCCAACAGCCTCTGCAAAGACAAGGAGGTGAACACTAAGAGCACCGCAACCGCAGCATCTCCCTTCCAAGGCCTCTACGACCACTGGCTGCCCTCTGCACACCACCACCTCCATTCCCATACCAGAGAGGCTCACACAAAGGTGAAGCGATGAGGAGGATGTTAAGTCTCCCTGATCCCTCAGAAAAGCCTGCTCTTATCTCTGAGCTAAACACCAAAATGCTCCAAGTCTGCTCCGGAGCAGATAGCTTACTCCCACTATAAACATGTTCACTGCCTCATTTCTTCCTGGTCCCACGGAGTCAGGTAAGACTCTCAACAGTTAAAACATCGCGAAGTGGAGACAGAGTGGCAAACAGCCTCACGCATGGTCCCATTAAAACAGCCTCTGCCCCAGGGCAGACCTTGGTATTGAAACCATAAGAACCTCCTGCCTCTCTCACATTCCAGGACCTCCAAAGGATGCCAGGCCCCAGGGTAGAGCCCTACAGCCCAACTGACCCCAGCTGCTGTGGCCGACTAGGGCCCAGGGCCCCACAGGTACAAAAGGAAAAGGTGGGGACATCCCCCACCTGGCAGGTGAGGACATCCCTCCCCACACTATGTACGGAGCTGCCTGACCTTGCATTTAACATGCTCTCCCGCGCTGACCCACATCCCATGTTAGAGTCCCCACCAACCTTCTAGAATGTAAGCAATGTGAGGGCAAGGATCATGTGCCTCTGTTTGGCCTTCCCTTACCTCCACCCAGGCCAAGCACCATGCTGGCATACCTGCATTCACTCAGTTACTCAAGTGGCCCCATCATGTGCCAGGGCCAGGCTCATTAGCAACTGTCATTACAGCCAATGCTTAGTGACCATCTACCAAGTGCCAGGCACTGTTGAAGCACTTGACATAAATTCGTTGAGCCCTCACCATCCTGCAAGGCACACACCGTTATACAGCCAGACAGAGAGGTTAAATAACTTGCCCTGGGTCACAAAGCCAGCAAGCAACCATGGCAGGATTTCACACGAGGCAGTGTGACTCTGGAGGCAGAATCCTAACCAATTTCAGAACTGTACAGAGGAAAAGCTGCTCAGTCTGGAGCTGTGTCCTTGGGGTAAGTTCAGATGTAAGCCAGTATCCTAGATACTGGATACAGTATCCTAGGTCCCCACCCCATGAGGCCACAAGCCACCAGCATGGCCAAGTGCGGGGCAGCTAGCAGCACACTCCCACCACCTAGGAAACAACAGAGGGCCACATGGCTTATAGGTAAGGCAGCAGGACAACCCAGGAGGCAGCACAGAAGGACGGCAAGACCCAGGCCCAAAGGCCAGGAAGCTAAGTGCTGGTATAACCCGCGTGCACTGAGCAAGACAGAGCTTCTGCACCCTCTTGTGTGCCCCAGGGAGAAGTGGGATGCTTTCAGCACAACGTACTACGGCCAGCTCTACAACATCAGCCCACATAATGCCACTGTGAGTCCCAACAACAGACACAAGCAGAGGAAACAGAGCCCAGACATCTGCTCACGTCTGCGGGAGGGAAAAAGGTTTGTGTCAGGTGTCCGACACCGCCTCCTCTCTGACTCACTATCTGTATCAGTTTCCCCGTTTTCCGCCACCCGGCGGAAACAATACAACACACACTCTTACAGCTCCTCCTGGAGGCTCTTGGGAAGAACCCAGTTCCAGCCCTCTCCAGCTTCTAGAGGCCCTCACTCCCTAGCTGGCAACCCTCCTTCGTCTCCCACACCCCAGCAACAGGGGGTTGGGTCCTCCCCAACATGACATCTCTTTGACTCTCCCCACGTCCCCCACCCCATGAGAGGATTCATGACCACTGGCCCACTGAGCTCACCCAGCAGAGTCTCCCAGCCACAGGCCAGCTCATGAACACCTACACAGGAGGCCAGGCAGTTCTGAGACCACCATTCAGCCCACCACACCAGCCCAGTCCTTCCACATTTCAGGAAGGCAATTGGAATATCAAACACCCAGGGTCCCACCCCCAGGGAACAGCCCACTGCCCCGGGCCCCACCTCCTTCTCCAGCTCCAAGACGACCAGACTCTCCTGCATCTTCTCCTGGCGCCCCAGCCGCCGCCGCAGCCCCTCCAGCTCCTCCCTGAGCAGCCCATTGGTCTCTCGCATCTCCCTGGTGGGGCCAGAAACAAAGTCCCTCAAACAGCCAAGTGCCCCAGACCTAGGAGCACAGCCTAGTGCCACCCCGCACCCGCCAGCCCTGTCTCTGGCCCATCAGCCCACCCTGCCCTGCGCCAACTCACCGCAGGTAGGCGCTCTCCTCCCGCAGCTGCTTCAGCTCCCTCTCCATCTTGGGCAGCCGCATCAGCTCGGATTTCATATTCTTAACGACTGAAGCATCCTGTTCCTGCAGGGACAGCTTCTGCTCCAAATCCTAAGTGAGGCCGGGGACAGAGAAGACAAAGTCAACCACTGTGGTCAAGCCCCCCCCTCCAAAACACCTGCCCTGGCTGCACCAGGTGTGCTTCTGTCCCACACCCTCATGTTCACTTCCAAGGGGACCCCGATGTGGCACTACAGGCTGGAGTCACACCTCCATGCTGCACTGCCCTCGGGGGCAGGGCCCTAGCACATGCCTGTCCAGGGACAGGCAGCCAAGGCTCCCTGAATAAACATATCAATAAAACACACCACTCCTCCCCTGCTAGACCCACTCTTGCCACACTAGCCCCAATTTAACAAGTGAGCCTTTCCCATGTTGACAACAGCCTTTTCTTTACGATCCGCAGTCTCCTTGAGACACAATGGGGACAGCTGGTATCCATCAGTAACAAGTCACCAAACACGGTCAATGCACGGTGCTGGGGACACCGCACGGACAAGAGCAGAAAGCAAACTCGTGATAGCTCTACATGCTCATGAGGCTGGTGAAGAGGATGAACTAGGCTTCTGGACGTGGGGGTATTGCCTGTAGGGGGACTTCGGGCTCCATAACCCTGCCTGAGTGACCTGGGGCTGCTGCAGGTCAGCAGCAGCTGACCAGCTTTGCTTCCTTGAATGGCCTCCTGGCTCCCTCCTCTGCTCTTCAAAGTGCTATTCTCCAGCTGCAGTGCTGCCCGGCTCTGGCACCTCACTCTTGCTCAGCCTCCTGGCCCATCTCCCAGAGTTTGCTTGCCTACATGGCGTAGTGTCTGCTTTTTTTCCCCAGACTCGAAGTGCAATGATGTTATCTGTGTCCCATGTTGCCCTGTCCCTGCTGCTTAACCCTGTAGCTGGCACAGAGCTGGGCCATGCTAATGTTTGATGAGTGACTGATTGGTCTTGGTCTCACGCACTGAGCCTGTGTCAGAGATGGGAGTAACTCACCCTGATCCTCTGCTCCTGGTCAGCCCTTGCTTCTTGGATGGCCTGGAGCTCCTGAACCTTCTGATTAGCCTCCTGACATTTCCTATCAAGAAAAGCACATAATATGCACAAACAGGCAGGGGTAAAGCCAGCAGCTGCCTTCACCCTAGAGGCTCTCCAGCGTGGACCCCCAGGTCCCAGGGCACTGTGGCCTCAGTCTCCTTCGGTCAAGGCAGGTGCCCAGCCCACACCACCTGCAAGGCCCTGTCTAGTCCCAGCACCCACAGCTGTTTTCCCTTTCCTCTACTGTGCACCCCTGGCACAGCCACAGGCAAGGACCCTCCCATGATTGGGCCCCCACACACTGCCAACCCTCTCCTAGGACAACATCTGTGAAGGTAAAGGCCTAGACAACAGGGAGAGAATTCCGCCCTCCGACCTTTCAGAGTCCCATGCCTGCTCAGAACACAATCCCTGTCTGATCACGGCTCTGGCCCACACCCCACTCGCCCCAGGGGTGGCCCCACACAGCCTTTAAAGCCTGGCTTCTCGGGAAGCTCTTCGAGCAGGCAATCCCAGCCCCCCGGGAAGGGAAGAAATGACTGCTCCCCACTGTTGTTCTCAGAACACTTAAAACATTTATCAGCCTTGCTTCAGTGGCCCCTGTGTCTGCCACCAACTGGCTATGGACGGGGAGGACAGATCTAAAGGGCACTTGTAGGTCCTTGGGGCTCAGCACATACGGCACACATGGTCGCTGGGTGTTTAGACCACAGAGAGCACATGATGATGAGCCTGGGCTTTTCTGTTCACGGTCTTCCACACTAGTAAGAGCTGGATGCGTGGCTCAATACGGGCCCCAGTAGGCTTTGGGCTGACCGGACCTGGGGCGACTGGTGGGCAGGCCATCTGGTGAAGGGCAGGGCCCCACCCCAGCACACCCACTCACTTGTGCTGCAAGGCCAGTTGCTCCTTGAGCTCCTGCTTCTCAGACTCCAGGCTCTTCACCTGCATCTCCTGGTTCATCACACTCCACTGCAGCTCCGAAACCCTCCCCTTCAGTGCATTGATGGTCTGAAAGCAGAGCGGAATAGGCCACAGCTGCTTACAGTATGTGGCCCACCCACAGAGGGGCACTCCTGACCCAGAAGTAAACAGACAAATGCCCCTGAAAGAGGCTGCCCCTCCCACATCCCTCCCATGGGCAGGGACCAAGCCATCTTCTCCTTTAGGACACACGACCTGGGAAGAAGAGATACCACCCCCCAACCCAACCCCAGAGTACTCCAACCTGCGGCCTGCCTCACATTTTCCTCAAGAGACTAGGTCATGGTGACAAGCTGCCTACCAAGAGAGGCTGAGCCCCATGACATCTGTCACTTGGGATCCTTGCTTATGCCCAGTGTGCTTGTGTGGCTCTCTCTCCATGCCTGTCCTGGTCTCTCCACCCAAATGGGCCCCCATATGCCAGCTAAAACACTCCCTGTGAACCACAGCCAGGCCCCTGTGACACAGTCAAATGGTGGACTGAAGCCATCTTCAGAATGATGCTACAGGAGCCCCCTACAATAAAGGAGCCACGGGAATGCCATGCAGACCTAGTGCCCTCAGCCAGAAGCAGTGGGAGCAGAAAGCAGGAGCTGGGAAGGCTGGCCCGCGGCAGAGCCTCAGGACTTTCAGGCGCAAACCTGCTGCCTTTCCATCAGACTGCACCTTCACCAGGTGACTTCCTACTGACCATCTGGTGACTGCTCTCCCTCTGTGGCTTTCCCAGTCAAGCCAACAGGGAAGCCCACTCATAAACATCACTGTCAATTAACCTCCTGGAACAGTGGACAGGGACCCAGTCCAGCAAACTCCCCACAGTGAGGGACACCAGCAGTGCCAGGGCACCCCCTGCCAACAAGGAGACCTGACACACTCTCACCTGGTCCAAAAGCCCACGCCAACCCAGGACCCACATCAATGGATCAATGCTGCTACCCAACATTCCCCAGGGGAGGCAGACACAGGCCATCTACAACCCATACTCCAACCATCTGCACAGTCTGCTCTGTTACTAGGGTGCCTATCAACCTGGGCATCACAAAAGAATGAAAGTACTAAAACACACATAATTAGGAAGACAACCTTAAAAAAAAAAAAAAAAAAAGGAAGACAAGTCTTCCTGATTCCAGATTCCAATTAACGTACACTGGACACCAGGCGCTGTGCAGGACACAGGGTCACATGGCTGGCTGCACACAGGACACGGACACGGCTGTGGGGAAGCTGAGCAATCAACAGCAGGACTTCCCAGTACTGAGCACATGACATCTCCCAGGCATTGTGGTGAGAGCGAGCTCAGGGGCAGTGACACCTACTGAGAGTCACAGAGAGAAGGCTTCTCCAAGGAAGTACAAAGTAACAAAAACAGAATTCAGGATCCTCCATCCCAGCTGGCCACCACCTTCCCACCGTTGGCCCCTTTCTCGTCCTCTTTGCAATGTGTGTGGCAAGGGTCTCCTACCACCTCATTCTTCACTGACCAGAGAGCATAGGCCCTGCTCTCCCCCACAGGCCCCACACCAGCCTCCCAAACGCAAGCCCCAGAACATGGCCTAAGCAAGCCAATGGCGACACAGGGACTTGTCTTGAGGCCCATCACGGTTCCTCTCCTGCCAACATCCATATCAGAAGACAGATGTAGTAACAACCTTAACATGCTCTCCAGCATTGCCAAGGCAAAAATAACCTGCAGCCTGCTTCCCAAGATCTATCAAGTAGAGAAAAGCACGCAGAGACAGAATACCAATGATCCTGTGCCCTACTCCCTCCCTGGGCAGCGCTTCATCTTTTTCCTCAAGACACCTGTGATCCACACCGCCACAGCAAAGGGACAGAGAAGATCAGGAGAGTCCAGTTTCCACCAGCGTCAATGTTTGGGCTCTGTTTCTAAAATTTATACAACCTTTAACTGGTAGAGACAGTAAGGACTACAGTTCATCTATGCACTGGCTTCAAAGACATTCACAGATGCTAACAGACCCGCTAATAATAAAAGAAATGCAAATTCAGGGGTATCACTTACATCTTCAGAAAGGGAAGGTAAAAAACAAAAACCCACAAGTATTTCCAGAAGATATCACCATCCATTACAGGTAAGGTCTCAGGGAAACCAGAGCCCTCAACCTCGCTGCCAGGACAACACAGCACCTGGTAGCAAAAGTCTGATGGCTGTCCCCACCGACCTCAAACCCCACTCCTATGGATGTGTCAGAATAAGGAACAGAAGCAACAAGCTACGTGCTACCTGCCACGTTTGTGTGCATGCATGTATACATTACCAGGATGCACGCAGACATTTCTTTAAATGACAAAATGCAGACCTGTCAACCATTAAAAGTCTTAATTACAAAGACTAAGAAAGTGTTTGATTTATGAAATGAGGCCACAGAGTGGAAAATGAGTATCTTTACTAGAATGACAACGATGCAAACACCATCAAGCACATTCGTGGCCAGGAGGCGCCACAGTGGGGGTGCCCCAGTGCTCCCACACCTCTCCCCCGAGAAACGCCACTCCTGGGACAGTCCTCACCTCACCAGCTGCAGCCAGGCCCTCTTCCTTCTCCCGCAACTTCTGGCCAGCAGTATCCAGGCTCTGCTTACACATCCTGTGGCGCTCCAGTTGCTCCTTCATCTTCTCCTCTGCCTCAGCCTCCCGCTCCTGCAGCTGCCGAATGCGCGTCAGGAGCTCCTGGTTGCGGTCCACCTCGCGCTGCCGGAGTGGGGAGAGTGAGTGGGAGTCGGGAGGCCCACCCCACTCCTCCCTCAGGATGGGGACCCCTCCAACACAGGCGCTGCCCATGCAGCAGGCCCTGCTCACACTGCAAGAGGCCAGGCCCCTCCAGGCACATCTTTTCCCATAAGCCTTCAAAACCACCATGAGTCTTATGCCAGGAAGGCAGCCACAGGACTGAGACTCCTCACTCTGACGTAACTGGGGGCCTCAGGAGTTAGTAGCCACTTAGGAGCTCACCCTCAGCCCCAGAAGAGTGACCTGTGCTGCCAACCTTTGACCTCCTCCCGGGAAGTGGAGCTGCAGAAGCTCCCTACAAGGCTCGCCAGCATTCCCAAGGCAAGTGCTTATACCAGGACTCTCTAGCCCAGCATCAAGGAGGAGCTGAATGAATGCAGAGAACACGGCCTGCTCAAGGGACTCACAGGGATAACAAGCTGCAAGTACGGCCTCCGAACAGCCAGGGGACCCTTCCACAACGCAGGGCCCCCAGGGAGCCCACTACAGAGCGGGACATAGCATCTCTATTCAGGCTGCTGGTCCCAAGTAGACACGGGCCATCCATGTAGGTTCCCAGATCTCAGACACCAACCAAAGTCTTACCATCTAAAAGGTTCTGAGATCCCCACCCACTGCCAAACTGGCAGTCCCTGAAAAACTGTGACAGATGTCCAAGACTCACAATTTGAAAGCCACTGGCTCAGACGGTTCTGGGTCACATTCAGCCACGTCTGTGGGTGGGAAGGGAAAGGCCTCTCGGAGGAAAGCGAAGCTCAGTGAGGGCCCAGGATTAAACTCAGCCCTGCACGCTTCAATTTCCCCAAGAAAAGACTTCCACCATCCGTGCAATGATCCCCCCACTCACCCACCCACCCATTCCAATGTATTCTAAGCACCTATAAGGTGGCATGGCCTGTGCTGGACCTTGGAGACCTACGGCAGCCAGGCCAGGCCCTGTCCTTAACAAACTATAGCCCAGAAAAATTCCAATAGCTCCACATGCCATGCCTTCTACCCAAGAGCCAGGGCAGTAGCACCACCAATATCACAACTCCGACCATCTGATGGTCCCTGGTGCCATCCCCACATCCCTAATAAGGCACTTTCAAGAGCAGCAAGATTCCCGCGGCCTCTCCCTGTCCCTTCCCACCAATTCCTCCAGGACTGTCCCTCTAGGATGACACAGAACATTAACTAAAGTCCCACCTTAAGAAGCCCTCAGAGCAGCACCAGAACCAATGCTGAAGCCATGGGACCCACTCACAGGCCATGTTCCTGGGCTACGAGGCCCACACAGCACACCATAGCCAGAAGCCTGCATACCAGGGTTGAATACATCCAATTAGCATAACACCCTTGAAGACATCCACTATTCTTACAAGACTAAGAAAGTGTGCAAATATGCCACGTAAGGCAAGAATGGGGCCAGATATCCACCCTTGGGGAAAGCGTAGGCAGATCAGAGACTTTCTGGTCCAGTGCTTTGCCTGAGTCTTGGCAGCATTTCTGCAAATGATGAGCACTTATTGACAACCTCTGGCAAAGTGCTGTTGATAAAGCAGAAGAAGGAATTTACACCCTCAGTAAAAACCTAGTACCTTCTCTAGGTAATGGAGGGTTGCACCTTCCCAGCCTGCCCTGGCTAAGCCAGGGACAATAGGAAGTACCCCCAAGACTAATCCTTGGTCTTAGGCCCTATAACCATGTGAACAAAACTGGTCTGGCCTGGATCTGATACCTTTACACAACCAGTGACTTTCTAAACCTGTCACTCGGGGGCACCTGGGTGGCTCAGTGGTTAAGCATCTGCCTTTGGTTCAGGACATGATCCTGGGGTCCTGGGATTGAGTCCCACATTAGGCTCCCTGCAAGGAAGCCTGCTTCTCCCTCTGCCTGTGTCTCTGCCTCTCTCTGTGTATCTCTCATGAATAAATAAATAAAATATTTAAAAGAAAATGCTGGATTTATAACCCAGTTCTTCAGAGCAGGGGGTTTGAGGGTAGCAGGGAAAACAGGCAGCTCAGCAGAGGAAGGCCCACCAGAACCAGCACCTCCCTAGGCAGACATGGCAGACAGTTGTCCCCTGTGCACTGCCCACCTCAAGGACATCATGCATAGTTGCTATCTGTGGCCTAAGAAGGCAGGCCCTAGCACCCCACAGGCTGAGCACCCAGGCTCCCAGCCAGGAAGCTCACCTGCCGTATGGCCTGGCAGGCTGTGTGCACAATGCCATGATGCCAGAGCCAGCTGCCTGCACCCTCCTCAGAGCTCCTAATGGCCAGAGCCACCTCCTTGCACCCACCTCATAGCGCCTGGCACTGGTGCTGGCTGCCCGCTCCAGCTCCACTCGTGCTCTCTTGTGGCTCAGTTCCATCTGTATCTTCTCTCGCTCCACCTGGACAACCTGGGACTTGGAGCGGATCCACTCTGCTCGTTCTTCCAACTGATCAGGTCACACCCAAAGGAAAGAGAACCCTCAGCAGCTGTGCCAAACAGGTGAGTGGCTTGTCTAACACTCACTCACTGAACACCAACCCCCCAACAAGGCCCGAACTCAGCCCTGGGGACAAAGGCTGGATGCTGGGCCCCTCGTTGGAAATGAGGAGAGGCAATAAACAAAAACTAAACACTAACAAGAGAAAAGTATACTTTAAGATGACAGCATGTAGGTTTGTTTGAGAAAAAGGGGCGTGTTAGCTTCCTATTGCTGTGTAGCAAATTACCACCAACTTAGCAGCTAAAATCCCATAGTAGTGGCCAGGTTCTGGGGGCAGGCCAGGCACCCACAGGTTGTCTGATCAGGATCTTATAGGCTCAAATCAACACTCGGATCAAGCTCCAAACTCATCTGGGCCTTAGGATCCTCTTCCACACTCTCATGGCTGGAGGACATGCTATTAGTCTTGCGCTGCTGTCACCTCCTAGAACCCGCCCACATGCCTTGCCATGTGGCCCTCTCCACCTCCAAAGCCAACAAGGGACAATCCCCCATATGCAGAATCCTTCTCCTGCTCTATGTGGCTGATTGCTCTGTCTGACCTAGCCACCTAGGTTCAAAAGGCTCATCTGAGAGGTCAGGCCCACCATCCTGAGGTCGACTGATTTCAGTTCTTAATTATGTTGGCAGAATCCTGCTACCACAAAACCTCGTTGGTATTTAAGTGGGAGGAAGTGTGGTCCACCAGGGGCCAGGGATTGGCAAGCCATCTCAGAAGTCTGCCTACCACAGAAGGTAGGTACATAAAGGTGGGGTCAAGCCTTGAAGGCCCTCAGAAGACCCACGAAACAGTTTCACAGAACCACTGACTGTGTCAGGGCCTCGTCCTCACCCGGACTGGAGCTTGACTATTCCAGGAATGGCTGGCAACACAGCAGCTTGCAAGCACTAAAAAGAAATGCAGAACCTCAGGCTGAACTCCAGAGATGCCCAATCAGAATCGCCCTTTTACACAGTCTCAGGGTTTCAGAGGCATAAAGTCTGAGAAGCACTGGGCTACAACAAGTGGTTGTCAGTTCCACCAGGGACACTTGGCGACATCTGGAGACACCGCTGTCAAAAGAGGGAGTGGTAGCATGTGTTTACTACTGGCATCTAGTGGGCAGAGGCCAGGGATGTCCCTTAACATCCCACAAGGCTGTGGCCCTGCAAAACAAAGAATTATCCAGCCCAAAATGTCAGCAGAACCACAGATGAGAAATCCCAGACCAGAAGAAAGGCATCTTCTCTACCCCCCACCCCACCCACACACTCTTTGAGGGCCTAGATCCACCCTTTGTTTACTCCTCTGACATTTCCTCTCGTTTCAGTTCACGTCGGTTAAAGTGTGGGGGTTCCAAAACCACCCTCCATCAAACTCACTGGCCTTCCCAGTCTCTGCCTGCAGATAAGGCCCAGCCCCTCCAAAGGACGGCACCCCCAGCTCTCATGGGCACTACCGCCCAGTGAGCAGGAGCCCAGAGAAAGGTATCTATGGCCACATCTTCCTGGTACACCAACTGCATTTGAAGGAAAGTAACTGAAACATGTTTGTATCAAATCAACACTGACATGTAGCAGAACAGACTGCAAACAATTTCCCACAGAAACTGGAGCTTAAAAAAAGGGCAGGGGATGGGGATCCCTGGGTAGCTCAGCGATTTGGCACCTGCCTTCGGCCTAGGGCGTGATCCCGGAGTCCCAAGATCGAGTCCCACATCGGGCTCCCTGCATGGAGCCTGCTTCTCCCTCTGCCTGTGTCTCTGTCTCTCTCTCTCTGTCTCTCATGAATAAATAAATAAAATCTTTTTAAAAAGGGGGGGAGGCAGAGGGGTGGGGGGAGGACTGCTAAGCAAAAATGTCCAGACTCTCCAGACCTCTAAGTTCTTAGTTCCCTCACCTGCCATTTGGGGGTAGCTTGGTAGGGCACAAAACCGCTAAGTCCTGGCACACCACAGGACCAGGTCAGGGCCCTCGCAGGTCCTCCAGCTACAAGACTCTAATCAGCTTAGTCTGACTTGGGATCCCCCAAACTGAGGAGGCCCTCAATATCACTAGCTTAGTGAGAACTTGGCTTCAGAAGTTCCATAGTTCTGACAAATTAGCCCAAAGTTCCTGGACATTTGCATCAATGAAATTGTAACACTTTTTTAGACCAAAGTTGCCAACTTATTTTACCAGTGAGCAAGAATCAAAAACAAAACAAAACAAAAACAAAAACAAAAACAAAAACCACCATCATTTCCAAAAAAGTGCTCTACTGGCAAAAAACAAACATTAAAAAAACAATTTCAGAATAAAAAAGTCTTTGCCAAAAAATGGTAGTGAGCAACTCAGCCCACTAAAAAAACAAAAAATATTTGAACATTCAGCAAATGAATGCATAAAAACACAGGAGCATTTCTCTTACCAAATGTTGCCTGGGGCTCCTCAGGGATCCCAGGGCCACAGGACACCACTGGCTCTGTCACAGGCCATTACCAAAAACTAGCTCCAGCTGCACAAGCAGGGGACTGCTGCCTGATGTGGCGGCAGTGCACAGTGGCAGGGGCCAGGCTGCAGACAGCACCTCCTCCTCACGTGGACCCAGTGACCCCTGCCCCCATGAGACTGACCCTACAACTCTGTGGAACCTCAAGTCCTCCAGGAGACCTTCATGGTCAATAGTAAGTGTTGCTAAGAACGTGAAATGAGGGACTCCTGGGTGGCTCAGCAGTTGAGTGCCTGCCTTCAGCTCGGGTCGTGATCCCGGAGTCCCGGGATCGAGTCCCCATCTCCCTCTGCCTATGTCCCTGCCTCTCTCATGAATAAATATTAAAAAGAAAAAAAAAGTGAAATGAAGTGAAGTAAGACTTCTTATAGAAAAACTGTAAAAGCCACATCATGGCAGACTAAAGCCAAAATCTGCAAATGGGTCCCCAAAATCAGAGACCATGACACACCCAATCTTTCTCTTTACCTGGAGAACCCTCTGCACACAGGGCACTCACCTGGACTACTTGCAACTGGAAAAGGAACTGTCAAGGGCACACATGTTCCACCCGAGACCCCTTCACGCTACACAGCACTCACCTGCATGCTCTGTTGGTACTGCATCTGCAGAGAACCTTGGGCAGGGGTGGAAGCATCCAGTCCAGATCCTGCCTCCACCCGCTGGGAAATGAAGTTGTTCAGAGACCTCAGGGTGGACAGCACAGTGGTGTTTTCCATCAGGTCATCCATGGCCACTTCGCTTCTGGAGGAAAACAGGGAGGGGTGACGGTGAGCCTTTGCAGGCACCATTAGCTCTACCAGAGGTCTAGGCAGGGGCACTTCTGGGTGGCCCCACTCTCCCAATGCTCCCTCAGAATCCTGACAATACTCCAGTGTCACAGCCACATTTCCGAAGTTAATTGGCAGTGTGGTCTCATCTGGAAAGTACGGTCACGAGGGTCACTTTGCACAGTTGTTGTGAGGATGACAGCATCCATCATAAGTTGGATGCGGGGTGCCTGGTGCCATAGTTCATCACTCTGCCTATAACATCACACAGGATATCTCAGGCCACGCAACAGGAGACGAGGTCTTTCTGCACATATTTCACACACCATGAAAGTGAGGCTTCAGAAAGTTACAGAACAGGCTGGAAGCCAGATTTGTGTGGCTCTAAAGTCCGGTGTGCTCCATAAGCCAGGGCACGGGGGGGCAGAGCACAAGCACCCCCCACGCGTTGGTTAGGCATCTGCCTTCTGCTCAGGTCTTGATCCCAGGGTTCTGGAATGGAGCCTTGCAGGGTGGGCTCCCTCCTCAGCGGGGAGTCTGCTTCTCCCTCTGCCCCTCCCTGCCTTGTCCTCTCTCTCTTGCTCTCTAATAAATAATTAAAATATTAAAAAAAAAAAAAAAAAAAAAAAAAGGAAAGAAAACCAACTCCAAACCTGCATCCCCAAACCTGTACTGATGGTGGCCTCACACCTGCCAACCAGTGGGTAGGGAGCATCTCAGGTGCAGTTAACAAGCAAAGGTACCCCTTAGGTAAAAGGCCAGCTCATACGGACTTTCCTGAGCATTAGATTGAAAACACCTCCCCACGTTCCCCCCAGAGGAGGAAAGAAAGCAAGGAATCTTAGTTTGACTCGGAATTTCCGTTTGGGGAGGACCTTGGCCCTATGCACACAGAGCCCTCCTCTGTAGGCCATGTTTCCACCCCAGACAACACAGCTGTCCTCTCCACCTCTCAATCACACTGCATGTGAAAACATGGAGTGGAAGGTGGAACAGGACAAGCAAGCACAGAGTGCTGAGGGCTGTGGCAGATGCAGGCCCGAGCTGCACTGGACAGCAGAGGTCCACTCTAGAAAGCAAACCCTTCGAACGGGGCCATACTCTCCGACCAGTGATGGGAAGTCAAGCTGGGAAGTCCTGGTCCCGAGAGGCGCCCCTATAAGAGCTGATGCGTGTAATCCCCCGAAAGGAAGACCGCACACGCTTTCAACGGCCTGGAACTAAGTAAGGCGCTGCACTGGGGATGCGCTTAGGCAGTACTCAAACTCCGTCCTCTTCACCCAAGAGACTCCAACCCTCAACCCAACCGCGGAAACCCAAGCGCTGCAAATCACAACCCCTGGGCTGCCCTTCCTGGCCTGGGCACTACTCGGGGCTGGGGGGGGGGGGGGCAGGCCGCCCCGCTGCAAACCCCGGCTCCCAGGCGGCTCTGCCAGACCCCAGGCGCCCGGTGGGGTCTGCCCGGTCCCGCCCCCCGGCCCCGCTCTGACCCCGCTCCGACCCCGACCACGCTACAACCCCGGCCCCGCCCTGACCCCGCTCGGACCTCGACCCCGGCCCCGCTCCCCGTCACCAGGGAAGCTGACTGGAACCCCGGCTCCGCTCCGACCCGGCTCGGACCTCGACCTCGACCTCGACCTCGACCCCGCTCGGACCCCGCTCTGACCCCGCTCGGACCTCGACCCCGGCCCCGCCCTGACCCCGCTCGGACCTCGACCCCGGCCCCGCCCTGACCCCGCTCCGACCCCGGCCCCGCTCCCCGTCACCAGGGAAGCTGACTGGAACCCCGGCTCCGCTCCGACCCCGCTCCGCACCGCCGCCGCCGAAGCCGGCTCGAACTCCGGTCTGGATCCGAGGGACCGAGCGCGGCGAGACCAGCGGGCAGGGGGCCGGGCCCGCCTCGGATATCCGCCCCCACCGGGGACCCCGGCGCCCGGCCACTCACCTCAGCCCCAGCCCCGGCAGCTCGCCACCGCGGCCGCTCAGATCTCCCTCCTCTGCGTCCGAGCCCGCGTATCGCGAGACGTGCCGCCGCGCTCTCGCGAGACCTGGGCAGCCGACCGTGAAGCCCCGGGTCCGTGCGCCGCCCGGGTCCTGCAGCTCCGCGTGCGCCCCAGAGCCGCCCGCCCCGGGAGACCGTACTCGGACTCTCCCCAGAGGCCGGCCCGCAGGTCTGTGGGGGGGCCCGCCTCCCGCAACGGGACGGATCTCCACTGGGGCAGTAGCTCGCGCTGTATCGTACGGAGTAACGGAGTAGCACCGCCCAACGGTGGCCTCTTAGGGCCAAACTTTCCTGTTCTTGACAACTCCCCAAATTCTACTACAGTGTTTGTTAGCTTGAATTAGTACGTTTTTACTTTCCTCGGGATCACTGGAAAAGCAAAATACTCGGCTATCCTCCCAGGGCCCCGTGAGCTCACACAGCCTGAGACCCTCATCCAGTAACGGGGCTCTCCCTTCTGAACCTCCTCCTCCCTGAACCCCCGCTCCCCGACTGAGCAGTCGGTCTGGAGGGTCTGCACTGTGCCCCGAAGGTTTGCACACACTGCCCCCCACTCAGGGTCTGGAGGGTCTGCACATACGCCCGCACCCGGAGTCTGGGGGGCCTGCATATACGCACACCCAAGGGTCTGGAGGGCCTGCACACACCACCCACCCAGTCTGGAGGGTCTGCACATTACGCCCGCACCCGGAGTCTGGAGGGCCTGCACATACGCCCGCACCCGGAGTCTGGGGGGCCTGCACATACGCCCGCACCCGGAGTCTGGAGGGCCTGCACATACGCCCGCACCCGGAGTCTGGAGGGCCTGCACATACGCCCGCACCCGGAGTCTGGGGGGCCTGCACATACGCCCACACCCGGAGTCTGGAGGGCCTGCACACACCACCCACCCAGTCTGGAGGGTCTGCACATACGCCCGCACCCGGAGTCTGGGGGGCCTCACTCACACACACACACACACACACACACACACACACCCAGGGTGTCTGGAGGGTCTGCACACACCACCACAGCCTGGAGGGTCTGCACATATCCCTCCCCCCAGGGTCTGAAGGCCCTTCCTCACCTCAACCACCCACCCCAGGTCTGGAGGGTCTGTGCGTGCACACACACACACACACACACACACACACACACACAGGGTCTAAAGGGCCTGCATCCCCCCCATACCCTCCCAGGGTTTGGAGGGTCTGCACACACCACCCACCCACAGTCTGAAGGATCTGCACATACCCACCCCCAGGATCTGGAGGGCCTGCACAACTCTCCCCACCCAGGGTCCAGAGGGTCTGCACGCACACGCACATACACACACTCACACACATACCCAAAGTCTAGAGGGCCTGCACATCTCCATGCACCCAGGGTCTGGAGGGTCTACACAGCTCCACCCACCCAGGGTCTGGAGGGCCAGCACTGTCCCACGAGGCCTGAAATAGGATGGGGACGGGGGTGCACTGGGGATAGGACAGAGGAGTCTCCAACATAAATGACTACAACCAAAAGGAAAAGGAGAAAATGCTAAATCTGGCCTCCTGCCCACTTCAGAGCACTGGACTGAGCCCTCAGGCCCTGGTGGAGATTATGGGTATCTGTCTAGGCTCTCTCCCAGCCCTATCCTTGGAATTTAATCAGCAATACGATCAATAAACTCTTCTTGAGGGATGAGCACACTTCCAGGAAATGGCTTTGAAGAAACCGGATTTTATGAAAACAAATTTAAAAGCATGGAAATCTCTTAAAATCATATACTCTACATTGTTTTGTAACACTGCATTGAGTTCCTGGAAGAGAGTAAAAGGAAATAAATGGACACACTGTATGGCTGCTTGCTCTGGCCGCTGCCTGTCTTGGGAGCTCCAAAGATTACAGCAATGTGTTTCCAGCCACTATAGAAAGTACACCAACCCCCTGATAATTCATATCAAATTGCCTTCCCTAATTGAGAGGGACTCCTGCTGCTCAAGGAAAGAATTAATCCACATCATCCACCAGAGAGGTGGAAATGAATTCCAAGTTGAAAGTTCAGATTTTCATATGCTACACCATATGAGCAAAATGACAAGAAGCCTGGGTGTTGCGGTCCAGTCGGTGGCGGGGCGGCAAGGGTGGAGACCTGACAGTTGCAAGGTTATACCAAGGCCATTTGTGCCACAGGCTCCTTCCCACCATCTTCTCAGCTTTGCCTCTCTGCCTACCTCTCCTGAGGTCCTCTTCACTAATCATGTTCTAGAAACTGTTTCTGATCATACATCATGGCCAGCAAATATGGTTCTGTTGTATCTTTGTGCTTAAAACAAAGGCCCCCCACTTGTCCTGCCTGCTGCATCCTGGATCAAGACCACTCCACCCTACCCCTACCCATACTTCAAGCAAGAGCTCAGACGACTCTGGAGTGAACAAGCCGAGAAACAGAACATCTCAGGCCTCTGCACACCCCATCCCTCTTTGGTATTGTGTGGCCAAGAGGTACACCTCTGACGACTCCTTTCTGCTGGCTCTGGGTTTTATGGTCCTGGTACTCTGGAACTGTCCTGTCAGTCTCCTCTGTAATGCAAGGCTTTGACTTCCAGCCCATGTTTTGCAGAGGAACGTGCCACCGGGGTGCAGGACATCTGCAGCCAGGTCCAGAAGGGACAAGCACAGGCGAATGAGCCTGTCATGATCCAAGCTGTGGATCCCCGTGGCGTTGGGTGCCATGTCACTCAGAATCACGTCTGCTCTCCCACCAGGAAGCAGTTCCTGGATTCTCTGCAGAGTTCCTGGGTCAGTCACATCAGCAGGGCACAGGAAAGTTGCTCCTTCCAGGGGGAATATGTGAAGAAGATCTACCCCAAGCACAAAGCCAACAGGAGTGCCAGGATCTAAAAAAGACAGTTTGTATGTTATTTATTTACACCCTGAATCCCCTGAGAAATACAAATGGAAAAACAGAAATAAAAAGTCAGGACATAGGAAAAGAACAAACATGCAAAGCTATGGATGAGAGGGCTCTCCCCAGCAATATCTGTCCTGTACAAACACATGGCAGGAGTGACAGTCCTCATTCCTCATGGGAGGAATCCCAGGCTCAGAGCTCAAGCAACCTGGAGCAGGCTCAAGACTCCAACTCTGGCTTCATGTCACTTCCCGAGGCTTGCCCTTTGTGAGAGGGGGCTTATCTCTGACCTTGATACACTAGCACGTAAAGTACCTCTGGATTAAATCAACAAATCCATCCTGCAGCTTCATCCAATTTCTTTCAATACAGAAACTGCTAGAAACAAGTCAAGAAATGGGGAACATAGACAGGTGGAAGACAAGGTGTAGAATCTGACCCCCTTGGCTGGGTTTGAGTGGCACCAGCTGTGCAATAAAGAAGCCAGGGTTTCACCTGGCTCCAAGAGGCCCTCCTGCCTGCAGGACAGCTGCCCCCAGATGTGCAGCTCCCCTCGTGGCCCTGGTGTCCCTATCTGCGTCCCTCCCCCACATGGAGGAGGGCCCCTGCTCTGCCAACACACGCGGGAGGACAAGGCTGCAGAGACCTGCTAGTTCAGTCTGCTCAGCAAACAAACTGTTCCATGGTGGAGTAACACGTATTCTACTTCTAACTAAATATCAGAAGTCCAGACATTTTTGCAGAGCATGTTTTTCAAAGGAGAAAACTGCATTTTCATCCTGGAAAGGAGAATATCCCACATCTCATTTTATACACTGGCTTTTTTTCCTTCAATATCCCAAATATTATAACCTCAGGCAGGGTCCGCTGGAGGCAAATGCCTTTGGGTACATTTTTGCCCAAATGTAGGAAGGAAAATGTTTGCCCAAATGTTTTTTTCTGGGAGGAAAAAAAACTCAGTCATCTTATCCAAACTCTTTGCTTCTTCCACTTCCTCCTTCTGAAGAACAATTACAATGCCAGGAAGCATTAAAATCACTCATTAGGTCTGCAGACAGGCTCAGTGATAGGAAAAGGAGCTGAAGTCTCTGACACAAATTCCTTCACTTAGGCAGTATTTGTTGAGCTAAAAACATTTTTTCCGCCTGTTCTAGAGTTCCTGGAGGTATCCCACCCATAATAACAAGGCTGATTCTTAGTCATGAACCCCCAGGGAGCAGCAGTCCCCAGTCTGCGCTTTCAGCAGGTCAGCAAGCTCCTTTGAACCTCATTTTTCACTAGGACTACTGCCACAGCGTCCTCCCTCTAGGTGTCAGAGAGAGGTCCTCGTGAATCGGCATATTTCATATAGTGCCAGGGACTGTGGTACCCTCAGATTTTATAGCATCAGAGAAGGGGGAGGGATGCTCATCACAGCGTGGCAGACCCTAGCAATAGACCTGAGAGCAACACTGATGCCCATGAGAAGGAGACCAGCTGTACAGCACAGGACAGCTGCCATCTGGAGTTCTGCACAAGCATTTAAAAGGACAATATAGGTTTCTAAATTGAGGGTACTGGTTACCCTGTTGATTAATTGGGGGAACCATCTTCATATAGAAAACCTTTGACAAGATCATAAAATATAAGATGGCAAAAGCTGAGTCCCTCAGATTGAACAAGAGGGGAGAAGCCAGAGCCCCAGCACGGGTGCTCCGGGAAGCAGACCTAGTGGGGCCTTGGGAAGACCAGAGCTTCAAGGACCAGGAGCCAGAAACCTCGGATTGGGACAGATCTGCTGTCATGGACAGATGTCAATATATTAGTAAGTGAAAAAGAAAACACAGCTCTATGAAGGCTCCAAAGCAGCAGGAAGAATGTAGATGTAGAATACTATCTTTAAAAAAAAAAAAAAAAAAAAAACACATATATACTTACGCAAGAATTCTCGAAGGGCACATGGCAACACATTGACGTACATATGGACATGGTACAATCTAAGTACTCTAAATCTATGCCTTTCTACCGTGGCTGTCATTTTGAAAACATCAATGTCCTACTTTTAGCCTTCCTACCACTAAACAAGCAACTCAGAAGGAGGTGTCCTCACCAAGTGAATCTCCTGGTAGAGGGCAGCTGGCTTGCACCTCCAGACCCAAGGTGGTCAGAGGCCCTACCTGTGCCTGCAGCGTTAACCCTCTGCACAGCCACCTGGCTCCATGCCCCAGGGGCCGCCCCGCAGTCTAACACTCGGAGACCAGGCCGCAGGATCCGGTGCCTCTCATCCATCTCCAGGAGCTTGAAGGCACTTCGGCACCGATAACTCTCCACTTTTGCTGCCTTCACATATGGGTCCTTCAAATGCCGCATCAGCCACAGGTGTTCAGCACCGGTCCGACCCTTGTAGTAACTCCCAGCTGTGTGAAACCTCTGACACTGCAGGGACGCATGTAGCAGCTTCAAAGACCTGAGAGAGCAAACAGGAGCATACTGGCGGGCATCACACACATAAGTAGGCTCCCTGGTCCAGCCCATGTATTTTCAGAGACAGCGCCCAGAGACTGGAGTGGGGAGGAGACTTGGCAAGGCTACCCAGCCAGAAAGCAGGTGGAATGGGGTGAACCGAGTCCCTCCCCAAACTCGTGTGCTAATGTCCTAACCCCAGGTATCTCAAAATAGGACTGGTAATATTAGGTAATTCAGGGGCTCAGTTGGTAAAGCATCTGCCTTTAGCTCGGGGCATGATCTCAGGGTCTTGGGATCGAGCCCCCTGTCAAGCTCCCCGTGCAGCAGAGAGTCTGCTTCTCCCTTTCCCTCAACCTGTTCCTCCCCCTTCTCGTGCTGGCTCAAGGTCTCACTCAAATGAATAAAAAAAAATTTTTTTAAATAATATAAGATAGAGAAGTAATTCATTTAAAATGAGGCTATATGGGTGGGCCCAAATCCAGTATGACTGGTATCTTCCTAAGAGAAAGTTAGGACACAGGGACACAGGACCAACCACAGGAGGGGGGGCGGGGAAGACACAGGGAGAAGCCAGCCATCTACAGGCCAAGGAGAAGGGCCTCAGGAGATACCAGTCCAGCCCACATGTTGGCCTGGGGCTGTAGCCCCCTGCTGTGTGAGGGCAGTGAGACAGAAGTTTGTGTTGTTTCAGCCACCTGGCCTGGGGGCTTTCTCCTGGGGACTTTCAAGCACAGCAGGCATTGCTTCCACTCAGCTTATGAAAGTTTCCTTCAGAAGTAAGACTCAAACATCACTGATGGTCACTTTGCTTGTGTCAACCAAGGTTTTTCCAGTACCAGTTAATAGTACCATTGATACTCACAAAGGTAATATTCCTGCTCACCCACTAACTTCTCCTTGGGCTCTAGGGAACTGCGAGAGAACCCCCCCAGGGACAGATCCTTGCTGTACTTAGCTCCATGGCTGCACAGGCCAACACAAGGGCCTTACCAGTCACATTGCCTCATACAACTGAACTCAACCTGTGTGAGCAGATGAAGGACAATTTCCAAGTATCTTTGGCAAAGTTAGGTTTTTAACAACTTATCCAGTACCAGAAACCCACACCCCGTATATCCCCTAACTAACTCTCAGCACAACCCTACAAAGTAAGTTCTGTATCCATGTTTCCGATGGAAAGAACCTACCATTATCTCCACGGCTCCAAGCAAAAGCCCCTTCAACAACCAAAGCATGTTGGCAAGATCTGGGCAGGGTAATTGCAGTCACTGCCTTCAAAAGCTGAAGGGACCTCCTGGGAGGAGCACAGAACAATCCTGGGCACGAGAACCAACTCCCAAGGTTGGGGGAGGGGTGGAAACAGAGTCACACACACTGGAGACCTGCAAATTTGCACAGCTGACCTCCAGGACCCTCCCACAGCTGGGGTCCAGCCACATTGGCCAATCGTGGAAGCCCTGGTGCCAGGCCTTCAGGCCTGCAGTGCCCTTTGCAAGCTTCACCTCCACCTGCAGCACCCCTTCATCTGCCCCCTCTGCTGTCTGCAGCCCTCACCTGCAGTGCCCCCTCCACCTGCAGCACCTCTTCGCCTGCTCCCTCTGCTCTCCATATCTCCTCACCTGCAGGCCCCCTCAACTGTCTCCTCCACTCTCCGCAGCCCTCCACCTCCAGGCCCCCTCACCTGTCTCCTCCACTCTCTGCACCCCCCCCTGCAGGCCCCCTCACCTGTCCCCTCCGCTCTCTGCACCCCCCCACCTGCAGGCCCCCTCACCTGCCCCCTCCGCTCTCTGCACCCCCCCACCTGCAGGCCCCCTCACCTGCCCTCTCTGCTCACCGCAGCCCCTCACCTGCAGGCCCCCTCACCTGTCCCCTCCGCTCTCTGCACCCCCCCACCTGCAGGCCTCCTCACCTGTCCCCTCCGCTCTCCGCAGCCCCTCACCTGCAGGCCCCCTCACCTGTCCCCTCCGCTCTCTGCACCCCCCCCACCTGCAGGCCCCCTCACCTGCCCCCTCCGCTCTCCGCAGCCCCTCACCTGCAGGCCCCCTCACCTGTCCCCTCCGCTCTCCGCAGCCCCTCACCTGCAGGCCCCCTCACCTGCCCCCTCCGCTCTCCGCAGCCCCTCACCTGCAGGCCCCCTCACCTGTCCCCTCCGCTCTCTGCACCCCCCCACCTGCAGGCCCCCTCACCTGCCCCCTCCGCTCTCTGCACCCCCCCACCTGCAGGCCCCCTCACCTGCCCCCTCCGCTCTCCGCAGCCCCTCACCTGCAGGCCCCCTCACCTGTCCCCTCCGCTCTCCGCAGCCCCTCACCTGCAGGCCCCCTCACCTGCCCCCTCCGCTCTCCGCAGCCCCTCACCTGCAGGCCCCCTCACCTGTCCCCTCCGCTCTCTGCACCCCCCCACCTGCAGGCCCCCTCACCTGCCCCCTCCGCTCTCTGCACCCCCCCACCTGCAGGCCTCCTCACCTGCCCTCTCCGCTCACCGCAGCCCCTCACCTGCAGGCCCCCTCACCTGTCCCCTCCGCTCTCTGCTTCCCCCCCACCTGCAGGCCCCCTCACCTGCCCCCTCCGCCCGCCCGCGCTCCTCGGAAGCGGCCCCGACTACCGGCTTCGTGTAGGAAGTCTTCCCCTAGGCACTGCGCCCGGGAAGCCCGCGTCCGCGCCCCTGTTACGCGGAGGGAAGCTGGGACGCCCCGGGCCGTCCTCCCCCGCACGCCTGCAGGAGGCGCCCCGTAAGTCCCGACTAGCGCTCCCGCGCGTCCGCCTCTAGGCCCGCAGCCCCACTCACCGAGCCATGCGGACCGACTCCCTCCGGTCGCTGCGCCGGAAGTGCCGGCCTCGCTTCCGGCCGAGGCCACGCCCCCGGAAGCGGCGCCCGCGATCCGAAAGCGCGCGCGGAGCCGGGTGGTGCGGACCTGGGAGGCGGGAGTCGGGCGCTGAGCCCCAGCCGGGTGAGGACGGGCCTGGGGAGCTAGGGACCTGGGAAGGGGGAGGGGGAAAGGGAGTTCCAAGGACAGGGGGACCTTGGGGGGGAGAGGCTGGGAGGAGGGGAGAGAGGAGGGGAGCTGCGGGAGCAGGAAGAGAGGGGGACAGGGGTGCCAAGTGAACAGAGGTCAGAGGAGATAATGGATCCAGACCACCGGGGTCTGGCGGCCTGGGGGCTTGATGTCCAAGCCCCTGCGTGTGTAAGAGGCCTGATGCTCTTCGGAGAGGGAGTACTGTCTCTTAGTACCCTGGTAAGGGACCTGAGTGTAGGGCCCTAACAGGTAGGGCTACCCAGCCCACGGCTGCCTCCCAGCCCCTGACATTAGGTGGGCTCTCTGAGGACCCCAGCCACTTGCTCCAGCATCAGTAGGCCATCTGAACCAAACAGCCATTGGACCCAAATGGGGACACTGGCTCTGCCATTTGATCTTGGGTCCGGTCCAACCCTGTTCCACCTCTCTGAGCTTCAGCCTTTTCATCTGAAAATGGAGGCAGCAAGTCTTTGCTCACAGAGTTGTTAGGTCTGTTCAATGGAATACTTTTTGAGGAGCATACAGTGAGTACTTCCTAAATGATAGCTGACGTTCCCAGTGTCCTCCCTTGGCCTATACAGTTCACTCAGGAAGCCAGGGCTTCAGGCAGGAACCTGTCAGCATCATGACAAAGTAGGCAGCATCCAGGCTCAACCCCAGAGACCTACCCTCAATACCAGGTCCCTTTTCTCAGACTCCAGAACTTCCCAGAAGGATCTCTGCTCCTGCATCTCCTCCAGTGTGGTCCCAAGGATAGAAGACATGTGTTTAGTGGGCCCCAGGCTGTGATAGGGCTGAATGAACAGGGGAATTGGTCCTGGTCCTCCACGATGTCTCTAGCAGCAGCCCAGATATCACCCTTGGAATTTGTCTTTGGACCCTGAACACCCATTCGAGCAGGAGGGGCCCTTGTGGCTCCAGGGCCAGATTCTGGAGCAGCAATGGTAATGAACAGATTATGAACTGTCACAGGGAGGGAGCCAGCCATGCTGGGTGGGCTCTCTGCCATCAGGAGCTACGCACTCCTCGGGACTCTAGGTCTGCTACTGCTGGGGTGCAGGAGGGGGAAGGGAGATCCCAATAAGCCAGAAGACCCCACTGATGAAAAGGCCACGACCAGAAGCCTGACCCAAGAACCACTGGCTAAAATGCATGGTTATGTTGGTGCCTGGGGTGGACTGCCCTCCTGCTTCTGGGTACAGGCTAGAAACCGGAGCAGGAACAGCCCTGTGCTGAGGGGGGGCAGGGAGGGGCAAGGGTACTATGGCATCTCCTGCCAGGGGCCTGGGTACTGGCACCACAGCATTTGGAGCACCAAGCCTCCTCCTAGCCCAGAAGCTCACTTGGTCAGTGAGGCAAGCCATGTGTGGCTGGGCTGGGAGATTGCCTTCCCTGCCTTTCCTGCCCCTTCCCATTCCACCGGGCCCCTGGCCTCCATCCACACCCCATCTGCATGCAGGTCAAACTGACCGAGCCCTCTTGCCTTCCTCAAGGGGCCCCCGGGGACCATGGGCACCTCCAGGCTCTATACCTTGGTACTAGTGCTGCAGCCTGAGCGAGTTCTCCTGGGCATGAAGAAGCGAGGCTTTGGGGCCGGCCGGTGGAATGGCTTCGGGGGTAAAGTTCAAGAAGGAGAGACCATCGAGGACGGGGCCAAAAGGTAAGGGAAGGGTAGGCCCGACTGCACAACCAGCTCCCGAAGGGATACACTGGAACTCATGATGGAGCCCTGGGGCCTCAGTTCCTTCACCTGCAGGATGGAAATAACGGGCACAGCTCCTGCCGCTGGTCCAGGGTGTGGGAAGGCAGTGAGTGCCAAGTGTGTGCTAGCTGTGCTGGGGGCACAGGCAGTGTGTTAATATTTGGGAGGCTGTGCATGTGGCTTCTAGCTAAGGGGCTGGTCAGTCACTGGGTTTCTTGGTCTATTCAGGGGAGCCGATGACAAGCGTTTCTGTCTGAGCCTTTTCTCCCTTAATCCTCAACACTACTGGCTTCCCAGGGGCAGGACACCAAGCCCAGAGAGGTCGAGCAACTTGTCTGAAATCACACAGCTCTGATTTCAAGCCCTTTGCCCTTCTTTCCCCTCATAGGCGTGTTGGATAAAATGAGGATGTGTGTGTAAATGCCACAAGGCACTACACAGCCTTCGCCACTATTGATGTTATTCAGAAGAAAGTTGGCAGGCCTAATTAAGGCTGCTTTCCCTGGGGAAGAGAACAGAGCTCCACACGCATATTAATGAGGCTTCTGGAAGGGAAGAAGGCTGCAGGCACTACAGTGGTTCTCAAGTTCAGGGTTTTTTTAAATCACAACCCACATAAGAAATGTCTACTGTCTGAGGCAGCAATGCTCTCACTACATGAAAGCGTACACTAATATATTTCCTATTCTGTGTTCCTTCTTCTCTAATCGTTAGTCACAATCCACCAAGTTGAGTTCATGGTGCACAACTGGGCTGCAGTAGCCCCCCCCACCCCACCCAGTGTGAAAAGCCAAGGATGTGCCATCCCTGGTGTGCACCTCTCCCTCGTAGACCTGTGACCCTGGAGCTGCTGCCACACTGCCGCGTGTGATCACTGGTTTTGGCAAGTGGCAGACAGTGTGACTGGTCCTGCCCCAGGAGGGCACAGCCTGGGCAGAGCCCAGTCTGCTGAGACTCGGGCATCTGGCCCTGTGAGCTGTGCCAGGGGTGGGACGGGGTGCAGAAGAAGAGGCATGGAAAGTGGACACGAGCAGTGGGCGCCAGTGGTCTGCTCTGCCAGCTACCCGCAAGCCTTTGTCATCCTGAGACTGTTCATTAGGTCACTGATCTATGGAGCCCTGCTCAGTGTCAGACACGGGAACAGGTCCCCGACCCCACCCCTGCGAGGCTCCCATCTAGTCTGGCTGCCAGGTTCACGGGGACCGTGTACAGAGAGCAGGTCTAGCAGTGATCTTATTCTCGTTGCTGTTCTGTCTCTGGGCGTTATGCCAAGATGTCCCCAGGCTCACAGATTCTTCCCCTCGGCCTCATCCAGTCTCCCGCAAGTATCCTTTCCATGGCCTGCCTCTTCGTTAGTGATACTTCGAATATACAGCTTTTTATTTACAGGCACCATTTTTACATCCTTTTAAAGAAATTTTTGCCTATTCTAAGCTTAAGAAGGCATCACCCTAAGTTTTCTTCTGGAATGTTCAGGAGCATTAAATCATCAGTCCATCTAGAATGGAGTTTGGAGTAAGATGCCAGGCACAGCATCAGGATTCATCTGTCCAGATGTCTGGCTCAATAGCATTTATGGAACTGACTGTATTTCCCACCACCCTGCAGCCCCCTCTGTCATAATCACAGGCCCTTCAGAGGCATCCCACGTGCCTCTGAAGAAGCTCAGCGCAGCTGCCAGATGCCCTGCTGGGCCCTGGGGTCTGCCCTCCAAACACTTGCTTGACCACAGAGGCCACTAGTGGGGTAGTCTCCTGGCCCACGACTCGTCTCTGTCCTGACCTCACCACAGATCCCAGAACAGTCATAAAATCGGTGACCTTTTATTGTTGTCAGACTTTGAGCTGTATTATAAAGATGTTCATTATCCTCAGAGGCTTATGATTTTTCACAGTGTGAACGCCTCATCCAGGGAGCAAGACCTTGGAGGGCACTTGCTCCTGGCAGCCCTGAGCTCCTTTTTAACGCCTGGGTGTCCACACAGACCTATCGTGCCTCTACAGGCAGCATGCTTCCCCCAGAGGACACCCTCCTGTGGCCAGGGGACAAAAATGTAATGGTTTCCACACTGGGAACAGAGGGCTGGGCCTTACCCTGGGGCCAAGGGTGGAAGTCCAGCCCCAGAGGCACACACCACCCGCCTGACTCAGTCCCATCACCTGGTGAGCTGCGCAGTAGCACACCGGCTCCTACGGTCTGGGGGTCAGCTCCGAGGAGCTCTCTGGGACTCCCATCTTCTCTTCCCATGGCCACTGTGATACTAGTGCCAACACTAGCGCAGTGTCGAAGATGGAGCCACAGGTCAGGACGCCCTCTGGCAGAAGAGTATTGTGCCCCTGCCTCTGTGGAGTGTAAGGGAGAGGCGAGATGGCACATTCTACTCCATCTTAGGAGCAAGCTGAGATGGGTCCCAGGGCCCCACAGACCACGATGGCTATCTAGACTTCTGACATGCGTCAGGGTGGCCTCAGCAAGGAGCCTGGCACATGCTCTATCTACTGCACTGCCCTTGTACCCTTACAGATCGCAAAGCAGGCCACAGGTCAAGAGCTAGATTAATATAGCCTCACCTGCAGGCTTGGGGTGGCCAAATATGCATGAGTGGTCTTCCCTGGGGGGTCATGGGAAGCTTGTAGGGGGAGGTTACGGGCACTTGGGGCCCTGAAGTCTCAGAGGTTGGAGCTGTAGGTGGGTGGACAGTCCCCATCTCTCTGGCCAGCATACCTGACACCTCCAGCAAGGCCTCAGAGAACCTCAGGAGGAGTGGCTGAAGCAGAGCCCCAGGACTGCAGGGAGGCCCCCCATACCCACCCAGGCACTTGGCCGCTGTCATTCTGTTTAATGCATGACTCATCCTGTTCTCTGCCATCTGGGGAGCTGAGCATCACACATACAACCCGACACTTTCTGTCATCCCCGCTAATTATCCCAGCCTGTGAAGCGAGATTAGTGAGATTTCGTGCACTGCTGTGTATTCGGGGAAGATTAACCGAAGCTAGTCAAAACATTAAATCACTAGGTAAGGTTTTTTTAAAGTGAGCCCCGCCAGCCTGCTGCCAGAGTGGGGGGAGCCTCTGTAGAGTGCCAGGACACTTAATGGCGGAGCCATCTGCACCCCCCAACTGAAAACACACATTCGTGTTTTTAGGTCAAGTCTAATTTTAATTACCCAGTCTATGAGGAAATCCTAGCTTTCCAAACCACTCAGGCCTGGTGTGCGGTGGTCACCGGCTCACGGGACTCCTCTGTGGGCCATACAGGGAGCTCAGGGTGGGTTCTGAGCTAGGGAAGGCATCTGCTGGGATCAGGCCACTTAGATTCAACGTGTGTGTGTGTGTGTGTGTGTGTGTGTTTTATGAGCAAAGTGGTTTCCCTGGCTTCTTATTCCAGGCACAGGAAGCAATTATGCATTGTGTTCCTAACATAACTTGGAGATCAAAGCTAAAAAGAAAAAAACAAAACCATTCTTTACATACAACTATAAACGGTCAGGCATAATTAGAACACTTCCAGAAACAGAAATATAGGGCAGTAGGGAAGTGAGACTCTCTCAGGGAGGGACAGATAGAGCTCCACAGCTGCCACGGCCTGGGGGATCCCCAGGGTCCCTAGAGTCGCCAGCACAGAGCCTCCAGGAAATTCTGGCCCCGTGAAGGACAGTGAAGGAGCAAACTGAGCGGCAGACTAGAGGGGTCTGGGGTGCAAGTGTGAAGCTGCTCCTCACGGGGGCCTGGTGACCAGCAAGTCTGCTGCTTTCACCAACCCATAACCCACACCCGGTGGGAAACCAGCCGAGCTCCTTGAGGTGGCAGCCATTGCACCAGCTCCCTGCTGTGTCTTCCGTCTTGTGAAGGGAGGCCCGAAGGAGATGGCCACGAGGGGGCGGGGGGTCACGGGCTCCATCCAGTGGTGCATCATACCTGTGCTCCGGTGGGGAGAGGGTCCCCAGGAAGAGATGATACGGCCAGACGCCCAAAGCGCCCACCCCCTGCCATCAACAGGAGGGAAGCTGGCTGGAGGGGTGGGGTGGGGAGGGTGTCTCAGTGGAACAGACTGGAAAGCAAGCTTTCCCACTGGGGAAGAGACCATAGAAACCTGCAGTCTGGTCCTGTGCTCTCGGGAGCTCAGGTGTGAGGAAGGGATTCTTCAGGTTGGGGCCCCTGCAGCCCGAGCTGCATTCATGGGACTGTGGCCATCCTGTGGGAAGAGCAGGTGCTGCTGCATAGAGTGGGAGGTTCTTCCCATGACCCCTGAGTAGCTGAACTGGGCCAGACCTGGGCTGCCCTGTGGCCCACAGGCTGTACAACTGGATTGGCCCGTGTACCCTAAGCCAGAACCTCTGAGTGGAATCTGTTTTTAAATGGTCCCCAGATAACTGGCAGTTTTGTCCGAGTCGCTGAGGGGAGCAGGCAGGTGCTCCGCCACCCTCCCAGCACCATGCTGTAACTGTCTCCCATTTGTCCCACAGGGAGCTGCGAGAGGAGAGTGGTCTGACTGTGGACACACTTCACAAGGTGGGCCAGATCATGTTTGAGTTTGTGGGTGAGCCTGAGCTGATGGACGTACACATCTTCTGCACAGACAGCGTCCAGGGGACGCCTGTGGAGAGCGATGGTGAGTCTGGGGGGCTGTGCTCCCCACCCCAGTGGCCAGGTCCAGGAGGCAGGCACTGCGCCAGCACCTAGCTCTCAGCCTTGTTCTTCTGCATAGTGACAGTGACCTGGCCACAGGGACTGACCCCAAACATCTGTCCAGTTCCTCACACACCTGCCTGGTAATTCCTTAGGGATGGGTAGTCTAAACCCAGGTGGAACGTCAGTGCTCTCTCCTTTCCACCTGCTACAGAAATGCGCCCTCGGTGGTTTCAGCTGGACCAAATCCCCTTCACTGACATGTGGCCAGATGACAGCTACTGGTTTCCCCTCCTGCTCCAGAAGAAGAAATTCCATGGGTACTTCAGGTTTCAGGGTCCCAACACCATCCTGGACTATACGCTACGTGAGGTGGACAAACTATAGACGCAGTACGGTGCAGGGGACTGGCTGAGAACCACCACACTGTCACTTCACGCACTTACTGAGCCCCAAGGCGGGACTGCAGTCGGGGGGTGGAGTGGAGGGAGGTGGACATGAAAATAAAGATCTTTTCTCTCTTCCACACTCTTCATGGGGCCCCAGCACAGCCAGCCCACCCATGTCCTCAGGAAGCCGCCAGGCCCACCTGGGGCAGAGTGGGCCAGAGGGGACAGCTGGAAGGCCAGTTACTGCCCTATGCAGTGCCATGGGCTCTTGGGGGGACCAGCGTGGGCTCAAAGATGTGTCATCCTTGCTCACCACCCCTCCACTGAGGGGAAACAGGAAAAGTCATGGCCCAAGTCTGAGACCCCGGTGTAACAGGTCAGAGGCTTACCCCAAGGGTCGGGGCAGTCTGGTCCAGATCTTTGACCACCAGGAAGGGAAGAGGCAGAGAACACACAAGTTTCTCAATTTTCATAAACAGGTTTAATCATTGTTCGTGTTTATTGATAAAAAATATTTTGGAATGTAGGCCATTTGTGAACAATTCCAGTTTCCTGGTGTAGTAGTAACTGACCCCCACAACCTTATAAAGTGCTCCACACGTGAAACTGTGTCGGGAAGAGGGGAAGGGCCTCGAGGGCAGACAGCCTGACTTCAGTATGCTGACCCCCGCGCCTGGGTCCACACCACAGCCTGCGCCTTCTGCTGTGTGTGCAGGTGACTGTGGGTGAACCTGGGCCCGGTTCCACTCTAGCCTTCCCGCAGTTGGGGAGCAGGGCTCTGTCCCCATGGTGTGAGGACCAGGCAGGCCGTGGCAGACAAGGTGAGGCCCTTCCGCTCCCTGACCTGCAGCTGCGGGCAGCCTGGGCCTCCCTGGATACCACTGAGCAAAAGATCCCCGAGCCTAGGGATCCGGTGGCAGCCCAGGTGCAGGGGCTAGATCGAGGCTTTGTGTGGAACCAAAGGTGGCCTCATCTCCAGCTGAGAAATTATGGTTCTCCACCCCCAGCAAGTCTCTCCCCGTCTGCTGACCTCCCTGCAGAGCCTAGGAGAGGGAGGGATGGACCAGAACGTGCTCCTCCAGGTAAGCCTCGGGAACATGGCAAGAGCTCCAGGCAAGAGCAGGTCCTGGCTTTCTGCAGAGGAACGTGGGGCCGTCGGAAAGTCCTCTTCAGAAAGCACACGAAGTCTCTGCTGACAGGGTCTCCTCTGCCCTTGGAAACCCTCCCGGCACCAGCCCTCCCACCTTAGTGCTGCTGCCCAATGTGCGTGCCCCTAGCCTGGGTGAAGCTGGGCTTGCTCCAATGTCTCCCCAGCTCTCCACTGTCCTGGGGTTGCCTGTACCTCAACGGCCACAGTCAGACTGCAGGTAGGTGAACAGCTGCTGACAAGGGGACATAACAGGAGGCTTGGAGGTCATACTTTACAGCTCAAGTGTACATGGTGCCATGGAAGCAGTCCTGTGGGGCAGCAGAGACCCACTCACAGTGCCCAAGAACCCGCTTCTCCATCAGGGGGTCAGGAGGCAAGCACAGACAGCCCAAAAACAGGTCAGTGACCAAAACGGCCCCGACTTGCTGAGCTCTGCAGGCACATTGCACCTTCTCGTCAACCCAGGAAGGCACAAGCCGCAGTCATGGGCCTCAGGCTGCATGGCGCACAGCAGGCCTTCTCCCTGCACCCCCACAGCTGCTCTGCCAGCATAGACAGAACCCACACGTGGGGTGGGCCTGAGTCCCAGCCTGACACGATTGTCTGGCTGGCCCGAAAGGACACTCCCCAGACTCCGGTGTGCACTGGCTCCTGGAGGAAGCCCATTGTCTGTGGGAGTTACCCTCAGTCCTTGTGCTATGTGCGGATACACTGGTCCAAGTCCCCCCCAACATGGCACCCAGGGAGAACCCCAGGAGTCTGCACACATCCCCAGAAGGCATGAATTTCAGGAATCCTGTAGTGCAGTCAGAGCATCCTCCAGCACCACTCCAGGCCTGGGACAAAGCACCCACCCTGCCCATGTTCACACAGTAGTAGGGATTCAGAGCAGGAAGCACCCAGGCCCTAGGCCTGCAGGGACCCCAGAGCATCTAGAACAGACGCCCTTGGAGCCTGCAGGGGCAGGCTACGAGGAGGGATGTAAGGACCTTAGGTCACCTTAAAGCAGGTCAGCCACAGCAACTCAGAGGGTCCCACAGAGCCCAGCTGGACCCCACCCCCCACACCCCTGCCCGCCTCCAGGTGTGGTCTCTGAAGATGGCAGCCAAGCAGCTGAGAGGACAGCACTGTTCCTGCCCTCAGACAAACAGAAGCACCACTTCACCTTATGTCCTATACTGCAGACCACGGGGCACAGATGGGGTCAGAGCAGGAGTGGGCACACAGGGAGGGACACCAGACACTTCACCCTAGAGACCAGGCCAGGGCCCCCACAGTGCTCCCTGGGGCTCTTCCCCTGGACATCAACACCGTCTGTGTACCTAGTGACCCCTGAGTCCCCACCTCATGCACACTCACCCTGCTGCACCTGCGCCCACCCAGAGCTGCCAGCTGGCCTGCATTCTATCAGGTACAGCCACCTCCTGTCTGACCCAAGGACAGTCTAACCCTCTGTGGGCTCAGCTGATCCAGACACACACACACACCCCCCCCCGACCTCTCTAATTCCCCAGGTACCCCCTACATGTGGCCCCCAGCACCTGCTGTGTGGAAACCATCCTGCCGCCCCAACCTCTGGAAGGGAGAAAACCATTCCAGGGACCCTCAACTTCTCTCTGCCAGACCAACAGGCACAGTGTGGCGGGTGGGTGAGGTCAAAGGCAGCAGAGCAGGTGCCTGTGGCCTCCAGCTTCCGAGGACACTCAGGCCTGGGGTCATAAGGGAGCACCCAGACCCTGGCCCCACTCAGCCTGGGTGTCAGCTGCTGTCTGAAGGTAATTAAACAGGGACACGCCATTTGGAAAGAGGTTTTAGTGAGGCCGCTGGGAGCTCCCGCCCCAGACCTCGGGCACTAGTGAGGAGACACGCCGTCCTGCGGGGACCTCGACAGGGTTAGGGAGCTGTTGGGTCCAGCGAAGAGGCAGTTTAGCTTGGGCTTCAGGTCGTTCCACACTTTGCTCATCTGGAGGAGGAGAGAGGGAGCACAGCAGGATGAGAAAGGCCGTGAGCTGGCTCCATGCCCAGTGTCAGTTGTCCGTAAACCCACAAGGAGCCCTGACACAGCCCTCTGGAGGCCCTGTGTCACCTCACCCAGCACCACTGGACCAGACTTGATGACAACAGGCCTTCCCCTCCCCTGCATCTCAGACCCTTCCTCCACAGATGATACTGAAACCAGAGGCAACAACGTGTGCCTGCATGCAGACCACCACAGGTCTGCTTGGCACAACATGTGCAGAAACACAGCCATCCAGTGGCATCTGCCACTCTGACAACTCTGCAAACACTGGCCTTCTGGGGTGACAGCTCACAGAGCAAGACACGCTCCACCTACAGGACACGAATGAAGCATGTGCGACTCTGCCAGCACTCACACACCCTCCGGTTTCCCAGTTCGGGAGTGGACACCACTGGCGTGGGGAGGTCTCGTGCCCAGAGACAAGCAACAGTGGCAGAGTGAGTCCTGGGAACGCACAGACAAAGCAGAGTCGAGATCCCATGTGACAAGACCAGGAAGCTAGAAAGTGACTTCCAACAGAGAAACAAGGCCCAGGGTCACAACACCCAACCCGTGTGTCCTGCCTGGGGCTCTCCCGGCCTGGAGCCACCTGGGTCCCAGTCAAAGCACAGGTCCTAAGTCTGAGCCTCCAGGAACTGTGAATGCATGGGTCTGAGGTGGAAGTCCACTTGCACCATCCCTCTATGCATTTCTGGCATGGTGTGTTCTAGACTGTGGCGGAGCTGAGCACAGAGCTCCAGTCACAACTGCTCACCCCCCACCCCGGCTGGACAGACGACCTCCACCCGGCCCCCAAGCTGTCATCCACAACTGTTCACCTGAGCTCCTGCAACATGCTGTACACCAACAGCTCCCCAGCCGGCCAAGCAGAACTGCCAGCACCCCAGGCTGTCCCCTAGTCCACGTGGGACTCTGCACAGGCCTCCATCAGAGCAGAAGCCCATTCCTCTCTGGCTCCCTGACAAATCAGGACACTCCTCAGTCTGTAGTCCCTGGGGATGGGGATGCTGTGGTCCCAGAAGCTGGCATAGAGTGGGAGCTTGTAGCCCAGCATCCTCTGGATCCCAGGCTGCATCTTTCAGAAACGGAAACTTCCCCCAGAGGTTAAAGGACACAGCTGAGGCCGTAGCATTCTAACAGATGTGGAGCTGGGGCTGAGAAGGGCTTTAGAAAATCCAGCCTGAGTCCCCAACCATACAGAGGAGCCGGAGGTGGCCACTGGCAGATGCACCCCTCTGAGCAGGTGACTGGGCTTCCAGCACTAATGCAAGGCATTGAAGGGACCCAGGGAACACAACATCAGAAAGCAGTGGCCAGCAAAAGCAGAACCACATGGGGACTATTTACGAGTTTCTTCAACCCTGGCCAGATACACAGTCTTCTAGACTGTCAGGAGAGACACACCTGTCCCGGCTCGGTTCAAGAAGTGAGGAGTTCGAGATAAACTAGTGCAACCCGGCCCTGGATCCCTGGGGCCAGCAGGTGTTGGCAGAGCTTGCCGAGCCTCTGGACAAGCACAGTACTCATTCCCGGCAGCTTAGGAGCCGCTGTTCAGAGGATGCTGACCAGGGGTCTTGCACCAACCCATCTCCTCTGACCAACGCCCCACTGCCTCTTCTCTCAATTCTGGGGGACACCATGCTTTACCCCAGACTCCAAAATACCAACAAGAGAGAAGGAATGCTTCCCTCATGGTCTCACACTACCCCTCACCCCTAGAATCACAAGGACGTCACCACTGCCATTCAGGCTATGCATGAGACAGCAGATCTGAACAGGCCCGTTTGAAGGTCCCCCACTCCCCCAGCTCATGACCCTTCCTGGCAATCCTGCAGGAGTGCCAGAGGCTGCCCGCCCAGTCTGGGGCAGGCACGAGGAGACCCACCTCCTTGTGCCCTTGGATCTGAGAGTTGACAAAGGCACCGAGAATGTGGGACGTGAGAGGCAAGTAGACGTGGACCAGCTGCATCTCCTGGTGCAGACAGTACAGGGAGAAGTAGCTCCGGAGCTCCATGGTCTGGATGGCATTCTCCTGCTGCAGAAAAAGGAGCCGCCCCTTGCACCTGGTGCAGTGGACACCACAGACACCACAGCAACACACGGTCTCTCCCTGAGCCCAGGGCCTCAAGCCCTTCCTGACAGCACCGCTGAGGAAAATCCCAAGCCACTTGCTCCAACCAGGGATCCTGAAGGCACTGCTCTGGGCACCACGGACAGTCTGCCCACCCTCCCACTGCTGGCTACATAGGCACAGGGCAGCAACGTTCTGGAAGCTCATCAGCCAGGCCCCAAGTACAGCTCCAGGGTCCAGCTAGGCCATCAGGGCAGAGCCTCCATCAGGCCTGCTCACAGGCAGCCCAGCCCACCCATGCCCCCTTCCCCCGACGCCAGAACCACCTCCACAATGCGGGACTCCAGTTGCTCCACAGAGTCAGGCTCCCGGCTCTGCACAGCAGCGCTCATCATCTGCCTCTTCATCAGGCTGTACTTGTGTAGGGCACGCTGGTGCTTATGTAGCACACCCTTCTCATGCCGCTCACAAAGGTCCTGTGCAAAGAGGTGCACTTGTGCTTGTCCACCAGCCAGAAGGGACCTAGAGGCACCCCCCACCCCACCCCGTAGGAGGCAGTGTGGAAATGGAAGCAGTGGGAGGAGGCTGGGAAACACGCATGCTTCAAAGTCAGCACTGTTCACACAGAGCCCCTTCCTCTCTAGAAACCATTCACATGCACACTCAACTCACTCTGCACCTAGGAACTGTTGGGAACAGAGCATTTCAGGTGTCAGGCCCAGGGTTGAACTGTGAGGGGTCGCAGTGCACATCAGCACCACAAACCAATAACCTACATAAAACAGGTCCTGTGCACAAGGGAAGGTGGAAAGCCAGTGTGCTAGGACAGCAGTGGACCTCTGACTTTCCCACTGCCCAGTTTCAGGAAGCCTTTGTCCCTCTAGTCTCCCAGGAATCTTGTGAGAAATACTGGCCACAGAATCAGTGCTGGGATCTCAAGGCTACCGAGCTACCATCCAACTTAACAGACAGACCCCTTCTAGAACATTTCTCAAAGTACTAGGCCCTCTCTCCTTGAGCTCAGCATGAACAATTCTCTGGCTTCACAGACATTCTGGCCCATTACCGATGCCGCCACGGCTCAGAAGCCCTCCTTACAGAGAGCTGGAGTGACCTTCCCAGAATCTCTGCCCATAGAAGACAGACTTCCTTAGCACCAGGCCAGCCCCTCGCATATTTTTAGGGAGCTAGAATATTCTCACACTTGTCACACATACACATATGCCTATATGCACATGGCCACACATAGCACACACGTGTGTGAACATAAATATACATATGTGCATGCATATATACACGTGCACATACACACACATGCATATATGTACACGCAAGCCGCACATGTGCACACATACACACATGAACATGAGCACATGTATACACACATGAATGCTCATGGATGTGTACATGCATATACACCCATACACATATGTACACACTTGAATGAATATTTGTACATGTACACAGGGTCACATATATGTATATACACACCACACATACCCCTGCACATATACACACAGATGTGCACACATTTGCATATGTATACACATACACAAACACATGTGTATACACGTGCACACAATACACGTGTACACTTGCATGCATACATGTGCATACACACATAAATGCACATGCACACATCCACATACACGCATGCTCATACACATACGTTAATACATATACACATACCCATACTCGCATATATACCCCAAATACGCATAAACACATGCATATACATATGCACTCACACATATATGCCCACATGTACACACATACATACACATGGGCACACATGTACACCCACACTGATATACAAATATATACATAGGCATACTCATACACTCACACACCCTTCATTCCAGACCAAGGGAAGCCAGAGGTCTGTCACCACACCTGCCAGGGCTGCAGCCCAAAGCACTAGCAGCACCCACCAAGGGGAAATAACACTGGCAAGATAGCCTATGGCCGATCTTCCCCCCACAGCCCTAGCTTCGCGGCTCTTTTGCTCCTGGAGTCACACCCCTGACAGATTATGCCAAAAGCTCTATCCTTGGTCAAGGAGCACCAGACTCACTTTATAGGACTGGAGCAGATCCAAGAAGAGGTTTAGTTTCTCCACCACATCATTCTCCTCCTGTTTGCCCTAGAAGACAAGAGTGGGTGACCAACACCAAGCACTATGGCACTGACAGACCCAGCCAGGACCACCCATCTGCTGACCTGAGCCAGCTCTCCCCCTCCACAGCTACCAGCCAGCTCTGCAGAAGAGCCCTCTTCCCATACGACAGCCCTCAACACAAGGCAGGAAATCAGGACTCAGCAGCTAGACAAAAGCTATGGCCTCAGATCCCAAGGTCATCTGCCCAGGTGTGCTCACCGTTCAACAGCACTGGGCCTTCCAGTGTGCCAAAGCCAGGGTACAGCTGGGGCTAGGCTGGCTACCTGGGAACCCTCCATACTAACTCTGTGCCCACAGCCACATGTCCTAAAAGGCTCAAGCATAGCTCATATCCCTCAGCCACCAACACTTGCCGAGCACCTTGCTCAGGTGTTTGCTGGACACCTCCTAGGCATTCACCAAGTTACCTCTCTCAGATGTTTGGTAAGCACTTCACCTCTCCCAGGTGCAGTGTGAACTCCTCAAGGAAATAAGCCCCTTTTATAACCTCTAGGGCTCCAGCTGTGGCACAGCATGAAAAGCTCATCTCAGAAATCACACATTGGACTCAGTGTGTAGACAGTGCAGCCAAAGGCAGAAGATGAGAAGACAAGAGGAGAACGAGTCTGACCAGGTTACAAAGCACTGCCCTGGGAGCCAGGGGCTCCTGCCCAGGCTCTGCCACGAACTCAGGGTATCCAGGACTTACATGTGTCAAGCTCAGAGGTTCCAGGCCACTCAATCCCACACCCACAGCCAAAACTCTAACCAATAAGGTCATAGGAAAATAACAAGCATGTCTTTAAAACATCTGAAGTCCACAGGTGGGGCAGCCCGGGTGGCTCAGTGGTTTAGCACCGCCTTCAGCCCAGGGCGTGATCCTGGAGACCCGGGATCGAGTCCCACATCAGGCTCCCTGCATGGAGCCTGCTCGTCCCTCTGCCTGTGTCTCTACCTCTCTCTCTCTCTCTGCAAGTGTGTTTCATAAATAAAATCTTAAAAAAAAAAAAAAAAAAAGAAGTCCACAGGTGCCCTGCTCCCACCTGACTCAGCAGAGGGACACAGGAGGACAAAGATTCCCCAGTCTAGTAGTAAGAGGGGCCATCCCTGCTCACATCACTGTCTACCAGGTCCCAGTTCTCATCCAATGCCACCCAAGACCCCAAACCACCATCCTGTCAGTGTGGAAAAAACAGCCCACTCAGTCTCCATTGTCCCAGTGAGACACAGTAACCCAGGGCCCCTATGGGTCTGGGAAGAATAAAACCAGGGTATGTGAAAACAGAGGAAAACCAACCCTTGGATGTCTTTACTCATGCCGCAAGAGTGAACAAAACCCCAGCTGTGCTGGATGAAAGTCCTGATGGTTGTTTGATCCAGTTTCACATTAAAACTATATTAATTTCACTTCGATGTGAAAACCACGAGAAACAGTCAGGAAGTGGCACTTCCTCAGACATCACATTTCAAAGCAGCACCCGTGAGATAGGAGAGAATCTCGGAGTTCTGCGGGGGAGCTTCAAACTCCGAACTTGCACCACATCAGAAGCCTGAACCCTCTCTCCAGCTTCAAAGGCAGAAACAGCATCCAAATCTCAGTCGGACAACACTGGAGACGACAGAGTTAGGAGTTTCCATCCTGTGTTCTGCGTGACCTACAGGGACTCATGGTACACCCCACATGTACCCCAACCCTGCTCTCAGGCTACCTCTGTGGGCTCAGGACCTAGGTCCTGGCAACCAGGACAGATTCACTTTTATGTTTTAAAATGAGCTCTGACAGGGACATCTAGGTGGCTCAGTGGTTGAGCATCTGCCTTCGGCTCAGGTCATGGTCCTGGGGTCCTGGGATCAAGTGCTGCATCGGGCTCCCTGCACGGAGCCTGCTTCTTTCTCTGCCTATGTCTCTCCCTCTCTCTGTGTGTCTCTCGTGAATAAACAAAATCTTTAAAAAAAAAAAAAGAGTTCTGGATGAAAGTCCAATGGGTTACAAGAAAAGTGTCTGAATGATCTCATCCAGTACTTCTCACACAGGGAAACGGGCCCAGGGACCACTGTCACCTGAGCATGGTCCCAGCACACAACACAGGCTGAGCACTGAGCAGGCTGCCTCTCTAGGCTGCCGCACCTCTAATACCACAGTGCCCGTCCTCCCCACAGTGGAGATGTGGGCACCTGGCAGACCTAGGGAGGAACCAGGCCCAACACCACTTCTGAGAAATGCTGACACCCTATGCTTAGTTTCTAACGGGAACACACCAGTACCAGGACCACAGAGGAAGAAAACCCAAGACTTTTCATACCAGCAACAAGATCAAATATCCTTTTTGGCACTTAGAAACATCCTGGGCCTCTGAGGGCCCTATTTCCAGCCCAGAAATCCCCCAGTTCCGTGACTAGAGGATCTGCCACCATCAGTGTTCTCTAGCCTACTACTAAGGAGCTTTGAGTATCAGACAGCAAGGCCCTTCACAAGTACAGCATTTTAATTTATTTGAAACCATCTACTACCAGCCTACAGACCATTTCCTCAAGAACCAGGCAGCAAACGCTCATCCTCAAAGTCATGTAGCGATTTTATGGCATAAAAAGCACCCAAGTGAGCCTTTCCATCTGCCAGTAAACACTGTACCTTCAAATCAATTGCCAACAACAACACAGCACCTGCATGTGTGGCAGAGGCATCTTCGTAGGCTACATGGGTATTTAGGCGGAACAGAGATAGGTGCTCTGGGGGTGCTAGAGCGTCTATACTGCCCCAAGTTATCGAGGAGCCAAATACTTGCTGAATAGGATGGCAAAATGGGAACTACCTGATCTACCCAGAATCATCCGGGGAAGTCTGAGATTATATTTTCAAGGACAAATTACTGCTTCCAATCCCAGCAACATCAACCTTCAAAGGACCAGAACCCAGTCCATCTTTGTCCTGGGCAACCATCCTCAGAGCATCAAAGGTTCAGGGGAACCATTGGGAACAGAAGGGGACATGCAGTTCCAATCGAGACCGGTGTCCACTCGCTCCAGACTCAAAACCCCAAAGTCCGAGTAAGAAGACATCCTTGCGGCACAGGATGTTCTTTGGAACAAGCAGTGAGGAGGCCAAGTTCACTCACCTGCTGGGCAGCCTTGTCGGCAAGCAGTGCAAATTCAACAGACAGGCCTTTCAGTGCCTGTTTAAGGGACCCCCATGTGCTGCTGTTCAGAGCGGCCCAGGACGGGAGTGGGGTTGTGTCAGACCCCAAAGCACTAAGGGGAAAAAAACACACAGAGGAGATAAGACACTCAAGGCCTTGGGAGCTGAGCTAGCCATCCAGCAGGACACATCATCCTGGGCATCTGTTAGAAAGGCAGGACCTCAGCCCCCTCCCTAGGCCTCCTGAACTGAGTTTTGATCAACCAGCTCCCCAGGGGGCATGTGCGCACACGTGGGCTCGTGGGGCAGGGTTCTGCAAACGATGGATGAGGGTGAGTCCTGACTGGTGGAGCAGGATGAACAGACCGTGCTGTCCTTTTCCAGGTCAAATCAATCCCTTTTCGAGGATTACTGACAGTAGGGAATACACCGTATGACCTATCGACACACGTTTGTAATGTTTAGGGATCCACACTTCCCTGCCTGAATTCCCTGAGTTTTCTTCTAAATTCCATCCCCATTTCCCCAACCCTCTCCTTTGCCTTCTAACAGTGAAACTGGTCAGAATGGGTGTCACTATGGTAGATCGCCTTCTTTGAAGCCTGAAGATCCCTCCCCACTGACTGAGCCCCACAGAACCGGGCGGGGCACCTGCCTCAGCTCCTTCCCAAATACGAGAAGGTCAGCAGCATTGTCAATGGCCCTCGATGCAATCCGCTCGGCCCGATCTCGAAGCTTGTAGAAGCTGTTGTAGATGTTCCGGATGAGCTCCCGGCTGACGGCAAACTGAGTCTGGATGTCAGCCGGGAGGAAGTCCTGGCAGGAAGGACACAAGGGCCGTGGATTACTGGCCCTGAAAGGCCTTTCGGAGAAGATGCCCATCAGGACAGGGAAGGAGCCCACCAACTGAGCAGCTTGTGAGCCGACACCAGGCCATGAGGGGGCCTCACTGGACCTCCCTTCTTATCCAGAAAAGAAACACAAACCAGCATCAGGCATATGCCACAAACACGAAGTTGAGTGACTCCAGGAGAGTGCAATTCTAGTATCCACGGGAAGTGGATCAAATTGGAGGTCCTGCCAGAACACACTCAGATAATAACCATCAAGCTCCAAGGGATGCATGTGAAGTCCTGACCCTCCACATGAGGGCAAGGCCTCTGGTAGGCCTCATTTTGTCCCTAAAAATCATTTGTTACTGGCTTTACTATTAACTACCCGTTAATATTAACTATTTAATATAATATTAGCTAACATTCCTACACAAGGCTTAGAAGACAAGCAGCTTAGGAAATAAAACAAGAGTCCATATTTCTGTACAGAGAAGCAGTCTAAGAAGAGAAAGGAAAGAGCTACCCAGTAGCTACCCTAATTCTTTTTGGAAAAAGAGGAGATTAGCTAAATTTTACCACAAGCCAATGCAACAATCCCCCCTGAAGTCCAAGAGGCTAGTGATGGAGCATGAGTCCACCTGAATCACAAGAAGCCTCGGGATGTGGCAGGGTAGCTGGTGGGCTCTGTGGCCAGAGTGCATTCGGTCCTGTCCGGGCTGGCTGCTCAGCACCCTGGGACCTTGGCAGATGGCAGCCTCTGTGGGCCTGTCTCCCCATTTGGGAAATGGGCATGATACCCGCTTTGCCTCAGAGCAGCCAAAAGGAGAGTCAATGAGAAAACCGTGCAGCTGGCCTTAGTGGGGGCAGAAGAGCAGGAGCTGGTCAGGTGGTCACTGGCTGGACTGGAGGACAGAGAAGTACCTTGGCCCGAGGAGCCAGCTTACAGTTCATGAATTCATCTCCAACACACTGAGTGGATTCCTTTAACTTGTTCTGCACGTCCTACAAAAGGAAAACAGAAACACCAAGCCTCTAGCAGCCGCAGAAAAGTCTGTGAGACCAGTGAAGTCAGCAAGAGGCAGAATACAGTTCAAGAGAAACACGTTCCCATATGTGGGCTTACATAAGCATCCCAGAGTATCTCGTCATGGTCTCTTCCCATCAGCCTTAAACTTTAGGGTGGTCTTCCACAGACGGGAAAGTCTGACTTAACACCACCAGCACTGCAAAACCTACAGCTCCGGAGAGCAGAGCTCTCTCCAGAAACACAGTAACTCCATCTACAGAGCAGGGATGACATCCATGCTTCAGACAACCGACCTGTCAGATCCTTCTAGGTCCCACTACATGGGGCACAGAGGACAGTGGAAGTCTCTTCCTTCCTGTGGACAGACCCATGGGACCCAGGCCCACAGAGCTCTGGGAGGGCCCAGCCCTGCCCTGCCCTGCCCTCGGAAAGCAGGCCTCCCTGGCAAAGCCACATCCAAGACCAGGACCCACAAAGAGCCAGGCGAAATACAAGCAGAGCACCTAACCTGCAGCTCTCTATGGGTCAAGGAATTCTAGAATTTCCAAGATGCCTTGAGGATCATCTGTCCTGATTCTCTCATTTTACCAAAGGAAACAGAGTCAGGGAGGTCCTAGGGACACTCTATCTCTGTGAGGGCAAAGGGTCAGAGGAGCCTCACGCCTCCAAGACAGGGACACCGCCTGGCTCTGTGCCCAGCCTGTGTGGTTCCCATGTCCCACCGCATTCCTCTCTGGCAATAAAGATTCCTGCTCTAAAGGAACCTGTCCGTCCAGGGTTCAAAGGCCCACACTCCCAGCTCATGAGCAGACGGTCACAGCAAGCTTCCACTGATAAAATGGACAGTGGTGACAAATATCCCTGGGCTAGCAGTGGGAAAGCCAGTGGCCTTCTCAGGGAGGTCACAAGCCCATCTTTCTCACCTGGCCTCTGCCTTTGCAGCTCCATGTCTGTGTCCTGAATCTTTCTGCACTGGAAGGGAGGGTGGGCTGAGCTCTTCCCAGATCCCTGCTCAGGAGGGGTTCCCTCAGAAGACGACACATCTTATTCCACCAGCAAAGCACACTTGCTGGAGCCTCTCCCCCACCCCCACCCCTTTTCCTAGGCAAGAAGGCTGCCCTTGGGACAAGGCAGTGACTTCCTCCCCAACTGGGAACAAGGGTTCTGCCTCACTTCCGGATGCTAACACTGCACAACAGCTGACAGATACGGCTTGGTTTTGACGGAAACTAACGTCCAGGTGGCAATGGTCTCCCAGGATCTGGATCAATTCTGCGGCTCTGGTAAAAAGACTCAGCTCAGTCTTCCAATGGCACTTAATCAAAGATGCCTTATTTGCTTTCTAGGAAACACTCATGTGGTGATCTGGGGCCTCCAGCACTTCTGTAACCCTCCCAAGTAAAGCCCTCAGTGAACAATCCTTGGTGTCCACTGCAACAGTGCAGAAAGCCTCCCCCCGACCCACAAAATCCTGCCAAGCCAGAGCCAAGGATGCTTTCTGACATCACAGCCCTGTCATCTGGGCAGAAAGTCAGTCTCACTTGTGCTGTCATGTGTGCAGGAGACCCCATCAGGCCACCCAAGTGAGGAGAGCAAGATAGCAGGCAAATTTAAGAGACCCTCAGGACCCTCCCATGACAGGGAAGTACTCACAGGGCCACTGAAGGACAGGAACAGCCTGAGAGCCACATCCTCAGAGAATGGGGGGTGCCGGGCTACCAGGTTAATGAAGCGCCTCAACGCCCTTCGCCGGGACTCAATGAACTCCCGGTCGGCTGCAGAGGAGAGCACAGGGTCAGCAAACAGGCTATGCAGCCTCCTACCCCAGCCCCCCACAAACATGCTGCAGGGTGGAAATAAGCCAGGAAAAGCCCAGCCCGGCCTCCAGCACACCCGTGTTACCTCCAGCACTGACTGGCCCAGCCCTCCCAGGCACCCTGGGGACAGTCAAGCCCAGCCTCCAGAGCACCCGGTGTTACCTCTCAGCACTGACCAGCCCAGCCCTCCCGGGCACCCCATGTTACCTCCCAGGACTCTCTTGGGCGGAAGGGCTGGCACCATGCGGTATGGGAACCTGTGCAGCAGCATCTCATGGAAAACCACAAAGTCGTTGTACCGTCTGTACACGGAGGATTGGAAGCGCTGCAAAAGAAGACTCTGTGCTCAGACCGGACACCAGAAACCTCCCCACGCCACCATTTCCCTTCCCTACTCTCCCCTCCACCAAGAAACAGATCCCATGGGAGCAGTGTAGCTCAGGGCCTCATCCTCCCTCTCTACACTCGACTGAGGAAAGACCCTGTCCTTCCCGGTGGCACTCACACAGCTTCCCAACACTGCATAGCGCTTACATCCTGTCCCGCCCTCGTTACCGGGGCTCTCACAGGAGTCCACACCTACTTGGGTGAACCTGTCCCCCCATTACAAGGTAGCGCATGGGAATGATGCCTTCTTCACTTCATTCCCAGGGGCGCCTTCCCGTACATGGTCACATAGTGCCAGAGCCATGAGCACGACTGCCTCCTGGGAGAGAACTAACCGTCGAGACAGAACAGACACTGCTCAGGAATGCTGGACAATCAGACGTCGGACTCAAATCCCACTGTATGCCCTGTAATGAACAGCCCCGTAGGCTCTACGAGAGCCATGCCCCACATGGAGGAACCTAACCTGGCTCTCCTGTATGAGTTCACACGATACATGTGCACGAGCAACGAAATTAAATATACTGTACTGCTTGTAAAGAACACTGCTTGGTGAAAGAAGCCAGTCTGATCCCAAGAACCAGGCGCCCTGGGAAAGGCAGAGCTGTGGACATAGGAGAAGAGGGGTGGCTGCCAGGGCCTCGGGGCAGAGGGATGAACTGGTGGGGATACAGGAGACTTTCAGGGCAGGGAACACTCTGTGTGACACTGTTGCGGTGGATGCTGGTCATCACACATTTGTCCAGGCCCACAGAACGTGTGCCCACCCAGAGAGACCCTCGCACGAACCATGGACTCTGAGTGATGACGATGTGTCTGCCTGGGGTCATCAACTGTGACAAATGGGACAGTAGTCATGGGCAGCCCATTGGGAGGAGCACGGGTTTATGGGAAATCTCAGCTCTCTCCCTCAATTCTGCTGTGAACCTAAAACTTCCCCCAAAATATTACATCTATAAAATAAATATGTTATACAAAGAAAACCATGAAGCCAGGCATGTCCCTCTGCTGTGGAACCTCTGGTGAGCGGGGTCCAGGATAGAACGAGTGGCCCAGGCTGCGGCCCAGGCTTAAGCACCAGCAGGCGGGACCCTTCACACCTCGGGCAGAGTGGCCTCCCTGAAAAATGTCCATTATGGGACAAAAAACACCATGAAACAAAAATTCTGTGATTCCTGATTCCCACAGCACAACCACACAGCCACTTGGTTTGGAAAACGTGCTTCCTCCCCGGGGTGACAGAGTCTTCCCACCAAAGCCCCACAGAAGCACACTTTCACTGCAGCAGGGCCCCACACCACCTGTCCTTGCATCCCCCACTAACACAGGATTCCACTAGCCCAAGGATGCCATCAGCTCACCAATGACTTAATTCTCAGTTTCTGAATAAAAATTCCCCCCCAGCATCTATTCTAACAGAACCAAGAGAGAGAAAGAAAATGAAGGAAGGGACAGAAGATAACCACTGCTGATGCCACCCCGTCTCCACAAAGACACACAGCCTGGTGCCCAGCTCCTTAGCTCGGGTATGGGGGCCCCTAACAATGCAGGCAGCAACCTTAGCAGAGATGAAATGGACACACACCAATCCTGACCTCTAAACTTGACCCAAAGCCCATACTGTACCCTCAGGGATTTCCCACAACTGCAAAACCACTGCCAGCCTGGCCTTTGCCGTGGTATGTGCCCCACAGACCGAACAAGCTCTTCTGAGCAGCATCCCAGACACAGGGATAGGGAGGGCAGGCTGAGCTAGCTGGGAGTGTGGCTGAGCCAGAGCAAGACATGGGGACACGCAGGCTGTGGAAACATCTGTTGGGCGGCTTGGCTCTCAGCGTCTAGTTTTGGGTCTTACCTTTAGGGCCAGCCCACAGACTCTCTCTGTGGCCCTTTGCTGACACACACCACTCCCGCCCCAACATGTCCCTGTCCCACCCCCACCCTGCCTCCTCTCTCCAACACGCACACACCATTTGCTTCTTACCTGGCTGGAAACCTCATATTCCACATGCTTCAGGAAGAGGCCCTTCTTCTCAGGAATGAGCTCCACCTGCACGGTGTCCCTGGCCAGCAGCTCCTGCAGGGTATATGACAACAGCAGCGGGTTCCCCTGAGGCATCTGCATTCGATTGGGGTATGGGTCCCTCCGCTCGCTGATCTGGGGCGTTGGCAAGCCTAAAGAAGAGAAGGCGAATGGCCAATAAAAACAGCTACTCAGAAAGTGGAGACTGCCGCCAGCCAGCCCGCCCTCCACGGGGTGCTTACTCAGCAGTCAGACTGTGACCACGTCACCCCCCCCCCCCCAATCCATTCATGCTGCGGAGCTGGTGCTCAGGGGCACTTTCTGCTAACTAATCACCACGCTGTGAGGTGTCCACCCACCTGTGAATCAGCAAAGACACCCACAGATCCAAAACCAGTCAGATCTAGTTTTCAATTTGGGGCAGAAAAAAGTGATTTACAAGTTTCATGTAAAAGACCCTCCTTTCCTCTAGAGTCAAAAAGGAGGTTAAAACTAAAGAGTCATATAATTTCTCTGCCCACTGTTTCTACAGTGAACACACATGACTTCTTGTGCCAAAACAATCATTCCAGTTCCGTGTAGGTAAAAAACCCACTTGATGGGATGCCTGGGTGGCTCAGCAATTGAGCATCTGCCTTCGGCTCAGGGCATGATCCCAGGGTCCTGGGATTGAGTCCCACATCTGGCTCCTTGGAGGGAGCCTGCTTCTCCTTCCACCTAGGTCTCTGCCTCTCTCTCTCTCTCTCTGTCATAGATAGATAGATAGATAGATAGATAGATAGATAGATAGATAGCTAGCTTAGAGCTAGGATTCCCAAACACACAAGTCAGAGAATGACACCCTCAAACCTCAGCTTCTCCTGAGACAAGGAGTTACCCACGCCTCACTCAGAGCAGCAGGAGACAGAGCAGAGAGATCATAGGCTAACAAACACGGAAGCCACGTTAAAAAGTCAGTTTGGTTCTTACTACAGAGAGTTCTAAAGAAATAGGTTCTTTTTGGTTAGAAAACACAGTAAAGGGGCAGCCCCGGTGGCACAGTGGTTTAGCGCTGCCTGCAGCCCAGGGCATGATCCTGGGGACCTGGGATCAAGTCCCACATCAGGCTCCTTGCGTGGAGCCTGCTTCTCCCTCTGCCTGTGTGTCTCTGCCTCTCTTTCTCTGTGTGTGTCTCTCATGAATAAATAAATAAAATCTTAAAAAAAAAAAAACACACAGTAAAGTTAAGGTATCCCACAGAGGGGTGGGGAGTCTCACACTAATCAACACTGCTATAAATAACCACAACAAAATGTAGACTTCTCTTTTTTCCAAAATTTCTATGTCATTTTTCATGATTTACCTCTTAAAACAACACTTCAGAGTTAAGATTCTGGTTTACATTCTGAACAGAATTCATGACTAGATTGTTTTCATCTGTGAAATTACTCAGCATTTCAGAATTTAAAATGCAGTTGCCTTTAATTGACCTTAAAGCTTAAGAAACAAAATAAACTAAGGCTTTAATACTTACTTGGGAACTCCAAGGGCCTCATAAAAACTCCACACAAAAACTAAATATTATGTGCTCTAAAGCAGTAAGCTCCCAAGTAAAAGAGCACATATCCCAGGGTCAATGCAATCCAGGTAGGCTCAGGAAAAAAAGAGAAGCAATTCTAGCTGTACTTTCATCTCTCCTTTCAAAATTTATATTCCTGTGATATCTTTATAACATACATAATGTAGTAGTATAGTGCATGCATGTAATCTTCAAAATGTGTATGTGTATAGATGTACGTGAATACATGTGCATGAGTGTGTACATGACTATGATGTACATGTGTATATGTGTGCAAGTGTATATATACAAGAGTATGTAAATGTGTACATAAGGGGTGTGCACACATGTGTAAATGTATGCGCGTGTGTGTCTGTGTATATATGTGTATGTGGTTATATAGGGTGTGTGTGTGTATATATATATATCACAGTATGTGCAAGTGTCTATATACAAGTGTGTGTGTGAGCATATATGTAGGTGTGTCCATGTGTGTACACAAGTGTGTATATGAGAGGTGTACATGTGTAAGTATATTGCAAGTGTGTGAGTATGCAAATGTGTGTATGAGTGTATATGTACATGGGTGTGTACATGCGCATGTACATGAGTGTGTGTGTGTGTCTATATATGTGTATATAGGAGTGTGTGTTTAAGTGTATGTGCAAGTGTGTCTGTGTATATAAACATGTGAGTATTGTGTATGAGTATATAGGTCATGGGTGTGTACACATATGAGTGTGTATACCTATGGGTACATGAGGGGTGAGTATTAAAGAGTCCCTAATATCTTAATGGCCAAAATGTGGAGACAACAGCTCCAGAAGGTTCTCCCATCCTAAGAACTCAGTCCCTTCCCATTTAAAAATATTTTGATGGCCTAAACTGTGTTTACTCAGTCTCTTCAGGGAGCACATGGACTCTCAGTCAATGAGCCAACAAGTGTTTCTTAAGTACCCACTCGAGTACAGTAATGAACAATGCGGGGTCACTGCGCTCATTAATAGGCATTCAGCATGCAGCTACAGACTGTCCCCACAGCTAGGCACAATCCAAGAGGATCCAAACTCCAGGGCAAATGGGAATCCCACTGTTACTTATCTTAACAGCACCTTGATAATGAGAGAGGGGGCCAGACACAGCACCCAAACACAAACTCTATGGGCGGGGACACACCCAGCTCTATTCTCTGATACATCCCAGCTGCTGGGGTGCCTGGCATGTAGAAGGGCCTTAAAGAAAGCTTGCCAAATGACTATTTGCTAATATTTATTCCATTTTCAGGAGTGAAAAGTAGCATGTCTGAGAAAACAAAGTCTTATGTAACTAGAGCACAGAATATGTGGAAAACAGCAAATAATGAAGCCAAAAAGGTAATGGGGAAAGAACATTTTTATCAAAGAAAAGATCTGCAAATACATATATCTGAAAAGGGACGTGTACCTAGAATAAAGAACTCCTACAACACATTAAAAATAACAGAGACAGACAAAAAAACCCAACTTAAAAATGGGCAAAGGATTTACATAGACATTCCTCCAAAGATATATATCAGTGGCCAGTAGCACATAAAAAGATGCTCAACATCACTGAACGTCATGGAAATGCAAATCACAGCCATAACAAGATACCACCCACTACAATAGCTCTAATTAAAAAAAAAAACAAGGGATCCCTGGGTGGCGCAGCGGTTTGGCGCCTGCCTTTGGCCCAGGGCGCGATCCTGGAGACCCGGGATCGAGTCCCACGTCGGGCTCCCGGTGCATGGAGCCTGCTTCTCCCTCTGCCTGTGTCTCTGCCTCTCTCTCTCTCTGTATGACTATCATAAATAAATAATAAAAAAAAAAAAATTTAAAAACAAAACAAAAAAAACAAAACACGAACATTAGCCAGGATGTGGAAAAGCCCAGCACTTCCTCAGAATGTCAGTGGCAGAGCCACTATGTGACCCCACAGTTCCACTCCTAGAAATATATCTGAGATATGAACATGTATGTTCAGAGTCCTATAGACAAATGTCCACAGCAGCGTTATTCATAGGAGCCAAAGAGCAGAAAAATCCAAGCATCCATCAACTATCAAAGAGTAAATAAAAGTGGCTTATCTTGGGGCACCTGGGTGGCTCAGTGGCTAAGCATCTGCCTTCAGCTCAGGGTGTGATCCCAGATCCCAGGGTCCTGAGATCGAGTCCCCCATCAAGCTTTCCGCAGGGAGCCTGCTTCTCCCTCTGCCTGTGTCTCTGCCCCTCTCTGTCTCTCATGAATAAATCAGTAAAAGCTTTTTTTTAAATGGCTTATCTGTAAAAATGGATTACTATTCTTCCATAAAAAGGAATGAAGGACAGATTCATGCTACAAGATGGTAAGTCAAAGAAGCCAGACACAAGGACCACGTTAGGGATGAGTCTGTGCACAAGAAATCCCCAGAAGAGGCAAATATACAGAAACAAAGCAGACTGGTCCCTGCTGAGGGCTGAAGCAGGAGGAGCCAACGACAAGAGAACTGGGGTGAGGATTGGAAGAGAAGGGGTTTCTCAGGAGGGTGATCATGGCAAGGGGTGCACCACCCTGTGAACACACCAGCATCACTGTGTTGTACACCTGACGTGACTGAAGCTTATAGTACACAAATGAAAACTATGAACACCTTACATATAAAAGGTGGGGGACACCAGTAAATGGCAAGAATAAGAACCTCCAAAAACCCTTTCTTCGACAGAAGCAAAAATGGTCAGAACCCACTTTTTCAGAACAGGAAATTGAAGGTGTATGACAAGCCAGCGTACTTTTATTGATGCAAAAACTGTTAAAACAAGGCCATCCTAAAAAAGCAAAACAAAACAAAAAAAAGGCCATCCTGGGTAGGTCCTCAATCCAGTACAACTGGAGTCCTCCTAAGGAGCAGGAGGACCACACCAAGACCCAGAGACATATGGCACACAGGGTGGGCACATGTCAGTGGAGTCAGAGATGGAAGCCACACAGCTGCAAGTCAAGGAACCCGGAGGGTGACCTGTCACAGCCAGATGCTGGAAAGGGCAGGAAGGACCCTCCCGTACAGGGTTTGGAGGGAGTGTGGCCCTGCCCACATCTGGATTTCAGACTTCTGACCTCCAGGGCTGTGAGACATTCCTGCTGTTTCAAGCCATCCAATTTGTGTAACAAATTACAAATTACAGCAGCCACACGACACACAAGAAACTTGACAAAATTCAGAGAGATCGTTAAAGTCAATGATAAGCAGCAACACCTTGAGAGGGAGGAAAATCTGATTTCTAGAGTTGCCACTCTGGTTTATATCATTTAAACTATCCAGTTTACAACTAAAGTTTATAAGACATGCAAAGAAACAAGAAAGTTGGCCAAACGTGGAAAAACCACCCGAAACTATCCTCAAGGAAGGCCAAGCATTGAACTCATTTGACAAAGACCTTACATTAGCTATCTGAAATAGGTTCCAAGGGCATCTGGGTGGCTCAGGCAATTAAGCGTTTGCCTTCAAATCAGGTCAAGATCACAGGGTCCTGGGATAGAGCCCCACGTCGGACTCCCTGCTCAGCGAGGAGCATGCCTCTCCCTCTCCCTCTGTCCCTCCATCTCCACTCACGCTTTCTCTGTCTCAAATAAATGAAATCTTTAAAAATATTTTTTTAATTAAAAATGAAATGAAGGGATCCCTGGGTGGCACAGCGGTTTAGCACCTGCCTTTGGCCCAGGGCGCGATCCTGGATCGAGTCCCACGTCGGGCTCCCAGTGCATGGAGCCTGCTTCTCCCTCTGCCTCTCTCTCTCTCACTGTGTGCCTATCATAAACAAATAAAAAATTTTTAAAAAATAAAAAATGAAATAGGTTCCAAGAACTACCAGGAACCATCTCTAAAAAGCCAAGGGAAAGTAGAGAACAGTGTTTCAGTAATAGAATATATTGGTAAACAGAAGTTGTACAAGAAAAATGGATAAAAATTCTGGAGTTGAGAAGCTCAATGAATGAAATGAAAAATTCATTACAGGGGCTCAACTGCAGATCTGAGTGGGCAGAGAGAAGAATCCGCAAACTTGAAGATAGGTCAACAGAGATTGGTCTGGAGGACAGAAAGAAGAGAGAATGAGAAGATGGACAGCCCCCCCCACCCCACCCCCCCACACACACAGGCTGGTGGGACACCATCAAGCATACCAACATCATCAGCATGAGAGGTCCAAAAGGAGAAAGGCTCAGAACAAATACTTGAATAACCTGCTAAAATTTTCCCAAATTTGATTTTTAAAATCCCAGAACCAAAAAGGCACCTGGGTGGCTCAGTCAGTTAAATGTCTGACTCTTGGTTTCCACTCAGGGATAAGATCTATCTCCACCTCAGGCTCCACATTCAGCTCGGAGTCTGCTTAGGATTCTTTCCCTCTCCCTACCCCTCTGTCCCTCCCCCAGCCCCCTGAGCACATGTGCATGTGCACACTCTCTCTCAAATAAAATTAAAAAAAAAAAAAATCCTAAGAACCCAAAGAACTCCAACTAAGATAAACTGAGGAAGATTCACATCTAGACAGATCATAATTGCACTGTTCAAACCATCCAGAGACAAAGAGAAACTTTTGAAAGCACCAGACCAGCAACTGGGTAAGATGAACAGCTGACCTCTCAGAAGCCAGCCACAGAGGCCACAAAGCAGTGGGATGGTGCACTCACAATGGCAGGAGACAAAACGGTCAACCATATTCTATATCCAGAAAAACCATCCTTACTAATAAACAAAGGAAAAATTAAGACAGCCCCCAAAAAACAGAAACAGTGAATTCACTGTGGCACTAGCAGTCCTTCCTTAGGGGAAACAAATAGGCGGCATGAAGAAAGAACAAGCACCAGAACTACACTGGTAAATATAAAGGGCAAGATAAACTTACTCCTTACTTGTAACTTTTTTTTTGGTTGACTTAAAAGACAACCATATTAGGCAATCACCAATCTGTCTTGATGGCATACGATTTACAGGGATATGTACGGAAGGGAGCTGTGAAGTAGCAAAGTTCCTACACACTACTAAAACTCAACTGCTACCATTGGTACCAAGATGGATTGGTACACAGTAAGATGTGAATTTTAACTCCCAGGACAATCCCTGAGAAAATAACAGAACTCATACAGTGACCAAAACAAGGGAATTTAAATGGTACGCTAGAAAATACCGATTGGATGTAAAACAAGGCAATGTTGGAAGAAAAGATCAAAGATAAAAGTAATGAAAGAAAGATAATTCAGGGAACACCAAGAAATCTCTATTAAGATGAAGTTTTCTCTATTAAGCACATACTAGTTTTGTTCTTTTCCTGATGGTTAAAGTAAGATAATATCCCAAGACAGAATGTACACTCAGTAATGATTACCAAACAGTCACATGCTGCCAAAGAATCTGAACTCTGACCACAGGAGAATCTAAAAGTCAGAACCAAAAAAAAAAAAAAGAAAAAAGAAAAAATTAAAGTCAGAATCCAAAAGGCACATTGTATTTTTTTTTTAAGATTTTATTTATTTACTCAAAAGAGACACAGAAAGAGAGAGAGGCAGACACACAGGCAGAGGGAGAAGCAGGCTCCATGCAGGGAGCCTGACGTGGGACTTGATCTGCAGGATCATGTCCTGGGCCGAAGGTCTCCAGGATCATGCCCTGGGCCAAAGGCAGGCGCTAAATTTTGTTTTTGTTTTTTTTTAAAGATTTTTATTTATTCATGATAGTCACAGAGAGAGAGAGAGAGAGAGAGGCAGAGACACAGGCAGAGGGAGAAGCAGGCTCCCTGCAGGGAGCCCAGTGCGGGACTCGATCCCGGGTCTCCAGGATCAGGCCCTGGGCCAAAGGCATGCCCTAAACCACTGCACCACCCAGGGATCCCTAAGGCAGGCGCTAAACCGCTGAGCCACCAGGTGTCCCCAAAAGGCACATTTTAAATCAAAGACACAGCACACACTCTTGATGGGTCTCCACCACCCTCAGAATAGCCCCTCTGTAGAAATTTCAATCTTAAGAAAACTACGATCCCAAGTATCACTTTCCTGAACCAGGACATCCATGGTTTTTCAAAAAATGTTTAAGAAGGAAAACAGATCATTTCAGATCAGCTACCCTGTCATGTAATGGCCCACTAGCCATGGAAAGAACAGGAACACAGAGAGGAAGACTCTGGTTTTCTGTGGGAATAAATATCAAGTTCACGGACAGGACCCCAATGCGCTCATGAAATGGAAGATGCACTGCACACCCACCCAGCCCCGACAGGTAACATAACATAGACAGAGAGGCAGCTAAGCCCCCATACTGAAGGGCTACAAAGGATAGGCTCTGACACAGGTGTGTGCAGACATCTGGGCTCATATCCTCATCATGTGGCCCAGCAACTGACCACCTCCAGGCTTAGCATTTATCCTCAGTAAAACAGGGGTAAGGATGCATGCCGCAGGGCCCAGCCCTCATCATCTGCACCTCGATAAGGGCAACAACCCCTCAGAGGCCTCTTTAGTGGTATTCCCTGCCCCAACCCTTGTGGCACAAAACCGCTCAACCACAGGGTTTGGACTCAACCCAGAACCTGCAGCTCAAAGCATGGCCTTCAAATGCCACCCACTGCCCTCGAGATGCTGGGAAGGAAGCCGCTCTCAGACCCACAGGCACAGAACCTCATGCTAATTCCACTTTGCTCCAATGGCCCTTGTGAGGCCAGTGCTGAAAATAGCTACTAGAAATCATTCAGTAATCTCCCCACCTCCCCTCCAGATTACGGTGTTTGAACTCAAAAAGCCTTTGTACATTCGTGCACTAGAATGTAGAACCAACTGCCCATAACAAGGTGTTTGGGGCCGTGAGCCCCAGGCCAGCCTGCAGACCAAGGCCTCACATGGGGCAGGGCAGAGGCCCAGGACCTGCTCCTCTGGACACCGCACCACTCAAGAGACGTGCCTGCTCCAGGGTGACTATGAGACAGACAGCCTGGCGAGTGTCAGAGAAACAGGCACACTGAAGGGAACTGCATCTCTCAAGCCAGCCGCCAATGCCCCGTGCCACCCCCAGCACATGCCGCTGCCTCCCTGCAGCCCATACAGGCTAACTGTCCGTGAGCACTCTTCAGTATCTGTTCAGGTGTGAAATTTGGTGGCTCGCCAAGCCAGCTAGGCACAGATGAAAAGCAACAAAACGTCACACAAAGATGGCTATCCTAAAAAAAAAAAAAAAAAAAAAAGATGGCTATCCTTCCCAACCTGTTTCCATCAGAGCCTGCGGAATGCAGTCCTGCTATGGGCAAGCACCTAGAGACGTCTAGCCCCCGTGTTCTGACAGCAGCTATCAGCCCCACTCACCACAGCCCGAAGCCTTAGGAAACCAACAGGATGTGCCTGGTGAGCCATGCTGTCACACATGTCCCTGCTTTACCTAAGCAAGCCTTCACAAACGCTGACCGATGCAGAGGTCACGGGCTGGGAAGCTGTACAGTGGGCACAGGCCAGTCACTTACAGAGGCCACACCCAGCCTGCCTGGCCACCGCCCCCATGGCACGCTCGCTGACCCCGGCTGCACTGAGCACCGGAAAGTGTTCTTCAGCCCACTCCACCCAGACCTTCCCTGGCTTCTCAGTGCTTGGAACAGCCCTTCCCAGCATAAAGGGTTTCTCAAACCACAATAGGTCATTTGTCCTCCAAAGGCAGCGAGGGAGGAGGGTTCCCACTGTCCAAGGTTCAGCAGGCCGGTGGATCAGAACACGTCTTCTGATGGATTCCAGGTTCATTGTCATCCCCCTCCACTGCTATCCTCACCTGTCCATTTGCCAGAGTGTGGGATGACAAGGGCCAGCAAGAAACAGCACAGTCTTGGGGTTAAAGCCTCCCAAATCTGAATCACAATCGCCTGGTGGGCTCAACCAGGCGATTATGTTACAATGCTGTCGGGTAACATAAGGGCTGGCAAGGATGTAGAGGGACTACAACCCCTGTGCGTGGCGGGTGGCAATGTAAAATGCCACGTGGGTAGCTCCTTACAATATAAACAGAATCACCACATGAGCCAGCAATCCCACTGCTAGGTCTATCCCCAAAAGAACTGGAAGTAGGGACTTAAGACACTTGCTCACCCACGTTCATGGGAGCATTATTCACAAACCCAAAGGTGAAAGTACCCAACATGTCCACAGACAGATGAACATAATGTGGTCCATCCACACCACAGAACATGATCTAGCCTGAAAGGAAGGAATCCTGGCACCTGCTCCAACATGGATGAACCCTGAGGAGACGTTGTGCTCAAGGAAAGAAGCCAGACAGAAGAGGACGGACACTGTGTGATCCCACTTCTAGGAGGTCCCTGGACTCGTCAAATTCACAGACACAGAGAGTGGACAGTGGTGCCAGGGGCTGGGGGTCGGTTTTTAATGGGGACAGCATCTGGAGACAGTGACGTTTGCACAATGGTGTGAATGTTAACACCACAGAACTACACACCTGAAGATGGTTAAAATCGTATGTCATGCAAAACATGAGAGACTCCTAACTCTGGGAAATGAACAAGGGGTAGTGGAAAGGGAGGTGGGCGGTGGGTTGGGGTGACTGGGTGATGGGCACTGAGGGGGGCACTTGGCGGGATGAGCACTGGGTGTTATGCTATATGTTGACAAATTGAACTCCAATAAAAAAAAATCGTATGCCATGTATGTTTCACAGTTGGAAACCCACACAGATTACTAGGCTCCATCCCAGAGTCTAGGGTGGATCTAAAGAATCTGAGTTTCTCTAACAACCTCCCAGGTGAAGCTGCTGCTGGTCCAGGGGTCACAGCAAGAACCACTGTTACAGGATGAGCAGAGGAAGGACCCACAGCCCAAATCTGACAAAAACCAGGTAGGTGTTCATAAATGCTGCCATCACGCTTCACTTACTTGGCAGAGAGGGCAATGACCAATGGCATTCCAGATGACAACTTTTCCACCAAAATAACAGGAAATAAAACAAGCAGGGGTTCCCGATTTTCAATAGGAACATTCCTTGTCAGGCTCATGAAAGAGGTTTCTACCCATGATCAAGAACTGTTCTAGGCTCCTCGGTTATTCTGAAATTCAGCTGTTCTCAGGAAAGAGAAGTGACAAAGTCCTGGTCCTTACAGTGGCCATGGCCTTAGAACTGAGAGTTCAGCAGGTGGGCAGCCAGGAAGCACTGTGAACCCCAGGGTGGGTGGCGGACCACTCACTTGGGAGTTCAGATACACAGAAACTGGGACGCCTGGGTGGCTCAGAGGTTGGCTTTCTGCTCAGGTCGTGATTCCACGGTCCCAGGATCGAGTCCTGCACTGGGCTCCCTACATGGAGTCTGCTTCTCCCTCTGCCTCTCTCTCCTACCTCTCTGTCTCTCATGAATAAATAAAATCTTTAAAAAAAAATACACAGAAACTTTGACAGCCTCAGCTTTGTTACCCCTTGGATGTGGCTTTCTCTTACTGAGTGGCCCGTGACTTATTTTATCTACCATTACATTCTTTAAGTAAAGAAAACCACCCAGGGCCCCTGGCTGGCTGAGTCAGTTGAGCATCTCTTTATTTTGGTTCTGGTCATGATCTCAGGGTGGTGAGATCCGAGCCTTATAGCTGACTCCTTGTTACGCTGGAGTATGCTTGGGATTCTCTCTCTCTCCCCTCTGCCTCTCCCCCTCTCTAAAAAAAAAAAAAAAAAAAAAGGTAAAGAAAAAGAAAACCACTCCACCCTACAATGCATACATATCCTATTCGCCCTGCAGATACTCCCCACATGTATAGGGCTACAACAGACACACAGGTGATTTTTTTCAAACATGAAGCGAGTTTCAATGGTGTACATGACTACGTTTCTCCTTCAAGTTCTTTGTAAAAGGAAAAACTTCCTAAGCTCTTTCCCATTCACGTAATACAATCATCACGAACACAGTTTTCCTTTCATTCAACCTTTGTTCTTACCTTTTTTTAAAAGATTTTATTTACTTATTCATAAGAGACACAGAGAGGGGGGGAGGGCAGAGACACAGGCAGAGGGAGAAGCAGGCTCCACGCAGGGAGCCCGACATGGGACTCAATCCTGGGTCTCCTGGATCAGGCCCTGGGCTGAAGGCGGCGCTAAACCGCTGAGCCACCGGGGCTGCCCTGTTCTTAAATACTTTTTAAATACATTTACATTTGTTTTCATTGTGAAATATTTCAAGCGTACATAAATGTACAGAAAATACCAGAATCCTTCTATCTACCACAGAGATTTCACTGAAGATAACACTGTGCCATATTTTTTCTGGGAAAAAAAAAAGTCAAATACAGAAAAACATGTTACATATGCACAGCACCCTCTCCCCCTTTCCTATTCAAAAGTGGCCACTACCCTGGAGCTGACAGAGCATTTGCAGGTAGGTAGGCCTCTGTGTTTTCTAAGTATCTGTAAGCATCTAAAGTGCACGCAAGTATATTTCACATATACAATAAACACAATTATTTCCTTTCTCTCAGTTTTACTTTCTCATACTGGAAGAGAGCATGGTACATAAAACTGCACACATCGACTCTGCTCGGCTCAATGAACTGATACAGCAGTGTGGCAGCATCCAGAGAGACACACAGGTTCCCCACATCCCCTTCTCCCTTTCGGCCACTGCCCCACCAAAGGTGACTGCCACCTTCCAGCCCCACACGTGATCTTCACCTGTTACATAGTGGAATCAAGCCATAAGTTCCACTGACTCTACTTCTACTCAGCATGATGTGTGAGGCCCATCCGTGTCACCACATGCAGCTGTCACCACTACATGCCCCACTGTATGATCAGGCCACAGTTCACCTCAATCTGGACACCTGGATAGTTCCCAGGTTTTCCTATTACACACCACGCTGCCAGGAACACTTAGCACACGTCGTGTGGTGTGCACATACACTCATTTTTTGCTGAGTTCATTCCTTACAGTGAAGTTCCTGGGCCCCTGGATTTCACGTGTCCGGCTTAGCAAATACTTCCAGTTTTCTAGAGTGACTGAGCCACATCGCACTCCCATCAGCAAGAGGTCCCAGTGGCCTCACACACGGACCACTCAGTATTTTACCCATTTCTCCCTCAACATTCTGGTAGGGTCTAAGCTTTTCTATCATGGTTGCCAGTAAATCACCACTTCATCTTGATTTTTTACATAACAACCATTGCTCCATCTTCCTAAGAACTATTACCTGTATAGATTGCACAATATCTCAGGTATGCAACTAAAAATCAGATAGCCTTTCTCCCGTTAACTGTTTCCTGCTATTGAAAATAGTGTGAAGAATAGCCTCATTCACAAAACATTTTCCTGAATTTTTTTATTCTACCTTTAGCATCAAATCCTAGAGAATGTCACTTTTTTTTTTTTCCTGGTAATGGACACTTCCTCTAGATGACTTTTATACACACGTATGTTGAGCAAGATTTTCTTCAGAAACCCTCTTCAGAGCATTAGTGCAGTGACCTTGGTAACCTAATGGATGTACCACAGTGGCATTAAAAAGAGAAAACCAGCACACCTGGGTGGCTCAATCAGTTAAGCATCTGACTCTTGGCTTCAGTATAGGTCATGGTCTCGAGATTATGAAATCAAGCCCCACATCCGGCTCTACACTCAGAGGAGTCTACTTAAGATTCTCTCCCCTTCAGCCCCCACTTACACATGCTCTCTCCTGGTCTCAAAGAGAGAGAGAGAAAGAGAGAGAGAGAGAACTAAAATTTTAGCTTCTGACCTGTGGATCAAAATGGCAATCACCGAGGGGAACAGATCATAAAAAAGCTTCCTCAAATCCACCCCCCCCAAAACTGTTCTTTTATCCTTTCTCAGCCAGTCAGCAGACACTCCTCTCCCGCTGCCCCTCCACTCACCTCTTTAGCCCCAGCCAACTGCAGACCCACTCCTCCACTTCCTTCAAATCTTGGCACAAACAACATTTTCCCATGATATGTATTCGGGGACAACTGCAATTTGCACCCTTTCCTCCCCCCAAGTGCTAACATATGTCACTGGCTCGGTGCATCTAAAAGTTGCCCACCTCCCACTACAAGACCATCAACTCCAGGAGAGCAGGCCTCTTTATTCTGTGACACTTCCTTTCCTGATGATCAAGAACACCACCCAGCACATAATAAGTGCTTAATCATCGTTAGCTGACTCAATCAGAGGACTCAAAGTCATGTGTGCAAGAAAGCCACCTAGAGTAATCAAGGCCTGCTATGTTTTCTTAGGCAGGGCAACCACCTCCTGCCCATTCCGCACCAAATCTCATTATGGTCTGGCCAGTGACAGGAATCGTGCCTCAGTGAGCTGTGGCAGGAAGCAAAAGCTGGTAACACAGATGCCACTGTGGTGAGCAGGGACAGCCTCACAGTGGAAGCATCTCCTCACCTCCACCACGGCCTCTCTGCCAATTTTTGGCTATATCTACTTTTTCCCCAAAATAACGTAAGGCAAAAACTCTGATTATATAAAGCTGTAATATGCCACATGGATAGTCAACCTGCACAGCAAGAGAAGAAAGGTTTTCATCTTCCTGCAATGGTGTTAGTGTTTTTATCTTGAAGCAAAGTAAAAAATAAACAATCTCTTCAGGTCCTTCCAAGTCCTCCAGTACTTCTTAGCTGAGTATTTCTGAACTGAATCCTCTCCAAAGTTCAAACAGTCCTTTAACAGTAAAGTGTTTCCAAAGCCCCATAAGAGTCTAGTGATCCTACTCTCTCGTTTGAATCTCCTTACTGAGCTTCCTCACTGTCTCATCCACTGGGTTCTCCCACACCCCAGCATTCACCAGCACCCCACCCCAGTTCAGGGAGTTCTGGCTCCCACGCTAGGCAGCATGGAGGTGGCACACAGCATGTGCACAACTGGGTCTCCATGTGCAAAGGAATGCCACCAGACCCCTCCCTCACACTATACATGACAGCCAAAACATTTAGGTCCAGGGTCCATTGTGAAAGCACTAAAACTACAAAACTCTAAGCAGAAAATACAGAATTAGATCTTCATGACTTTGGGTTAGGCAGAGACTTCTCAGTCATGACACCAAATGCACAAGCAAAAGAACAAAAGGGATCAACTGGACTTCATCAAAGTTAAAGGATGTCATGCTACAAAACACCATCAAGAAAGAAAAAAGGGGATCCCTGGGTGGCGCAGCGGTTTGGCGCCTGCCTTTGGCCCAGGGCGCGATCCTGGAGATCCGGGATCGAATCCCACGTCGGGCTCCCGGTGCATGGAGCCTGCTTCTCCCTCTGCCTGTGTATCTGCCTCTCTCTCTCACTGTGTTCCTATCATAAATAAATAAAAAAAAAAAAAAAAAGAAAGAAAGAAAGAAAAAAGACAACCCACAGAATGGGAGAAAAGACAACCCACAGACTGAGAGAAAACATGGATGAATCATGGATCTGATAAGGGACATGTGTCTAGAAGATATAAAGAAATTCTGAAAACTCAAGTTTTTTTAAAAAGACTACCTAACTTTAAAATAGACAAAGGATGGGCAGCCCCGGTGGCTCAGTGGTTTAGCGCTGCCTTCAACCCAGGGCGTGATCCTGGAGACCTGAGATCAAGTCCCACATCAGGTTCCCTGCATGGAGCCTGCTTCTCCCTCTGCCTGTGTCTCTGCCTGTGTCTCTGCCTCTCTCTCTCTCCCTCTCTCTCTCTCTCTCTCTCTGTCTCTCTGTGTGTCTCTCATGAATAAATAAAATCTTTAAAAAAAAAAAATAGGCTACGGATTTGAACAGATTTTTTTCCAAAACAGATACACAAAAGGCCAATATGCACATGAAAAGATATCCAATCACAATGAGATTCCATTTCACATCCACTAGGATGGCAATAATCAAAGACAGTAGGGATCTCTGGGTGGCACAGCGGTTTGGCACCTGCCCTTGGCCCAGGGCGCGATCCTGGAGACCCGGGATCGAATCCCACGTCAGGCTCCCGGTGCATGGAGCCTGCTTCTCCCTCTGCCTGTGTCTCTGCCTCTCTCTCTCTCTCTCTGTGTGTGACTATCATAAATAAATAAAAATTAAAAAAAAAAATCAAAGACAGTCACAAAAAATAAATAAATAAAGGGCAATAACGAGCATTGGTGAGGGACATGGAGAAGTTGGAGCCCTCATACTTGCTAGAAAACAGTCCTACAATCCCTCAAAGGGTTAAAGATAGGTAGTAACTGACCCAGTATCTGACCCAGTAATTCCACTGCTAGGAATGAAAAATATGTCCACACAAAAACTTGTGCACGAATGTGCATAGCAGCATTATTTATAACAGTCAAATGTGGAAACACCCCAAATGTCCATCAACTGATGAATGTGTAAGTAAAATACAGAGTCTCAATACAATGGAATACTGTTCCGCCATCAAAAGGAATGGCATGCTGGTCCACGCTACAACATGGCTCAACCCTGACACAATGATAAGTGAAAGAAGCCAGGTACGGAAGGACACGTAACACATGTTCTATTTACATGAAATTCTCAGAATAGGCAAAGCTGTAGGAACAGAAAGATTAACCTGGATTAGGAGGAAAGGGACCTAGGGAATGAAAACTGACCATGATGGGTACAGGGTTTCTTCCACAGCAGATGAGAATGCTCTAAAATTGGTGATGTTGATGACTGCACAATTCTGTGAACATACTAAAACTACTGAATTGCATACTTCCAATGGGAGAATTACATGGTATGTGAAAAAGATCTTCATAAAGCTGGTACAAATGTTTGATGAATTCCCTTCTTCTCTCCAGTCCTTGTGAATAAAAACCACTTCTCTGTGCCAGTGCTGTGCCTAGAACACAGATGGCTTGCAATCTTGAATGAAGGTGTCTGCTAAAAAGGGGAAAGATCATTTACCTGTGAAATCTTCTGGTTGTAAAAAAAAAGAAAAGAAAAGAAAAGAAAAAGAAAAAAAAAAAAAGAAATCTTCTGGTTGTTCAGGCATAAGCAGAAAAGTCTAGCTGGCAATGGTATCACAGAAACTTCCAGCGGCGCAAGGGGTCCCTGTCGCTGCTGCCCCGCCCCCATGGCCATGAAGCTACGAGTCAGAACTGAAAGCAGCCATTGAATGCAGAGAAACAGAGCCACCCTTAATAATTGTGTCTCCCACTCTCCTTACCTTTCCCATGAATTCAAAGGCAGGGATGAAACTGCCATCTGGACAGCTGTGTAGGGTACCAACCCCATTCAAATAAGGGCCATTCCCAACAAAACCTTTTTATGCCTGGAACCTTACTGAATGCTTTACATCTCTTCAATAATAAGTAGGTACTTGGTCCCATTTTACAGATTTGAAAACAAGTTCAGCTAAGCAACAGAGCCTGCCCGAGGTCACAGAGCTGGCAAGCTGAGTCGCAGAGCCAGAACCTGTGTCAGGCTACCTGATGATCCTGTGTTCCCTCCTTAACTCACGGGGAGAGGGGCAGGGAAAGGTACACCCCATTCTCGGGGCCAGAGGTCAGATGGTCTCAGTGCAAATCCCTGACTCCTGTGTGACTGTGAACCAACCACTCGCCTTCCCCCACCTTGCTCAGTTTTCTCGTCCCTAATATGGACACAATATCATTTAGGTCACTGTTCAGCTCCAATAATTTTTTTTTTTTAAGAAAGTATGTGAAAGCATCTAGCACAGCGCCTGGTGCTCAAGCTTTTTTTTTTCCAAAGACCTGCAAGCCAGACACGAAATCTCCAGATGAAACCACAGACCGAATGAACTGCAGGCCTGGTGTGTTCGCTGCCACAAGCACCGGGATCTGCACCATGACCACGGCATCTTGCTCTGGTCAAGACCTGAAAACAACTCCCAAAGTTCATGCTAATCACAAACAGATCATGGGTGGTCCCTGGGATCTCAGGGACGTGTGTGTGTGAGCCACTCGCACACAAATAGCACCTTCTCAGGCTATGAGTGGCTACTCCTTTCGGAGGGAGATGCAAGAGACCAAACCACAGAGGGGGAAAAAAATCACAGGTCTGTTTCCTGAAGACATCACAGAACTGAAGCTGAGTGCCAAAAACAGTCACCTCTCAGATGATTTCCTCTGACTGAAAGTGGAGCAGGAGGAACCAGCACAGAAGCCGTCAGATCTCTGCTTCGCCACGAATCTCACCAAACCTGCTTCTCAAAAGGCCCCATTCAAGTTGGGTCTATTCCTCAAAAAACCTCTTTGGTCTCTCACTTTTGGAATGTTTACATGTGGGGAGGCCCAGTGACTTTTTCCCGAGTTTAAAAGGAATACTATTTTAGCTAATTTGGGGAATCTTGGGAGTAACTTACAAAACAGGAGTTCAAAATTCCTAAAAGATTCATGGTCTCTCTCTTAAACTAAATTCAATCTGGTTTTGGTTTTTGTTCTTTAAACCCTCACCCTGGGTCTGGTTGGTTCAGTCTGAAAGTGACTCAGGTTTTCTAGGATCTCTTGCCGTGAAAGTGAAAATGTTCCAAAATATCCAGCAGGACTAAGTGCGTCTCTATCCCAGTGAAGGCTAAGGAGAGCCCACATTCACAAACACATCAGGCCCCACTAATAAAATTCCAAGCAGTCACTCGTATTATAAGCCAAGTGAGATACAATTAAATCCATTTGAACAAAACTTGACTGGTCTATGGAAGGAATCACAAAAAGTAAGACAAGGTCCCTGCCATCCAGCTGCCTGCGGGGCAGACCATCAAGAATGCCGTTAAATCAGCCGGAGAAAGGAACGCCCTGGAAATTGGCGTGAACTAATTAGGAATTGTAAAGAATGTCACAGTAAGAAAAACATGTAGTTGGTCTAGCCCCCACAGTCAAATGGGCACTGAATGTGGAGACCTAGTTTCCCAGGCAGAGAAGGCTGGACTCTCCTCTGCAGTCTGCAGCCAAAATCAGTTCACTACGATAATCTGAATATCTTCATTAGAGGAGGGAACTCGACCCATGTTTTACAAAATTTGCTTTTGAGCGCTGTCATATTCTGCTCAATGGGAAACACACTCCGTTCGTCATCAACCCCCAGTTCCCCAGACAGACTAAACCGGGTGGCCCTAGCAGCTACACGCGGAGCTCAACATGTGGGTAACATTTCTCCCAAGAAACCATCATCGCTCGTACACATGCCTCCTGCGCTACTGAGCCCTCCCATCATCCCATCGCACCATCCAAAGTGCATCCCCTTCCTGGAAAAAGAAAGGCAACATCCTACAATGAATGGTCCTCTGTGGTATTTCAAGAATGGTCACACAGAACCAACTCGCTGTACATAAAACCTTTCAGAGAGGGAAAGTCATGGCCCTGAACCTCAAGGGAGGCACATGAAAGGCAGGCGCCAAGATGCAGGCCTGTGGGGACCATAGCAAGGAGGTGGTATCTACTGATTCAGAACCAGAGCCGCATACTCACCTGTGTGTGAATCCCACTCTCCAGTCCTGGCCCAGTGATGGGACCGCTGGACCTCGGCTTCCCTGTCTGTAAAGTGAGAGTAACAGGCTACTGACTTCACAAGATGACTGTGAGGGGAACAGCATCTCCTCCATGACGCCCCACCAGGACATCTAGACACAGGAAGCACTCTGCAAGCCTTCACCATCAACACAACCCATACGCTGTTCCAAAAAGAATGCCCTATATGGAAATCCCTCCCAGGAGGAGGCAGAAGATGGGACACTTTGGACCTATGACCCAGTCCGTATTGGGAAACAGGCCCCTTCCGTAGGATGCACCTAACCTCTCAACTTCTGCAGGGACTCCGAGAGGCTCCTGACTTCACTGTCCGTCCTGAGGAGCAATACCAGAGGCCCACAAGACACCTAACATAAAGAACTACACATATAGACCTCCCTCAGAAGAGCTGCAAATGCGATCTTAAATCTCCCTTTGGCACAAAAACCCAGCAGTGAGTAGCATTTCTCAGGAGCTGAGAGGTGAACTTACTGTCCCAAAGACAATTAACGGTGCTAAGTCATGACTATTACCTGACTCCTTGATAGTAGATGACCTTGGCCAAGGACATACCGTGAACAGCAGCTGAGGTCCCCCCCACAGCTGTCCTGCTGTGACATAGTCCAGTGGCCCTCAGGTCTAGGTTCTGCTGGTCCCAGGGACCACCAAAGCAGCTGAACTCACCAGCGCCAATAATATTCAGACATAAACATCAGAAATGGCAGAAGCTGGGGGGGAAGGGGGTCTCCTGCCTATTCAGTGCAGGATACTCCATTAGGAGTGGACACTGACACAACAAAACACGTAATTCACTATAAATATATTTCCGGTATTAACTAGAAAGTAGAAACCAAGGGCATTCAAAATGCCTACAAAACTACTGTAAAACAAGAGCCCTTGTACCCTCCTCCGCTGGAAAAACTGTATTGTTAGCAGGCGCACTTGACGCCTTAGGATCTCAGGTTTTCTCTCTGTGTTTTCCATTGTGAAATAGATCTCACTCACACACACACACATACACGGAAAGGGGTGTAACATATCTATGGACAGTGTAACAAAATTTTATCTCAAATACCCACCCAGGTCAAAAGTTAAAAGACCACCAACATTCTGAAAGCCCCCCCACCCAGCATCCCTTGTAGGTCAAACCCCCTTTTTCCTACCAGAGTGACCACTGTCGAAGTTTCATGGTATTTTGCTTGCTCTTCATTTATAGTTTTATCACCTAAGGAAGCATCCCTACACAACAGAATCTAATTCTGCATGTTTTTTAACTTAACAGAAACTGGAGTCAACCAATACATGTGTTTTCTCTGGCTTCTCTGGACACTTTCAGTGGAAGGTAGAGGGGCTCAGTTCTGACATTTGCAAAGGTCCCTGAACAAGTGACCTAAGGGCATCTCCCAGCTCTCAAAGCCAGATAACAGAAACTCTGATTCAACTGCACAGCTGATAACAGTGGTCACCTCTAAGGTGGAAGAAACTAGCTTAGCGGGAAACAGGCTGGAGGACAAGTTTTAACATTTGTTCAATTTAAAGGATCATTTTCTGAAAAACATGTGACAAGAGTATCTTTAGCACAAATGGCATGACATTACCACTTTAGAAGCACAAAGAGAGCTTGATGCATTATCATGCAGTCATTAAACAGATAATGATGAAAACTATTTTTAGCATGTAAAAAAAGTTCAGGGACGCCTGGGTGGCTCAGTGGTTGAGCGTCTGCCTTCAGCCCAGGACATGATCCTGGAGTCTCAGGATCGAGTCCCACATCGGGCTCCCTGTGAGGAGTCTGCTTCTCCCTCTTCCTATGTCCCTGCCTCTTTCTCTCTGTGTCTCCCATGAATAAATAAATAAAATCTAAATAAATAAATAAATAAATAAAGTTCACTGAAAAGACCAAGCTATAAAGTGTATATACACTATGAGGACAGCCAAGTAAAAAGCATATGCAAGGGAAAAAACGAAAATACAGTTGACCCTCAAGCAAAATAATGTTTAGGGGCACCAACCTCACCCCCTGCACAATCAAAAATCTACATATAACTTGACTTCCCAAAAACTTAACTACTAACAGTCTGCTGTTGACTGAAAGCCTTACCAATAATAAAATTACCAATTAACACATATTTTGTGTATGGATCATATACTGTAACCATACTGTAAAATAGAGGAAAAAAATGTTAAGAAAATCATAAGGAGGGGAGCTCTGGGTGGCTCAGCGGTTTGGTGCCTGCCTTTGGCCCAGGGCGTGATCCTGGAGTCCTGGGATCAAGTCCCACATGGAGCCTGCTTCTCACTCTGCCTGTGTCTCTGTGTCTGCCTGCCTCTCTCTCTCTCTCTCGGTCTGTCTCTCATGAATGAAATCTTTAAAAAAAAAAAAAAAAAGAAAGAAAGAAAATCATAAGGAAAATACATTTACAGCACTGTACTGTATTGACCGCATACAAGGGGTCCTGCACAATACACACCTGTGTTGCTCACAAGTCCAGTGCATGTTAAAATGCAGCAGTTGTGTTAAAGTGGTGGAATTATGGGTGAGTTCTGTTTATAAAATGTTTGTACTTGCAGTTATGTTCTTGTACAACTTTCTCCTCCAGTGCCAATTCCTGTACAACAATGCAATTTTACTGGTTTGATTACAACTCATTCATGAGACTCATAGTGAAAAAAACTTGACCAGCACAGATCAGTTCTGAAAGATCCTCAGATCACGGAGATGGACTTCTCAGAAATAACACCTCACCACAAATCTCCCCAGTCTCCACTGAGCTTCCCTGGAATCAATCAAACATCACACAATTCCCCTTCACCTCTGTTGAGCACATCAACTCCAAACTGACCAGGAGTCCTAGAAAACCCCACCGAACACCTGCTCCACAGACAGAAACAGCCAATGTGCCCTCCTCCAGAAGCCCAGTCAACAGAAAACATGAAGTGTAGCATCAGAGTCCCCCGTGAGTCAAACGACTAATAGAACATGCATCTCAGGACATCCTGAGCCCTCTGTGCTACAGGGTATTTCAAACCTGACTATTTTAACAAAGGACGTCTACCCTCCTGAAGTCTGGTCATGGTTTTTGAGTTATTCTATAATAAAAACACACAGAGAGCAAAAGCACTGAAGTTCTTCAGAGGGTAACATGATTGGGAGTCAGTCTCCACCTACCCTAGGGTCCAGGTATCCTACCTGCACCCCCAGCCAACCCTGCTTCACAGACAGGCCACCCTTCAAGTCTCTCCACAGCAACCAGTATGGGCAAACATCCCTTTTTGTGTTGTGTTTTTCTTAGGAAGGAAAAAATAATACCAAAACAGAATTCCCCCACCCGGAACACATCACTTTCTTACTAACCACAAATTCTGGCAAAATCTGTTCTACACAATAGTGATTCAGTTAGTTCCTCTTTCTTCAAATTGACACATTTTACCTTGCAAATTGTGTATGTCTGTATGAGAGTTTAAAGATCGACAAAGGAAACTTAATATTTCCACAATGATTGTTACCAAATTAAAATGATACTATCCATAAAAAAACTTATGACAAAAATGTAATTCTACTGAAATGTTTAAGCTTTTTCTACATAGCAGATCTTACTCTAATCCTGGGAGGTAAAGAAAAATAACAGTTTCTGCCTGTTGGGAGTTTACAATCAAAATGTGTGTAGTAATGGGGAGAAGAATGGACAGGAAGAGTTTTTTCCTGAACGCAAACAGCACTTTGAGGTAGAATTTAACCCAAACATATATATCTTACGTGACAGTTCAGTGAATTCTGACGACTGTGCACCCAGAAAAGCAGCAGGCGAGGAGTGGTGGCTGGAGCAGAGAAAGCAAGGAAATTGCCCAGGCATGCAGAGAAGGTGGGGGCCCGTGTGCAGGAGCTGGGATGATGAGCAGAGCTCAGACGTGACCCCAGAGAAAACCAGAAGACAAATGGCTGAGAGCTTCCTAACCAGATGGAATGTATGGAATGCCATCAAGTGAGTCACACCAACAGAAGTGAAGCTGATTCTCCCATGTTCTAAAGACCAAGTTTAGGTCCATCAGATTGCAGGAAAGCCGGGCTGTGATACATGGTGGTCATCTGTGTGTATTCTTATTCAGGATATGATGCAATCTCAAAAACTCAAATTATACAGTCAAGCATATATCACATTCAATCCTTGCCATTCTTATTCTAAGTCCCAACTGCTGAGCTTTATAACCTCAAAACAGGCCCTGAAATAAAATCTCATCCTGCACAGAGAACAAAATGTTCCCATCAGATACTGTGATAGTAATAATTTAAACATAAAATCTCCAAAGGCACTATGTTCAAAATGAAAAAAGAAATGTTTCAATATGGAAAAAGATCCACTCCTAAGAAAACAGGGAAAAGGTATGAATGGTGAGTTGAGAGGCCACACAAAATGAAACTATAACAAGGAACTAAACCCCACTAATACTGGTGGAAATGAAATCCAAACAAAAATGAAACACTTTCTGAATGTTTGTAGATCTGCAGGGAGTTTATAGAAATGGTAGTTAGTGCCCAGGAGGTTATGAGGAAATGATGTTCTGAACAGGGAACGCTTCAATTCCAGGAGTAAACTGATGGTAGCCCCACAGAGGATAAGCCCTCAGTATCTGCTGAAACTCCCAGGGTAGCTACTTGTGGGAGGCATAATAACGCCCCCACCCACCCACAGCCCTCTACAACTAAGTCCTGGAAGCTGCATCTGTTGTTTCCATGGTTAAGGGGAACAAAGGTAGCAAATGGAATTCAGGTGGCCAAACAGCTGACCTTGAAATAGGCCACAGGTTGTGGATTATCCAGGTGGTTGGTCGTCCAGGGGTCCTCAAAAGTAGAAGTAGTAAACAAGAAATGGGGAACCAGAGAAATGACAGCACGAAAAAGACATGGCTCATGGTTGCTGGAGAAAAGGGACCATCACGGAGGAATGTGGGAGGCATCTGCAAGCCAGAAAGGCCAGAAAGGCCGGAAAACTGATTTTCCCCGAGGGCCTCCAGAAGGAAGGCAGCCCTGCCCACACCTGATAGTAGCCCAAGGAAACCTATTTTGAACTACTGACCACCATCCAGATCTGTGAGATAGTAAGTGTTGTTTAAGCCACCATGTCTGTAGTAATTTGTTACAGCAACTGCAGAAAACTAATACACTACCCTAGGGAAACATAACCACATGTGCTCGAGAAGGTATGGGGTTTCTAAGTATGTATCCTTTTAAAATATAAAAACAGGGTGGAGAGAATCCATCCCCAACCCATAACAAAGGTCACCTCTGGCAAAGAGACGGTGGTGGGAATCGGTGTGAGATTCACTTAGTTAATAATGTTCTACATTTTTTTAAAGAAAACGTATTTGTCCATGTATAGCTTAATAGAAAATTAAATTTTTAGGGAGTGGGCAGCCCTGGTGGCTCAGCGGGTTTAGCGCCACCTCCAGTCCAGGGCGTGACCCCGGAGACCCGGGATCGAGTCCCACGTCGGGCTCCGTGCATGGAGCCTGCTTCTCCCTCTGCCTGTGTCTCTGCCTCTCTCTCTGTGTGTCTCTATGAATAAATAAATAAAATGTTTAAGAAAAAAATTTTAGGGAGTTACCATTCACAGATTAAGCTTCAAAGCATTAGAATATGACCCTTAATGTTGGAAACCAGGGAACGCGATTTTCTCTGACAATCCCAATGGCAGTACAAAGACCCAGACTTCACAGTCTCCACAAGTAATACCTCAAGTAGGCTCTGCCTGTGTAGACAAAACACCAGAAAAGAGAAACCATTCTATATTCATAAGCACAAACCCATCAACAAACCAAAATCAGCCTTGACTAAAAGTGAGATATGCATTTACGGTCAACGGACAAGATTCGGTCTCAAAGCCTTAGGTTTTCTGCCTCTAGCCCACCCAACCACGACTACCACCTGGACATGCCTCCTTAATACTTGCCCAGTTTGGGCAAGTCACTTGCCTCTGGGTTTTATTTATCCCAGTGTAAAAAAGGTCTGTTCTACCACTTTACCTGTGTCATAGGACCGTCAAAAGGTTTTAAATGGGATGCAATGACAGGCTGCCTCCCACAGTCCATGAACCTCACTTTGAGACTCCCCTGGCTATAGAACAGCACTCTGTAACCAGAGGTGCTACCATGTCCTCACAGTGAGCACGCCTAATAAAATCCCCACGGCCCCCAAGAAGGGCAACTACCACGGTTATTCCAGGCAAAGTCATAGGGAGGGTATGCTGGGAGGGCGGCCATCCATAAGTGGAATCCAGTGGGTAAGTCCTGCCATGTGGGGGACGCCTGGGTGGGTCACTGGTTGAGCATCTGCTCAGGTCGTGGTCCTGGGATCAAGTCCCACATCCGGCTCCCTGCATGGAGCCTGCTTCTCCCTCTGCTGTGTCTCTGCCCCTCTCTGTGTGTCTCTCATGAATAAATAAATAAAATCTTAAAAAAAAAAAAATCGACTGCGGTACCCAAAGGTGCAGACGGTGCAGAGACCCCTGAGCCACCACCATATGCAACCAACTATGAACTGCTTTACAACCCGAGCCAAAAAGCCAATGACAGCCTCCCGTTTCCAAATGGGACCAACCAAGGGGTCCAGGCTGGGGCCCCGGAATCGGTGAGGCCCATTGCCCACGCCGGGCTCAAATGTGTGACCTCCAGAACAGCAAGTGCCATCACATGCTTCCCCTTACACAGCTACAAACGCAATGAAAAATTACTCAAAACCATTTCTGGGAGTGGGGGATTTCTTTCTAGATGCAGACACACCCAGGAGCCTTTATGTCAAGGAGTCCAGTGCAATGCCCACCTCCCAGCAGCTTCCCCGCCACTCCCTTACCTGCTCCCCCCAATGAATAAACACTCGCGTGCCCTCCAGAAGTCACCGTAGCACAGCCCCCTGGGGACACCTGGCCACACCCCCAGCGGGGTCCCTCGACCCTGTGCCCCCTCCCCGCCTCCGACCCGCGCCCAAAGGCCGCAGTAAAGGCCAACAACGCCGCCCCTACATCTGTTCTCCACCTGGAGGGGACTAAAGGAGGGAACTTTCCAGGAGGGACCATCCTACAAAAGCCAAGCCCCGCGCACGCTTTTCCGTGCTGACGCCCATTCACGAGGGCACACGCACTCAGAGCCAAGTCTGTCCGGTCCGCGGCGGAGAGCTCGCGAGTCCCGGGCGGCACGGCGGGGAGCGGGGAGCGGGGGCCGGGGCCCCCGAACAGGGAGGCGCGGCCAGGACGACCCAGAGCAGGTGCGCAGGTGCTCGGGTCCCCCGGCCCGCGGCGCCCTTCTCAGCGTGGCGGGGGCGCGCGGGGCGCCAGCGGGCAGCCGGGGAGCCGGGGGCCGCGGGGCCCCGGGGGCGAGGGCGGGCCGGGGGCTGCGCGCGGGAGCAGGGGGACCGCCAGCCGTACCTGCCGCCGGTGGGTCCGCCTCCTCGTCAGCCTCCGCCTCAGCTGCCGCCACGACTGGAGCCGCGCCTGCCTCCGCGGACAGCCGGTCCATCAGGCCGCCAGTCATGTGAGCGCTAGCCACGTGACTTCCTCCGCGCCCGCCGGCCCGCCACGCCACGCCCACCCCGCCCGGCCACGCCCCCGCCACGCCCACTCCGGGGCGGCCACGCCCCTTTGTCTGGCCTGGCCACGCCCACCCGGGCCGGCCCCGCCCCGGCCACGCGGCCACCGGGAGGCCTGGCCGGCGCCCCCGCCCGCGCCGCTCGCCCCCTCGTCCATCCGCTAGCTCGGCCTGTGGTCGTCACACTCACCTCTCCTACGGTTACTCTGCACTTCCGCGTGGGCGGCCCCCGCGTCCCGGCGCGTCCTCCACTCACCCTCGGTCCTCAGCCCCGCCCCGCCCCTCACCGACGCACCCATCCCCCCTCTCTCATTCATGCATTCATCCTCGCTCCCACCCCCGCTCACTCACCCGTCCACCCCCTTGCTCACCAACCCACACACACTCATTCACCCGCTCCCTGGCTGGCTCACTCATTCATCCGTCCACCCCCTCTGCTCACCTGCCTTACCCGCCCCTTACCCGTTCACTCCCGCACTCCCACTGCCCCCGCCCTCCGACCGGAGTGCATTAGGGGCCTCCCGATTTGGAGGGTGGGACGCTAGAGCAAGTGTCCTGGCTGTTCCCAAATGAGGCTGTGGGAGCTCCGGGAACGAGGAAGGGACCCCCTGCGGGGCGGAGCCTGAACTGATGCTGGGGGTGAGGAGTTATGCAGGAGGAGGAGGCAATGGCCTCCAGCTGGCTCAAACTTTCTGAGGCATCAAGCAGCTGGAAACGCTACTGCCGTCCTCCTGGAGCTAAAGTGTGGGTGCAACATGGCAGAAGAGGAATCTGGAGCACAGGAAGGGCTCCATCAGGGAGGATCTCCTGATGTGGCCTACTGACACCCCCTGGGAGCTGGCAACCCCATCAGTAGTCCAGGCCCCATGTCCAGGTCCTTCCCCACATTGTCCCTTCTTGCTACAGCCACTGGATCCTGCCCAGGTTACAGCACCCAGGAAGTCCCTGTGAGCTGGCACAGGCAGAGATGCTCTCCCCCACCATAATCTTGCAAGTGCTGGTCCCTTCCACACATGGACTTCCACAAGTCGCAGGGGGACACTGCAGGATCCTGTGATACACAGCCCCCATCTGATGCTGCTTCCTTCCGCATCCTGGCCTTCCTTTCAGCTGCTCTTGCATCCACTGTTGTGCTCAGCACTTTCTAAGTCTCCACCCCCCAAACACACACACACTCTTTAATATCCGATATTACTCGGTTATATATCTCTGACCCTCACTAGATGATTAAGGTCTTTATTAAATGTCTAAGAGTTCACTGCACTTTCCAAACTGTAAAGCACTGTACGAGTACACAAATAGACATTATTTAAGAACAATTGCATAAATATATTATTTAACACCCCTGACACAGGCCCACACAGAGTTCTGGATCTTTCCAACTTTCCAACCACCTGGGGAGAGTTCGAATACATTCAGCCTGGAGCCCACCCCCAAAAGTTCTGATTTAATTCATATGGAGTGTGGCCCAGACTCGTGATTTTTTTTAAGCTCCCCAGATGACTCTAACATGCAGCCCAGGTGGAAGACCACTGTTCTATGTTGAAAGTTCATTTTATTCCTGCAAACATTGCCTACGCATTTCCTAAGTACTGAATTTTGTGTGGTGGTGGTGGTGATGGTGGGGAACACAAGGATACAACAGGATTTTCACAGCAGAGTGAAGCAGCTTCTAGGCCTGGAAACAGAGGTGTTGTGGGAGGAAAGGGGAACAAGCAGTGGGTTCCAACATTCATTTCTGAACGCCCCCAGAAAAGGGAACTTGGTCCTTATAGGTTGTGGCTCCATCGCCAGATATCTCTAACGGTTAGGAAGTTCTTGGAAATGTGCACTGAAATGTGTCTGCCCGCAACTTCTTTAGATCCCCACTAAAGAAGACAAAACTTTACACTATTTCTGTTTCATTCAGGGAACAACAGCAAATAGAAAACTAGAATTTATGACTTGTAAAACCTTTCAGTTAATGGCAAGAATCCAGTTATATTAAGTCTGTTCAGGGGCGCCTGGGTGGTTCTGTCGGTAAACCATCTGCTTTTAGCTCAGGTCATGATCTCAGGGTCTTGGGATGGAGCCCTGCATTGAACTCCCTGCTTAGTGGGGAGCCTACTTCTCCCTCTCCTTCTCCCTGCCACTCCCCTTTCTTGTGCTTGGTTGCTCTCTCTCTGTCAAATAAATAAAACAGACTGTTCATCTGTTACTCGAATCACATTGGTTGCTTTCCATTTAGGAAAATGAGAATGACATGGGCAAACTGACGATTTGGAACACACAGCAGAGTCAGGATTTCACGACGAAGATGGACATTCAGAAAGGGTCTATTATCAGCTGTCCTACCAAAATGCAAGATTTTCCACATCCTGCTTGGGACCTTTCAAAAGGGTTATTAAAATGCTTTAAGTACTGTACTTCGACCATTATTCTAGTTGATGTATTTCTCAGGATAAGCAATATCATGCTGCAATATCTCAGAGACCTGAAATAATGAGTGGATCATGCTCATGGTAGTCATTGGGAAACTCAGGACGATGGAGCGGCCACCATCTGGGATTTCGGCCATCATGACAAAGGGAAGGCACCCTGGAGGGTCCAGTGTGAGCACTGAAATGCTCTGGCCCAGAAGTGACACACAACTCTCCACTCACAAATCCTTGGCCAGAAGTAGTGACACGGCTCCACCCAACCACGAGAGAACCATAGGGTCGACACCACCGTGTGCCTGGAGGACAGAAAGCCAGAAATATTTTGCAAACAGCAGTCAGTACTAGCCACACTAACCAAACTAGCATTTATTGAACGCCTACCTACCAGATACTGAGCACTCTTCTATGTGCTTTTTATTTGGATACTCGCCGACTCACCACAATAAACCTACGAAATAGTAGTACAATTCTCTCCATTTTCCAGACAATTCAAACAGAAAAGTCCAACATACTGAGATCAGAGAGCTAGTCAATAGAAGAGCTGAATTTGAATTCAGACTGTCTGGTACCGGAGACCACCATCAAAGCCCCCATGCCATTACCCGATGCCATAAAGTGAGTAGTTGCTCCTTGACATCCTTATTATGGAAATTCTGGTCCACCCTGAACCTCTTATTTGAGGAGGCTTGGAGCACCAGCAGCCTATGGCTCTGTAAATCATACTGGGGGGGAAGAGGAGGGAATCTAAAAGCAGGGAATATGATAACAATGTCATGAATAGTATTAATAGTCCCCAAACATTTATTAACCCTAATATGTGATAGGCACTGTGCTAAGTGCTGAGCCAGTACCATCTCACTTAATACCATGAAGGTCATGAAATCAAATCCTCCTGGCACATGTGGCTGGCTCAGTCAGGTAAGCAGCCAATTCCTGATTTCAGCTCAGGTCATGATCTCAGGGTCGTGAGATTGAGCCCTGAATCGGGCTCTGTGCTCAGTGCAGAGTCTGCTTATCCCTTTCCCTCTGCTCCTCTCTCTCTCTCTCTCTCTCTCTCTCTCTCTCAAATAAATAAAAATTTTAAAAATATATCAAACCCTCCTGTGACGCTACAGGATACCTTCTCAAGCACCCCTCCTAAAATTCCCACCTGAAGTAAAGAAATTTGCTTACATCTTCCATGTGAGCCCTGGGAAGGTTTAAATACCTCCAAAATGTTGGGTTCTCCTCATTAGACTTCAGAAAATCCACTTAGCTCTCTTTAGCTTCAGTTTGCTCGTGTGTAAAATGGAAATATCATACTGCTTTATTTTAATGGCTTGTTCCTCGAAAGGTAAGTTTTAAATAAGAGAATTCTTATGTAAGTCTGAATGGATGAAGAAGTACATTTGTCCTCTTTCCCCAAACAAACAGAAGTGCTGGCTAAAATCCACCCCCCCCCCCATATGTCGTCGGTGTCAAAAGAAAGGAAGCACACCTTGGGCACTTAACTTAGATATAGATATAGATGTAGACGTAGACATAGACATAGCATAGACATAGACACAGACATAGACATAGACATAGATATAGGGCAAACTTTAAGTTATAGTGATGAACTAAAGCTGAGGCCAAATAACCTACAGAGCTTTCAGAAATGATCACAATCTTGGGAGCCTGGGTTCAACAGCAGGAGAGCAACATTTGGGCCCCAGGAAGGATGAGGTATGGACCAAACTTCCCAAAGAAGATCAGGACCAACGAGAAGCTAACCTATCAGCCTTTAGAAGCAGGGTGAGAGCTGGCTGTCCACACCAGACCAGGAGTGCCAAAAGAATAACCCTTGAGGGGTTATTCACTCACTCCTAAATATTTACCCAAGGGAAATAAAAACATATGCCCACCAAAAAAGACTCATTCCTAGAAGGCGCATCCAAATAGCTAAGAACTGGAAATACCTCCAAATGTCTGTTTATAACAGCCTGGATGAGCATATTGCTGTGGAGGCACACAACACTATGCCACACTGCCATGGAGAAGCACAAAATACTGCTGCTGGTACCCACAGAGTGGGGCATTGCTATCACACATACCTGTAAATGTGCAACAGGCTTTGGAGGTAGGGGACAGGTAGAGACTGGAAGACTTTTGAGAAGCACAATGGAAAATAAGCCTAGATTGCTTTCAACAGATTGTCTGCAGACACGTGCCTGTTAACAACTCAGTTAAAGAAGACTGTGGTACAGAAAATCTACATCATCTTAGATGGCAACACCCAAACTGCTGTAAACAGACTGCTGGTGGAGATTCACACATGAAAGGTGCTTCCGAAGAGGCCTTGGAAGGAAATGAGGAACATGTTTCTGGAAAGCAGAGGAGAAGAGGTCCTGCCCTGTGGTGGCAGAAAGCATAGATGGACTGTGTCCTCCATGTACATAGAGAAGAACGTATCCAGATGGCAAAGGATTGTAGGTTAGGAGATTCTTGGTCAGGCAAGTGTGCTTTGGAGAGAAAGCCCAGGATGTGTGGGGACCTGGAAAGGAACAAAAGGCCACAGTACTCATCACATGGAGAGCTCTTGGAGGAGATCAGGAGTGTGGCATTGCAGCAGGAGCAAAACAAAACAAAACAAAACAAAACAGAGACAGAATTGCTCCAGAAAGACCTGTGGCTGAGCCTCTTCTCTAAGGGCACATTTGGAAGACCTACATCATTTCTGAACATCTTTATATCAGGAGAAACACTACCAGCTTAGACCAAAAGGGACAGAGGAACATGAAATGAAAGAAGGCTGTCTGCCTCTCTAAACTTTACAGGCAGGAAATAGGCAGAAAATACTCCACAGCTGCAAACATGTGCTACCCTTCACAAAAAAGGAAGGAAGATTCCGGGTGGAGCTGTGGGCCCCAGAGGGGACAACCTTGAGCCCAAGAGAACAATCCTAGGCCTTGAAAATTGAGTTTGCTTCGCTGGATTTCAAGATTGCTTGGGACGGCAAGCTCACCTCCTTTCATTGCCTTCCTGTTTAAATGGGAAAGTTTGTGTCTGTCCTTCTATGCCTACCACACCCTTGTACTTGGGTTTTTGATTGTCCTCTAGGCGAACAGATGGAGAGGAATTTTGCTTCAGGATGAATCATACACAGAGACTCCTCTATATCTGATTTACCTTATTTAGATGAGGAGATTTTGAATTTGAGTTGTAGTGTCAAGGGTTGGGACTCGGGGATGTTGGAATGGGATGGAGGTGTTTTGCATATTGGATGGATATGAGTCCTTGGGAGCCAGAAGGTGGGCTGTGGTAGACACAATACCAGCCCCTCAAAGAGTGTTCAGTTCCCAGTAGCTGTGAAAATTTTCCTTGTATGGAAAAAGGGACTCGACTCTGCAGATGTGCCAAGTTAAGGCTCTTGAGATGGGGAGAGAGTCTTCTGAATTATCTGGGTGGGTCCAATGTCATTACAAGGAAGGCATCAGTATAGCATTAGGGAGAAAGCCATGTAAGCTGGAGGCAGATAATGGGGTCATGTAGTCATGGATCGAGGAATGCCAGCAGCCTCTAGAAGCTGGTAGAGACAAAGAATGGATTCTCCACTAGAGCTTCTAGAAAGAACCATTCCTACCAACACCTGGATTTCAACTCCAGACCTCCAGAAATGTTAGACAACACATTTTTATAGTGATAAGCCACTGAATTTGTGGTACTTAATGCTATTGAATTTTGTACTTAAAAAATGTTTGAGGTGATAAATTTTATGTGTATTTTACCATAATTAAAAAATTATTTTTGGGATGGCTCAGTTGGTTAAGCATCTGACTCTTAATCTTAGCTCAGGTCTTGATCTCAGAGTCATGAGTTCAAGCTCTGTGTTGGGAGCCTACTTTAAAAAACATTATTTTGGGGGACAACTGGGTGGCTCAGCAACTGAGCACCTGCCTCAGCCCAGGGCGTGATCCTGGAGTCCCAGGATAGAGTCTCACATTGGGCTCCGTGCATGAAGCCTGCTTTTCTCTCTGCCTGTGTCTCTGCCTCTCTGTGTGTGTGTCTCTCATGAATAAATAAATAAAATCTTTTTTAAAAGATACTAAAAAATCATTTCAATAAAAAGAACACACACTCAAAAGTTCCTCACAAAGAAAACTCGTGGTCCAGATGGCTTTCCTAGTGAGTTCTACTGAACTTCCAAGGGAAAAAAAAAATCATAGCAATGTTATACAAGCAGAGCGTTTGCCAGGAATGGAGTTGGTTTAATTAGTTGAAAAATCAGTGTAACTCACCATGTTAGCAGAAGAACCATATGATCATCTCATATGCAGAAAATATAAACTGAAGAAAAAATAAATCACGCAAAAAACCGTCCCCCAAAATGCAGGGCGAAATGGACAAAATTCAACACCCGGTTACAATTATAACTTCTCCAAGCTGATATGTAGTATCTTTAAAAATATAAAGCTGAATTCATACTTAACATTGAATGATCAAACATTTTCCCTCTATGATTGGCAATAGAGCAAGACTTTTACTCTCACGTCTACTCAATACTGACCGGGGGGATCCCTGGGTGGCATAGCGGTTTGGTGCCTGCCTTTGGCCCAGGGCACCATCCTGGAGACCCGGGATCGAATCCCACGTCGGGTTCCCGGTGCATGGAGGCTGCTTCTCCCTCTGCCTATGTCTCTGCCTCTCTCTCTCTCTCTCTCTCTCTCTCTCTCTCTGCGTGACTATCATAAAAAATAAAGAAAAATTTTAAAAAATATATTTTAAAAAATTAAAAAAAAAAAACACTGACCGGGAGTCCTCACCCACAGACGGAGCAAAAAGAAAACAACATGAAATTTGGAAAGGAGGGGCACCTGGGTAGCTCAGCAGTTGGGTGTCTGCCTTCAGATCCTGGGATGATCCTGGGGTCCTGGGATCGAGTCCCACATTGGGCTCCCTGCAAGGAGCCTGTTTCTCCCTCTGCCTATGTCTCTGCCTCTCTGTGTGTCTTTCATGAATAAATAAATAAAATATAAAAAAAAAAGAAAAAGAAAACTGGAGAGGAACAAGTATGTGGAAGTATCTAGAAAGTGTTAAGGGGAATCTAAAACCACCACCCTCTGGAGCTGTACAAGGGAATTTACCAGGGTGGCAGAATACAACACAAATATACCCAGATCAATTGTATTTCTGTATACCAGCAACAAACAGATAGAACATGAAATTAAGAGACAAGCCATTTCCCCAATGTGTCTAAACCCATGTAATGAACAACAACCAGAGTGAACCCTAAGGTAAACTATGGACTTTGAGTGGTTATAATGTGTTAGTGAAGGTTCACTCACCATTCTGGGGAAGGCGAGAAAGCAGGAAGGCAATGCATGTGTGGGGGCAGGGGGCTAAAGGAAATCACTGTACTTCCTTCTCAGTTTTATTGTGAATCTTAAGCTGTGCTTAAAAATTACCTTTAAAAAAACCTATTTCCTCAAACTTTTGCTGTAAAAGTCTGATCCCCAAATCAAAGACATTAGAAGAAAATTATCTTGATACCCAAACCAGACAAATACAGTGCAAGGAAACTATAGATAGTATTCTTTATGAACATAGATGCAAAAATCCTCAAAGGGGGGACACCTGGGTGGCTCAGCAATTGAGCATCTGCCCCTGGCTCAAGGCGTGATCCCCAGATCCAGGATCAAGTCCCGCATCAGGCTCCTTGCACAGAGCCTGCTTCTCCCTCTGCCTGTGTCTCTGCCTCTCTCTCTGTGTCTCTCATGAATAAATAAATAAAATATATTTTCAAAAAATCTTCGAAGGGGTGCCTGGCTGACTGACTCAGTTAATTAAACATTCACCTCTTAATTTCGGCTCTGGTGGTGATCTCAGGTCCCATGTAGGGCTCTGCAGTGGTCTGGAGGCTACTTAAGATTCTCTGTGTCTCCCTCTTCCCACCATAAATGTGCATGTGTGCATTCTCTCTCTCTCTCTCTCTCTCTCTCTCTCAAAAAAAAATCTTTTTTTTAAGATTTTTTTTTAATTTATTTATGATAGTCATAGAGAGAGAGAGAGGCAGAGACACAGGCGGAGGGAGAAGCAGGCTCCATGCACCGGGAGCCTGATGTGGGATTCGATCCCGGGTCTCCAGGATCGCGCCCTGGGTCAAAGGCAGGCGCCAAACCGCTGCGCCACCCAGGGATCCCCAGATTTTATTTATTTATTCATAGGAGACACACACAGAGAGAGGCAGAGACCCAGGCAGAGGGAGAAGCAGGCTCCCCGTGGGGGGCCCGATGTGGGACTCGATCCCAGAATCCCGGGGTCACACCCTGAGCCAAAGGCAGACGTTCAACCACCAGGTGCCAGAGAAGGTTCCTGGCATGGCCCCCCCTCACCCATCCCTGCTCCTTCTGGGGCCGTTTCCAGAGACAAGAACGAAGCCACAGGACCTTCCGACCGCAGCACGTGTTTTGGGATCCCTGACCCGAAGCATAACCCCAGGTTCACAGGCACCACTCCCGCCCCTGCGGAGCCCTGTGCCCGGCCCGCCCTTACCTGGCCCACCTGGGTGATGAGGTGCCGGGCAGCTGGTTGACAATGCCCCAGGACGCCATGCCCACGAGCCCCACAGCTCAGGACCTCAACCGTGACCCCCTTCCCCCAGGAGGCCTGGACCCTCCCCAGGAGTCAGTCATCCAGACCCAGGCCACTGGCTGCAGAGCCGTCTGTCCCCTGAGGCCCTGGGGGGAAGCGCTGACTGCCAGTTGCTCCCTTGCAGCAGCCCATGCCACCCAGGGCTGGGCGTCCCCCTTGACACCTGCCAGGGGGCAGGGGGCTTCAGGGGCTTGGGGCTGACCCTCTAGAATGGGAATCCACTCAGGAAGCGGGAAGATGAGCCAGTGTGACCAGGTAGGTACAGAGGGCAACACCCCCAAGGTCACCTGGGGGGACCCCTGCCTAACCCCAGTCACCATGACCTCTGGTGGCCTCTGGCATCGTGCTGTGCAAGTCCCTGCTGTCCACGGGGACCCACGCAGGCAGGACTGCGCCACACCCAGAGTAAGGCTTCTGGTTGCAAGGCCCCACGTCACCACACCTGTCCCCGGGCACACTGCCCACTCCAACCCCCAAAGCCACAAGGGACCCAGACCCTTACACATTTGCCAGTGCTGGGAGCTGCTGACACATCCAAACATGCTGCCTGGACTGGCTCGTGCACTCGGGCAACAGCTGCCCTCAGGCTTAGGTGCACACGGGGGACCTGGCCCAAAGGGTCTGCTGCCCCTGCTTGGGTGGGCAGGTCCCCCCGGCAGGCACCCCGCAAGGACCCAAGGGTACAGTGGGGTGCACACCGCCTGTGAGCACGGGTGTGCCCTCGTGCATGCACGCTGTGCAGTGTCACAGGCCGGCTTCCTCTTCCGTCCTCTTAGTGATAGAGGACCGGCCTGGCACCTCCAGCCTCTGGGCCCCATGCATGGGCACCTGGGGGCTTCCCTACGCCCAGCATGCTCTCGTGTGCCTCGGCCTAGCTGGGCTCTGACCTTGGGCCTGTGGTCTCCATCCAGTCTCTCCCCCCCGCACACGGCTCCTGCCCCCTGTCTGAGGCCCTGCCAGTGCCAGGAGCCGCTAGCTCCTGCTTCGCTCAAGACAGGAGGGCCCTGCAGGGTTGAGGGCAAGCAGAGGACAGAGCACTGGGGCAGGGTGCCCGGGACCGGCACCTCGGCCTCGCCTCCACCCTTTGGGCACTTGTGCCCCATGCCAAAGGCTCCCTAGTCAGAGCAGAGGCTGGCAGGACACCAAGGGAACCTACGGCCTGCTCCCCCACCCTGGAACCCTGGGGTCCTGGAAGGTGCCCTGTGGGGGCCACGGGCAGGGCGGTCCCTCTACCACCAGCTGGCACCCAAGGCCCCTCCTGGCCTCCCGTACCCACCCGTCGGCGGGGACCCACAGTGGAGACACTGCTCCAAATGCGGCGCCTCCCAACAGCACCCTGGTTTCCTGACCAGACTCAGCACCCGAAATCCCCTCAGGAAGTGATACCCCCATTCCTCCAGGGACTCAGCTGAGCCCCAGCGACCCGGATGCCCTGCCTACCCACAACCACCCTGACCACACTGAACCCATCCTGTCCTCCCCCTCCCTGTGCAGACACCGCAGCCGCCCCCTGGCCCCACTCTCCCGCCTGCCCGGGCCAAGGCGCAGCCAGTGCAGTCCTGGCTCCCTGCTGTGCTCCCCAGTCAGTGGGGCTCGCGCCCTCCCCCCCCATCGCGGTCAGCGGCTCCCCTGCCGTCCGTCCGTCACCTTCGCGAGCCCACGCTCCAGGCCCCCCCACTCCGGGCCACGACCCCCCGCAGGCGCACTGCCCCGGGCCGAGCGGGTCACCACCTGCAGGGAGGCGCCCACGTCCACGACGCGGGGACCCTCGCGCGCAGGCAGCGGTCCTGCCCGTGGTTCGCCTCCCACCGGAGGGCCGAGCCCCGCCCCGCCCCACCCGCACCCTGGGGCGCCTCCTGACGCCCACCCAGCAGGGAAGCCGGTCATGACCCGGGCGGGGGGCAGAGGCGGGCAGGAGGTGGGAAAAAAAAAAATTCTTTACAAAGTATAAATGAGTCTAACCCAGTAACACATATAAAATGGATAAAATACTGTGACCAAATTAAATGCAAGTTTAGCGTAACATTTCAAAATCCATTAAGGTAATTCAGCACGTGTATTTGTGTATTGTTTTTCTGGGGTTGGTAACACAGCACCACAATATGAGGGCTTGGAATAATAGAAATTCCCGATCTTGTAGCCCTGGAGGCTTGAAGTCTGAAACTGGATCGGGAAGAAGACTCCCTTGCCTTCTCCTGCTTCTGGGGTTTGCTGCCAATCCTTGGTACTCCTTGGCTTGTAGACATGTCACTGGAATCCCTACCCCTGTTGTCAAATGGCTGTGTCTTCTCCACGTGGGTCCCTGTCTTCCCAGGGCATTTCCTTCTTCTTATAGGGACATCAGTCACATTGGACTAGGGCCACCCTCACCACCTCAACTTGATCACATCTGCAAAGACCCTCTTTAAAAGAGGGTCATATTCTGAGATACTGAGGGTTAGGACTTCAGTACATCTTTCTGGGGGACACAGTTAAATCCATGATACCAAATTAATAGAACGAAGGAGAAAATCCAAAAGATGAACAGAGCATCTGAAAAAAACATTGACATCCATTCATGATAAAACTCTCAGCAAATTACCAAGAGAAGGGACCTTTCTCAATCTCATAAAGGCATCTTCAAAAACCAAGAGCTAGCCACCCAGGCCAGCATGATAAAATATTAAATGCTTTCAATATTTGAACTGAAATATTGAGTGTCTGGGAATAAGGCCAACAACATGCACACTCTCATTGTTCACAGCTGACATTGCACTGGAGGTCTAGCCACGGCATGGTGAAGCAAGAAACACAAAAAACTACACACAGCTAGGATAGAAAATCTGGTCACAAAAAGATGATAGTGTATATAGTGAACTCTATAGAATCCACAAAGGTTGCTAGAATTTGTAATAAAATTTAGCAAGGTATGGGGGCGCCTGGGTGGCTCAGTGGTTTAGCGCCTGCCTTTGGCCCAGGGTGTGATCCTGGAATCCCGGGATCGAGTCCCACATCAGGCTCCCTGCATAGGCTTCTCCCTCTGCCTATGTCTCTGCCTCTCTCTCTCTCTCTCTCTCTGTCTCTCAAGAATAAATAAATAAAATATTTTTTAAAAACTTAGCAAGGTACAACATCAAATATAAATACCTATTATAGTTCTATGTATTTAAAAATGCACAATTGGACAATAAATAAACTTTTAAAAATACCAAAAGCATTTAAAAAAAGGAAACATAAAAAAAAATTTTAAAAAAAGGAAACATTTGTGGATAAATGTTTAAAGATATGGGCAAAACTCCAATGAACATTATAAAACATTGCTGAGTGTAATTAAAGAAGACCTAAATATTTGTACTGACATATTGTTAGGATGTCGATTCTTCCCGTATTGGCCTATAAATGTTCATTCAGGGCAGCATGGTAAACACAGTATTGCATGGTCATATGACAGAACACTGTCCAGCAATAAAAAGGAACAGACTATGGACAGAGACAACAACCGGAATGAATCTCAAAAGCATTCTGCTGAGTGAACAAAGCCAGAGATAAACTAGATATATTTTTCCATTCGTCAAAAACTCAGGAAGAGGCAAAACTATATGACGATCCAGGAAAAGGAAATGTAATTTGTAGTGAAAGAACCTGAAGGGGTACTTGGGTGGCTCAGGGGTTAAGCGTCTACCTCTGGCCCAGGGCGCAATCCTGGAGACCCAGGATCAAGTCCCGCATCGGGCTCCCTGCATGGGGCCTGCTTCTCCCTCTGCCTGTGTCTCTGCCTCTCTCTCTCTCTCTGTGTCTCTCATGAATAAATAAATAAAGTCTTTTCTTTTTAAAGATTTATTTATTTATTTGTGATAGACAGAGAGAGAGAGAGAGAGAGAGAGAGAGAGAGAGGCAGAGACATAGGAGGAGGGAGAAGCAGGCTCCATGCTGGGAGCCCGACATGGGACTCGATCCCGGGACTCCAGGATCGCGCCCTGGGCCAAAGGCAGGCGCCAAACCGCTGAGCCACCCAGGGATCCCCCTTTTTTTTAAATTAAAAAAAATTTTTTAATAAATAAAATCTTTAAAAAAAAAAAGGAATGTGCATTCCCTTTATGTAAATTCCACCTCAATAAAAACCGGTAATGAACCACTAGCTAAGAATCTTCTATATGTGTGGAAGTGTAAAGTAATGCATAATGAAATACAGATTATTTGGAATTGATGATGAAAGTCCTACTTATCAGAACTCAAGAGAAGCAGACAAAGCCATGTTTAAAGGGAAATGTATAATCTTAAATGCACATGAGAAAACATGAAAGAGTGAATATTAATTAGCTCAAGGGTCACCTTTAGATACTAGAAGAAGAGAGGAAACCCCTCTGTTAAAAAAAGAAAAAAAAAAGAGAAGAATTTACATTTGCTTCTACTGGGGACTGAGACAGATGATTGGTCTCAGAAGACCAGACTGAAACCACGTTGCTTTTGAAACTCAAGGTTTTAAGACCCTGGGTTTGGACCACAGCTCCTTGTGAGGGCAGGGGTGTGGTTGAGCTTGGAAGTGAAGCCTCCTCCCCAGTGGGCCCATGCCTGTCTCTGCAATATCCATCAGCTTTCCTTAATTCCCTGCTATGCTGGCAAAGGGCAAGTTTAATTTTCCTTCCCCCTTGCCCTGTGTGCATATATATTTATATATAAATGGCCTTTGGGGTCCCAGTTCTAAGCAACAGTGGCTTTCAATTATCTTTACAACAGTGTACAGACCTTGGTCTTCAACCTGCCATATGGCACAAGGCCATCAGCTGAAGCTCACAGTTGCCCAGGTCAGCAGATGACCTCATGCTCTTCCCTCACTCTGCATTATCTGCATTATCTCCTCACTCTCTTCAATGTTTTTCATGAGATGGTTTCTTACATTTTACCTAGAATTGACTTGCTTTCAGCAGAATTAATTCAAATACCCCATCTAGCCACATTCTCAAAGCAGGAAGGCATACAGAACAGAGGACATAAAGACCACTATTGATGATCGTTAGGTGCCAGCATGACAATGTTGTTTGATGAGAGACACCGTGAACAAAGAGAAAAGATAAGACACGGGCCAGAAGAAAATACTGTAATGCACATAATGGGTTTAAGGATTATCAAGAGAGCTTATAAAGAGTTAATATACTCAAGGGGAGGCAAAATATGTGTATAGGTAACTCACTCTGATGAGGAAATCTGGGAGGCCAACAAACACATAAAAAGATGTGCAGCCTACTACTAATTAGGTGTACTGGACATTTGTCTTTTTTTTTTTTTTTTTTTTTTTGGCCATTGGGCATCTGAACCTTTCTTTCTGTGTTTGAGGAATTATCTCATCTGAGAGTCTTTTCCCACAGCAGAAGTTACAACGTTAGGGCCGCCTGGGGCTCAGCATCTGATTCTTGATCTCAGGTCTTGATCTCAGGGTTATGAGTTCAAGCCCTGCATTGGGCTCCACATTGGATGTGGAGCCTATTTTAAAAAAAAGAAGGCAGAGGAGGAGAAGGAGGATGAGAAAGAGGAGAAGAAGGTGCAATGTCAGACACACATTTCCCAGCTAAGCCCAGCCAGGCTTCCCTTGGAGGCTGTGGGGTTGCGAAACAGAGCAGCCTCCCTGATGGTGACAGCTTATGGAGTCCACAGCACCTGTACCCCCACATCTAAGGGTAGGTGGGATTATCGGCTTCCCAACAGTGGTGCTAAGCTCTGACATCTGTGACTCAGCAATGGGACAGGGTTGTCCTCACCAGCTGGCTCTTGGCAGATCTGCACATCTCTGCTTGCCTATTGTCGAGTCCACTTTCCCAGCTCTCCTGGAGATTTCAGTTGCTTTTAATAATTTCCTTTTCTGCTTTAATCAGAAATTTACTTACATCAGGAGAATGCAAGTTCAAACAACAATGACATAGAGACCTTCTACACAGGAGATGAGGAGAAAACAGAAATATTTGCACACTGCTGGAGGGAGTGTAAATTGGTATAGATGCTTTGGAGGACAATTTGTGAGTGTCTAATAAACTGGAATGCAGGTATCTTATGACCCGGAAATTCCACTGTTGGTCACATTCTCTCAACTATAGCTTGTGGTGACAAGTACAACACTCTTCACTGTAGCGCTATTTATAACACCAAAGGAAAAAAAAAACAACAACCAAAAACTACCCCAAACCCTACTTTGGTGTCAACGCGGAATGAATAATAAATTGCAGTATATTTATACACTGAATGAACTAGAACAGGAGGTACCAAGGAGAGATTCTGAAAAGGACACAACGTTGCAAAACTACATGTGTAGTACAGTGTTCCTGTTCATTCAAAGATGTAACAGGCAAACACAAGGGAGGACAGGTGACAGAGAGGGAATCTGAAGACAGGTGGATTTTGTCAATGTCAACATCCTGGTGAGGACAGGATGCTACTGTTTTGCCTTATCAGGGGAAACCGGGCAAACTGTATTTCCTACAGCTGCCTGTAAATCTGCAACTGAATTAATAAAAATTTAATTTAACACCAAACAATGTATATATTATTTATAGATACATGATGGCTTCTTTCCAGGAGAGGGGAGAAGATGGAATTTGGGAGACAGAGACAGGGAACCAATCAAATCTTTTTCCCCCCTCAGAAAGAACGTTTTTGAGAAAAATAGGACAAAATATTAACACTTAAAATCTGCATGTGGGTGAATGAGTGTTTGTATACCTCTCTGTACTTCTCTTTGTGTTAAAAAAAATGCCAAGATTATGAGAAATGATGTTCAGAAAGGATAGAAGGCAGTACCTGGCTGGCAGTAGGAGCTCAGTAAATCTTAGCATCCCCGACAATTACTGATCTATTAGCCAGTGAGGTGCTTGCTTGGCCCCGGAGAAGTATGTTTTCCTTCAATTCATCAATCTGTGCTCGAGTTGATGCCTCCTCACGAACTCAACTTTCCGTTATCACCAGCCCTCCTCAGGAAGGAGCAGAGAGAAGGCATGGTGTCCAGGAGAGGCAGGCTGACACGATGGAGGGGGGTGGTCCACATGTAGGGATTAGTTGTCCCCACCTCCACGGATGTCCTGAGGACCATGTAGCATGAGCTAGCTCGTGGTAAGCACTCATAGCAGGGGCTGGCAGCTGGGTTCTGGTCAAGCCGAGCCAGCTGGACCCGAAATGCCCCCCCACCGCCCCACCGCCGATCTCCCCTTGATCATGTTTCAAGACCAGCTTCTCAACCTATGTCACTGTGAGGATCAGGGGTCAGGAGAGACAATGTGCCTGAGACCCCTGTTGTTGGACAGGGGCTGCTTGCTGACGATGCCCTGAGTTTGAACAGGTGCATATCTGAGGTCCAAGACAGAAGGGGAGCTTAGGCTAATGAGAAGGGAAAGGCATTTGGGGGGATGTGGGGCTGTATTTGACCTCTTGAGTCTTTATATCCCTCCTCACTCCCCGCTCACTGAGCTTAGGGTTAGCCCCCTTTAGATGAGATGTCCTGGACGTTAGGTCTTTGAAAAGGAAAGGAGTGGACCGCAGTCCCATTCCTCTGCTGCAAAGGGAGGACCAAGGGCTCCCTCTGCAGGCGAGTGACTTCTTACTGCAATACCTCCGTCCTCTGTCCTGGACGCGCTGCAGGGATCCTTGCACACCGTGCCCATGGAAGACCAAGGCATCAGCTCAGCATCCTGTTTAAGGGTACCCAGCCAGCAGGCAGGATAATTGCTCCAGAAAGGGTGGTTTTAATAGAAATGTTTTTTAAAAAGCATTTCATTGTGATAAAACACCTACACATCAATATAAAATGTAACTCATTAACCACTTCCAAATGTCCAGTTCAGTGGCATTGAAGACATTTCACTGCTGAGCAGCCATCCCCACCGTCCATCTCCAGAATGTTCTATCTCCCTGCACTGAGGCCCTATCCCGTCCCTATTACACACTGATGACCCCCACCCCTTCCCCCCAACCCCCTGCACCACCATCACACTGTCTCTGTGATTTTGACAACTCCAGGGACCCCATAAGAGAGAAATCCTACAGTGTCCATCCTTCTGTGTCTGGCTTATTTCACTTAGCATCAAGTCCTCAGGATTCATCCATTTTGGAGCAGGTGCCAGGATTTCATTCCTTTTTAAGGTTAATAATATTCCATTGTATGGATATGCCACACATTGTTTATCCATCCATGCATCAATGGACACTTGGGGTGCTTCCACCTTTTGGTTGTTGCGAATAGTGGTATGAATACGGGGGTGCAAATGTCTGTTTGGGTCTCAGTAATTTTTTAATGAACTTATTTTAGAATAACTTCAGATTTACAAAAATGTTGCAAAGATAATCCACAGAGTTCTCAGAAACCATAATGTTAATTAACATCGCATGTGACCATGGCACATTTGTCACAACCAGGACACTAACATTAGTAAATTGTAATCACTAAACTCCAGACATCATTTAGATCTTTCCTATTTTTCCACTAATATCCTATTTCTGTTCCAGGATCCAAACCAATGTACCACATTGGATTTAGGAAATGATTTTCTCAAAATGGTAATTAGGAATACTACATAGCGATGTGGGAAAAATTGATACAGTTAGGTAGAAAAAAGTAAATTAGAAAGACCGTATCTGAGCAAAGATGGCATTATTGAAATTTTGTACAGAACATGCCATAACAATCCTGGGAGACAGGGAACATGATCACCTACATTTTATAGATGCAGAAAGTTAAGGTGATGTTTCCACAGCCAGATCCTCAGGTCCTCTGGTGCATTCCAGCTGCTGCAGCCGCTGGCAGCTCCCAGCTGTACCTTTCCCTGGAAAATTGTTCCTTGTCCGTGCCTGAGCTTCTGCTCCCCATCCTGGTCACCCTGACTGGCATGGGGTCTAGTCTGGCCCCTGGCCTCTAGGAGCCAGTCCTAACTGCAGAGCTCTCAGGGAGCCAGGTGAGGCTAGACCTTTTCTTGCCTCCATCTCTTGTCTTTCTCTGCACCCCTCACTCCTCCCCATGTCCCTTGAGATTTGCCATCTGCCCCAGGATCCCCACTGATGCCCTGCCTCTGGGGAAGCTCGCCTACAACATTCAGGGAGGGCCGCTTCCCACAGGTGCTGTGTGAGAAACTAGCCCTGCCTTCAGATGTCTACTCCAGAAGCTGCACTCGGGCACTCTCTGCTCCTGCTCCTCACCAGTGAACTTGTTCCAGGGGCCAAGACATGAATCTAAGAACCGACCATATACAGGGGTTCCCTAACGTGGTACAGTCACCCCAGCGTGGCAGGACCCAGAGGTAAGGCAGCCTCAGGAGGACAGACCAAGCACGGGGAAGTCAGTTTTGAAGTTTTGACATAGATCCACTCCTTTCAACAGGTTACAGGAGTGGCCACTTCAGATGACATGGGACTGGCAGCCCTGATGACCCCTGGAATATTCTAGAAGGCTCTGAGGACCCATGACAGAGGTCAGAAAATGTAATAGTAATTCAAACAGTGCAATAAACAAACAAAACAGAAACAAAAAAAACCCATGGCTTTTGACCGAATTTATTTTTTTTTAAGATTTTATTTATTTATTCATGAGAAACACACAGAGAGAGGCAGAGTCACATAGGCAGAGGGAGAAGCAGGCTCCCTGTGGGGAGCCCATTTCGGGACTCAATCCTGGACCCCAGGATCAATCCCTGAGCCAAAGGCAGATGTTCAACTGCTGAGCCACCCAGGTGTCTCCTGAATTTATTTTTCTTTTGTTTTTCTTCGTTCTTTTAAATTTATATATTCATGAGAGACAGAGAGAGAAAGAGAGAGAGAGAGAAGAGAAAAAGAGAGGCAGAGACACAGGCAGAGGGAGAAGCAAGCTCCATGCAGGGAGCCTGATGTGGGACCTGATACCAGGTCTCCAGGATCACGTCCTGGGCTGAAGGCGGCGCTAAGCTGCTGAGCTACCTGGGAGGCCCCCGAATTTATTTTTCATTTTTAAATGTGCTTTTTGCTGATTTTGAAAGTTTGGTTGTGATTTAACTATATATGTTAACATGATAATATTTGAATATGCTGGGTTGAATGAAATATTATTAAAATACTGTTTATCTTTGCTTTTTATAATTTTAGAGTAGACAACTCCAAGCTACATATATGACACATTTTTATTGGACAGTGCTGACGTACTCAGTGTTCAGAGTGAGCTAGGCCATTATCTGATATCAAACTTCATAAAAAGTTCAATATTAACACATGGAGTTCTCCCCAACTGTGGTCCAGTCCAGATCTCACATCCTTCATGTAGTTACCAATTTAGTCTTTCATTTATTTATTCAGTCGTGCACTCAGGTCAACAGACATCTCCAAACACCTGTTACCTGTTTGGCCCTTTGTCAAGCTCCAGAGCTCTCCAGAAAAGAAATCGCAGCTCTTGTTCTCGATCTTCCTGAGTGAATGAGTTATTCCACCACTTATGTTCCCTGGCGTTGCCATGGAACTTCGTATGCTTCCTCTTGCAAACCGTATTTATACATTAAGTTGTGTATATAATGTCCCTCTCCCTCTAAATACTTCAAGACACATTCCCCTTAGGAGACTGATGTTCTCCTGCATCATCTAAGCACAGCTGTCAACTTTAGCAGTTTAACCTGGTTAATAAATTTTACTTAATCTTCCATTTGTATTCAAATTTTGTCAGTTTTGTCAATTCACTCAATAACATGCTTCAAAGCATCTTTTTCCAGTACAGGATCCAGCCAAGATTAGGCATTGGAAGTAGTTGTCATGTCCCTTTGGTTCCCAAGGCCCTTTGAAGCAGAATTTTCTTCCCCATTTTACAGATGAGTAGACTGTAGTCCACAGAAGCATAGGGATCCATCCGAAGCCATTCATGGGATTAGTAGCAGAGCTGCTGCAACTTGTCCTGGTCAGCCCTGGGGCTAAGAACTCTTGTGACACCTAGTACTGAGCTGTAGCCTCTTTATCATTTTTCTTTAAGTTGACTTCACACCCAACATGGCGCTTGAACTCATGACCTTGAGATCAAGAGTTGCGTGCTTTACCAACTGAACCAGCCAGCCAGGTGTCCCCAAGCTGGGAGCTCCATGCAGGGAGCCTGATGTGGGACCTGATACCAGGTCTCCAGGATCACGTCCTGGGCTGAAGGCGGCGCTAAGCTGCTGAGCTACCTGGGAGGCCCCCGAATTTATTTTTCATTTTTAAATGTGCTTTAAAGGATATCATTATAAGAATTTCAAATTTATGCACATGAATGGTGGAAGCTTTCTTCTGAGGTCTCCACAGAGATCAGCTGACCCGGCTACGAAATTACCTTCGAAAAATTTGACATCATCTTATCAAGTTGAAGATACCCTACCCTGGACCCATCCATTCCAGCCCTAGATGTATACATTCTTCAGAATGTCAAACTCATGCACACATGTAAGAATGTTCCCACAACATTGTTTGCAGCACCAGAAAGCTGAAACAACACAAATTTCCAAGGGCCAGAGAAGGCATAAAGAAGCTAGGATGCGGTCTACAGAGGAGTGCTCTTCAGCAGCACAATAAGGGAGCTGTAGCTTTGCACATGAAAATGAATGATCTCATACAGATAATGGGGGAAAAAAGTACAAATTCCAGGAAAAGACATATACATGAGGACCACAGATATGCAGTATGTTCTCTAATATATGCGACACGTATATATTACTAGACATGTCTGTATACTACATATGTATTTTTACGTTACTGACATCCTTGCTTTCCTTTATAGACATAATTTTACTATATATGGTATTTTACATTACATGTGGAATGTATGTAATTTATAATTTATATATTAGTTTGTATAGTGTATATATATATACATATTTACCATATACTATACATTTCTCTACATATTTACTTCATATATTTACCATATATAGCACTTCCCATATTTTTATCTAATAAATAACTACTGTAAATGCTATAATATAGGGCAGCCCTGGTGGCCCAGTGGTTAGCACCGCCTTCAGCCCAGGGCCTGATCCTGGAGACCTGGGATCAAGTCCCACGTCAGGCTCTCTGCATGGAGCCTGCTTCTCCCTCTGCCTGTGTCTCTGCCTCTCTGTCATGAATAAATATATAAATAATCTTTAAAAAATACTGTAATATATAAAACATCATTTACATAATAGTTTTACTAGCTATGCAATGAATATATATTTTTCAAAGATTTTACTTATTTATTCATGAGAGACACACAGAGAGAGGCAGAGACAGAGGCAGACTACATGCAGGGAGCCCAGTGCGGGACTCGATCCCAGGACCCTGAAATCATGACCTGAGCTGGAGGCAGACGCTCAACCACTGAGCCATGCAAGTGCCTCATATACAATGAATATTATACAAAATATTACATGTAGCTAAAACATTACTTATAACGTTATATGTATTTTGTCCGTATACATCAATGCTATATCACATATAAACCTGTGTTACAAATCTATAACAACAGACAAGCCATGATAAACTAACTTTATTGCCCTTTCGGGATGGTTTTAGATGTTTTATAAACTGGAGTCACATGTGTAGGGACTGGCCTGGCACTGGGCCGCCTGTGGATTTCCAGCGCTCTGAGGATCACTGTTTGACAACCATGGGACTGGCAGCTATCTCAGATTCTACCCACTGAAGTTCTGTTTTTAAGTGAATAGATAAATCACAGAGAAAGTGCAAATCTGTTCTAAAGCCTGGCCTCTCTTCAAATGTACACACAAGGCAATTTTGCAAATAGGAACTCGGAGCACCCTGCTGTTTTGTTTTTGTGTTCATTTTCTTTTCCTCCCCAAGGCAGTGGCACCTGGGTTGGGCACAAGGAGGAGGAAGAACTGCACAGATGCGCGAGGAGCCTTTTGGGAGAAATGGGAGGCGAGGCTGCAATGATGGAAGATGGAGATGGTGGCCTCTAGGACATGTACATCTGTCTGAATTCACCTACTTGCTCATTCCAGAGAGAAGCTTGCAGCCGGAAAGGTCAGCGTCTGCATGCAGTGGGTCCTGGGTGATCTGGAGTGGCCCACTTCACAGCACTTCAAATCACATGATGGGGCGGCCCGTCCACAGAGCACCATCAAAGGAGGGAGACCAGAACCTCTGCCGGATGGCTCTCCTTCTTACCCCTCTGGCACAGATGTCTCATTCCCATTGTGTATTAGAGGAACAAGGTCGCTTCCTGCAGACACACGTCTGCTAGAGTGAGCTGAGATTTAAGTTTTAAAAGAGGGTTTTGATGTGTTGGGATAACTTTCTGGGCCCAAGATGTAACCTGCCACTCCTGCCCAGTGCCATCACTTCTGCTCCATACAAGTGCTCTGAGGGTCCACAAACATGGTCTCTGCAGTCCCCACAGGCCACCCACCCCAGGCTCTGTCCTTACTTCCTGTTCCTTCTGACCCCAAACAAGGATGACTGTGTGGCCCCAGCTGATCTGAAATGTTCTGTTCTTCTCTTCCGTGTTCTTAATTCCTTATTCTCTAGAAGCTTCCTGCCTCATTCCCCATCTCCAGGTCCTCAGAACGGAGATGGTCCACCATGTGAAGTGTTAAATTAGGTTTGCGTCACCTACGATGTCTTCTTTAATCCTTTAATGGATGGAAATGAGACGTTAGCTCTGAAGCACAGCTGTGGGTGCACTGCCTCTCAGCCAGTCAGCCAGGAGCTGAACCTTACCCCAGGCGTGAGCCTTACCCCGAGGGTTTCATGATCGCGGAGGTATCCAAGTCCTGGCGATGGGTCTCGCCGGGGAGCTGGGCATAGTTCAAGCACCAAGAGCAACTCTGTCAACTCGTTTCACCCACAAAATTCTATTCCTGACACCTAGCAAGGCCAGGAGGGGCAGAGGCAGGCCGCCACCATGGGAGACTGTGGGCAGGTGGCTCCCCGCTCTGCCAGGGCAGGGAGCATCTTCTAAATGTTGTTGATGGAGCTTGCCTGTGACATGGCCACGGAATGCATGATGCAATGGAGTGAGGTGGGAATGGAGGCAAACCCTAACTAAAGTGTGTTCACACCAGGGATGAACATCCGTAGAGGGACACGCATGTTGGTAAGAGACGGGCAAGAATCCAGATGTCAGCACGGGGACTAAGCAGCTGCAGTGCCTCTGGAGACACTGGGATTGGGAGACGGCACTGCAGGGTCTCCCAGTGCCAGGCCAGGGGCGCACCCTGGAGGATTCTATGGCTGAATTGGGGTGTTCCTGCATAACCTGCAAACAAGTGACTCTGTCTTCTCTGAATCTCCTGGTCACTCTGCTTAAGGACAGACACCTCATCGCTGTGAACCCTCACCGGGTAAGACACAGTATCTGTGAATTCTTTCTTCACAGTATCGGTGAATTATTGTGAATTATTGTGAATTGTGAATCACAGTATCTGTGAATTATTCACAGTATCTGTGAATTATTACACTCATAGTGTAACTATGAGTGGAGGCATGACGTCCCCAAGGATGCCCGTCAGGACCAAGATTCCCCAGAAAAGACCCTGAATAGCCAGGGGAATTTTAAAAAAGAAAACCATATCTGGGGGCATCACAATGCCAGATTTCAGATTGTACTACAAAGCTGTGGTCATCAAGACAGTGTGGTACTGGCACAAAAACAGACACATAGATCTATGGAACAGAATAGAGAACCCAGAAGTAGACCCTGAACTTTATGGTCAACTAATATTCGATAAAGGAGGAAAGACTATCCATTGGAAGAAAGACAGTCTCTTCAATAAATGGTGCTGGGAAAATTGGACATCCACATGCAGAAGAATGAAACTGGACCACTCTCTTGCACCAGACACAAAGATAAACTCAAAACGGATGAAAGATCTAAATGTGAGACAAGATTCCATCAAAATCCTAGAGGAGAACACAGGCAACACCCTTTTTGAACTTGGCCACAGTAACTTCTTGCAAGATACATCCACGAAGGCAAAAGAAACAAAAGCAAAAATGAACTATTGGGACTTCATCAAGATAAGAAGCTTCTGCACAGCAAAGGATACAGTCAACAAAACTAAAAGACAACCTACAGAATGGGAGAAGATATTTGCAAATGACATATCAGAAAAAGGGCTAGTTTCCAAGATCTATAAAGAACTTATTAAACTCAACACCAAAGAAACAAACAATCCAATCATGAAATGGGCAAAAGACATGAAGAAAAATCTCACAGAGGAAGACACAGACATGGCCAACGTGCACATGAGAAAATGCTCTGCATCACTTGCCATCAGGGAAATACAAATCAAAACCACAATGAGATACCACCTCACACCAGTGAGAATGGGGAAAATTAACAAGGCAGGAAACCACAAATGTTGGAGAGGATGCGGAGAAAAGGGGAAGCCTCTTGCACTGCTGGTGGGAATGTGAACTGGTGCAGCCACTCTGGAAAACTGTGTGGAGGTTCCTCAAAGAGTTAAAAATAGACCTGCCCTACGACCCAGCAATTGCACTGTTGGGGATTTGCCCCAAAGATTCAGATGCAATGAAACGCCGGGACACCTGCACCCCGATGTTTCTATCAGCAATGTCCACAATAGCCAAACTGTGGAAGGAGCCTCGGTGTCCATCGAAAGATGAATGGATAAAGAAGATGTGGTTTATGTATACAATGGAATATTACTCAGCCATTAGAAACGACAAATACCCACCATTTGCTTCAACGTGGATGGAACTGGAGGGCATTACGCTGAGTGAAGTAAGTCAATAGGAGAGGGACAAACAGTGTATGTGCTCATTCATTTGGGGAATATAAATAATAGTGAAAGGGAATATAAGGGAAGGGAGAAGAAATGTGTGGGAAATATCAGAAAGGGAGACAGAACATAAAGACTCCTAACTCTGGGAAACGAACTAGGGGTGGTGGAAGGGGAGGAGGGCAGGGGGTGGGGGTGAATGGGTGACGGGCACTGAGGGGGGCACTTGACGGGATGAGCACTGGGTGTTATTCTGTATGTTGGCAAATTGAACATCAATAAAAAATAAATTTATTATTAAAAAAAAAAAAAGGAAAAAAAAAAAAAAAAAAGGACCAAGATTCCCTTGCCAGGCTGGGGGTCTCTGAGCAAAGACACTTCTGCTTGGGTTTGTTGGTCTCCTCTCTGTGTCCCTCAAATGAATCCATTTAACCTGCATGTGGATAACACTCACACATCCCAGTCATCCTTTGATAATTCACATTGTTGCTGAAAAAGGAGGTCCTGTATACAGATGTGGACAGATCTTAGGATAGATTTGGTGAAGTAAGTCGTGTTACGGTGCATATAGCATGCTGCCACTTGTATGAGAATTGTCACTTAATTTTTTAAAAAGTCAGGAAAAGAGGAACAAATGGAAAACAAATAGTAAAAGGGTGGACATAATCCCAGACGGCACGACAATTACATCAGATGGAAATGAGATAAACATTCTTGTTAAAAGCCAAGATGAACATATGGGATTAAAAAAGTAAGATCCTACTACACGCTGTCTATAAAACCCTCTTTAAATATCAAGCTATAGATAGATGACAGTGAACACAAAGTGGGGAGTTAAAAATAACAAATTTATTCTCTCAGCTCTGGAGGCGGGACGTTGGAAATGAAGGTGTCAGCAGGCCTGTTCCTTGCGGATGCTCCGAGGGGAATCCATCGCCCCTGCCTCTCCCGGCATCCTGCCCGCAATCCCTGACTGTTCTTGGCCTGTGGACCAACCGCCTCCTCTCTCTCAATCCTCACAGTGGTACTCTCTTGTGCTTCTGTCCAAATGTCCTGCTTCTCACAAGGACACCCGTCACTGGATTAGGGCCTGCTCTAATCCCCTGTGACTTCACCTAACTTGATGACATCTGCCAAGATCCTATGTCCAAATAAGGTCCCACTCACGGGGCTAGGGCTGGAACTTTCTTTTAGGGGACACAACTGTCCGATGACACTATGCAGACACCAGGCAAAAGCAGCTGGAAGGTGGCTAGATTAGTATCAGACACAACAAACTCCAGAATAGGACACATTAGCAGGAATAAAAAGGAATATTCAAAACAGTAAAAGAGGCCAACTCATCAAAAAGGCAGAGTGGCCCTCACTGCTCCGGAACACGATAGCATAGGAAGAAAGGGACAAGATGGGAGGAAACACAAACCCATCACTAGAACTGGAGATTGTGACCCCCTGTCTCTGAGCAATGGTAGGACCGCTGAAAACAGAAAATCAGGAAGGTTTTACATCTGAACTGTGCTGCCTACCCACTGGACCTGACACATACTGAACACTCCACCTGATTGCGGCAGTGCCTCTTGCAAGTGGTTGAGGAATGTTCACCAGGGTGGGACATGTTACGGACACAAAACAAATCTCCCATTTCTTTTTTAAGATTTTATTTATTTGAGAGAGAGAGAGAGAGAGAGAGAGCGCGCGTGCACATGCCTGCATGAGGGAGTGATCATGGGGAGGGGAAGGGGCAGAGGGAGAAACAGGATGCTTCCTCAACTGAGCCACCCAGGCTCCCCCAAACCTAACATTTCAAAAAGGATTGACATTGTACAAAGTATGGTGTCTGGCCACCATGTAATTACACGAGAAACTGATTCTGGAAACATACCTGGAAAATCCTCAAATACCTGGAAATCAGTGACACTTTTCCAAATAAACCGTGGGTCTGAGAAGAAATCATAATAGAAATTAGAAACCGTTTTCAACAGAAAATACAACGTAATAATGTGGGATATAACTAAAGTAGTGTGTGGAGGGAGAATTATAGCCTTCAGACCGGCTGTTGAAATTTGGACCCTGGTCCCTCCCAGGACAGACTGCCTACTCTCTCCCAGCAAACATTGTTATTTTATAAGGGTCATAAAAGGTTGCTTCTTTAGTTTTACTGATCCTTTTGCATTTTTTAGCTAAAATTCTTTTTTTTTAATTTTTAAATTTTATTTATTCATGAAAGATACACAGAGAGAGAGGCAGGGACACAGGGAGAGGGAGAAGCAGGCTCCTTGTGGGGATCCCAATGTGGGACTCGATCCCAGGACCCTGGAATCACGCCCTGAGCCAAAGACAGACACGTTCAACTGCTGAGCCACCCAGATGTCCCTTATTAGCTAAAATTATTTCTTTTATTAGCTAAAATTCTTGATAGAGTCAACTATCATACCTTGTAATAAGACAAAATAAAGGCAAGACTAATTACTTTTTGCTTGAGTCTTTCATTTATTTTCAGAATAATGACAGGATGCTCTATGATATTCACCTGAGATCATACATGGCTTTTTTTTATTCTTTAGAAGCTAGAATGGTCCCAGAGGGGGGAACACTTGAAGCTGGCTCCTCAGTTCTCCCCAACTGTTTACTATAAAATTTACAAACACATAGAAAAGTTGAAAGAAAAGAAAAAAAAGAAAAGTTGAAAGAACTTTACAGGGAACAGTGACAAACCTGCCACCACCATTCTATGGTGATCACTTTTCTTTGATCAACATCTTCAACCGACTTATCTCATCAGAGCCTGTTTTCAGGTCACACGTCTCCTTCTAGCTTTTTCTCTGGGTACCTAACGTATTTGCGAATCGTGCTTGTCTGCTAGGGCTGCCATCACAGAATACCCAGGAGCAGGTGTTTGAACAGCAGAAATCTAGGTCTCACAGTTCTGGAGCCTGGATGTCCAAGGTCAAGGTGCGAGCAGTTCTTGAGGCCTCCCAGGACGTGGACAGGGGCTGGGGTCCACGTCCACTTTTCCTGTCTGACTACCCGGTGACATCAGCTGGGGAGGTCAGCGCCTCCTGACTGGAGCCCTGCCACAGACTGCTTGAGTGTCCTGAGCACACGGTGGCTAGCTTCTTTCCAAGCCAGTGACCTGAGAGAAGTGACAGCCTTTATCATATTTAGGATCTAGATTTGGAGGGGGCACAGTGTCACTTGCGCCATGTCCTATTCTTCAGGGTGACAAAGTGCACCTGCACTGCAGGGGACCGGGTTTTAGCTTGGCATTTATGAACCTGTCACATAAGAACACTTGTGGCCACTTCTGGGACACTTTGATTCCTGAGCATTGTGTCCGTTAACACTGTAATTCTAGGATGGCCAGAATCAGGCATTCCTTGCTCACCGCCGCACCCCCCAACAGAGTCCACTCTGCTCAGACCCCTAACAGGGTCAGGACGGGCCTCTGGGGTGGTGGATGGTGGACAGTCTGGGGGGCGCTCTCTACAACACGAGAGATGTCTTCTAAAAGCATACATAGGTGGTTGTGCATTGGAGGACATTCACACGACCAGGGTTGAAGGGCATGACAAAGCTGGGGCGCCAGCTTGGCTCAGTCTGAAGAACATGGGACTCTTGATCTTGGGGTCATGAGTTCCAGCCCCACCTCGGATGGGGAAGCAGTAAGGAGCAGCCAGCCCTCCATGGCCCCCATGCACACCTCAGAGCCTTCTCTACAGCCCCTCCAGCTGCCAGGTTCAGGTCAGTTGTTTACAAGCTTCTCCGCGAAATACTTGCTCTGTGCGGGTGGGTCTGCCATCTTCAGCCCTTTCTGCAAGGCAAGGGCTTGCAGACCCAGTGACGGTTGATAACTGCAGGTGCAGCCAGGAAGTGGGCGAACTCTGACCTCTGGCGGAAACCAGCCTGCCTGCGCAGACGGGGAAACTGAGGCAGAGAGGCCCTGCGGCCAGGGGCAGGAGGGCGAGGACCCGAAGCCAGCGTCAGGCAACCCCAGGACCCTCTGTGTAAAACCAGCCACGTGTGCTCCCAACGGAGGGAAAGTACACCTGCCATTCCAGGTAGCTCTGGCCGCTTTCCCTGCGCAGTGGAGGGACCCCGGGACACATCGACCCCCGCCGCCCCCACCGCGGTCTTTCTAGGACCTCCCAGGACACCCGCGCGGAGCGCCCCCTCCCTCCGCAATGGACCAGAACCGGTAGGCCCCGCCCCGCGGCGGCAGGCCCCGCCCCACAGCGGCAGGCCCCGCCCCGCCTGCGCACGTGACACCCCGCGCCCCCGCGTCTGAGGGCGGAGGCCTTCGCAGGCCGAACCACGGTGCCCGTCGGCATGGGGGGGGCGGGATTACCGTCGCCGCCGTGCTCTCGGGCATAAGTGAGCCAAGCCACTCTGCTTCATTTTGATAACGCGCTAGGCAGTCATCTTTCCAGTAGTGCGGGCCAGCTCTGAGTCGCCACGAGTTTGCTTTTACATTTTGGAATCGTCCATCCTTTGCCCAGTCAGTGGACGAGCCTAAAAGCCGACACGGAGAGGGGGAACTTACCCCTATAAGAGAAACTTACGTGTCTGACGAAAGGCTCAGATGTCACAGTCAAGGGCGTTCGTCGAGCTTGCATCTTTTTCAAGTACATACTTTGGAGTTCTGCGTTCGTGCAGTTAAAGCTCCTGAGCCGCGTCCTCGTGCCTCCCTCGGCGTCACCCAATGGTTTGGTCCCTCGGCGCGGTGCCCGCCGGGAGGAGGCCGGAGCTGGCTGCCATGTTGGGCTGAACCATCCGGTGGCCGCGGCCGGGGGGGGGCTCTGGCTGCGGGGCGTGTGCGGATCGAGCCCAGCCGGGTGGTTCCGGGCGCTGAGCTCGCGCTCGTCCTGGGCGCGCTGCGGCGGTCGGCGGTGGGCACGCCTTCGGGCCCCGGGCCCGCCGAGGCGCTCTGGGAGCATCGGGGCGTGGGCGCGCCCCCTCCCCGAGCCGCGTGGGCCGGCCCGCCGCACGCACATGGCCCGGCGGCAGGCGCGCGGGGCGGCCTGGGAGAGTCGGAAGCGCGGCGCGGACGGGCGAGGAGGCAGCGGCGGGCCCATGCAGGACGCGGAGAACGTGGCGGCGCCCGAGGCGGCCGAGCAGCGGGCCGAGCCCGTGCAGCAGCAGCCGGCCGCTGAGCCGCCGCCGGGGGAGGAGCCGCCGCGGCCCCCGGGGCCCGGCGCGCAGGAGGCGGCGAGCGGCGAGGACGACGAGGCCGGGCCGGAGCCCGACGAGCCGGCTGAGCCCGCGGCCGCCGCGGAGGAGAGGGCGGCCTCCGCCCCGGGCGCGCCCTCGCCGCCGCCCGAGGAGCCCCCAGCCCCCGCCCCGGCTGCGGGCGAGGCCCCGGCGGAGCAGGCCGGGGACGCGGCGGCCGAGGCCCGGTCCGAGGGGGCGGGCGGGGAGGACGGCGGCGCGGACGAGCCCTCCTTCAGCGACCCCGAGGACTTCGTGGACGACGTGAGCGAGGAAGGTGAGGCGGCGCGGGGCTGGGGGCTGGGGGCTGGGGGCGGAGGGCGTCCCCGCGCCGCACTTGTCCCGCCGTGGGGATGGCCTTCTGGGCGCGCCTGCCTCTCTTCGTCTGTTTTCTCCAAAACAAGGCGGGGGGGGGGGGCGGGGAGGGCCGGCCACCTGGGAGCCCCCGCGAGCCCTGGGGCCAGGGACTGGAGGGCGAGCAAAGCGGGGCCTCCACAAGCCGCACGGCCTCGGGTGGCAGCCTCGTCTGCAGGCCGGCGCCCAGGGGGACCCGCAGGCGATGCCGCGTGGACGCGCCGTGGGGTCGATGCGCTGCTGTCCCTTCCAACAGGCGCTGGCCGAGCCGGGGTCCTTGAGCTCCGCTCCACGGAGGCCTCTGCCTCCAGCTCCTTCCGTGGACCGCGCCCCTGCTAGGGCCCCTCTCAGGCTGTGCGCACACCCCCATCCCGCTGTTGGAAGTTGGTCCCCCCGGGATCCAGTGGCATTCCCTGTAGCTTGCTTTGCACTTTTTTTTTTTTTTTTAAACCTTGATTCAGTTTACAGGTGTCCGTCCGCTGCTGGCCTGAGAACTTTGGTCCCCTCAATGACTTCTGTAGGTGGTTAATCTCATTTGTTACTGTTTATGTTTTGTTTTTAGCCATTTGAACTCTTTCAAGCACAACAGCAGATTCCTTTGCATAATAGTAAAGTAGCAAGGATGCGATGTCAGTGACCTGGCTAAGGCTGTGCCAAGAAAAGAAGATGTCATGTTAGGATATTCTTTTTTCTTTTTTCTTTTTTTTTTTTTTTTTTGAGATGTATCCGATAACCCTGAGACTGTCGCAATCAAAGAATGTCAAGTAAAATGAGAAAGAAAACTTAGGGAGCTGACAGCATTGTTTACTTTTAATTTAGACGTAGTATTAAAGAGCTACACGTTATTGTCCCTGTCCTAAGAGACAGCATAGCTTGAACAGCAGGAAAGGCTGCAGAGCCAGGAGATCTTTGGGCCAATGGTCTAGCTGCGGTCCCCTTCCTGTGAGAAGATGTGCTGCTCCTGCTGGGGTAGATATAAGAATTTACTAGGAGACAGTGTTGCTGGCACCCACAGTCATTTTTACTACAGTTTTTCTTCTATTTTAAAATCGAAGATTTCGGTTGAAAGTCCGTTTTGAGCCCCTGAGTGTTTGCTCTGTAGTTTTCTTTCTTTTTTTTTTTTTTAAAGATTTAAAAAAAAATTTTTTTTTAATTTATTTATGATAGTCATACAGAGAGAGAGAGAGAGAGAGGCAGAGACACAGGCAAGGGAGAAGCAGACTCCATACACCGGGAGCCCGACGTGGGGATTCAATCCCGGGTCTCCAGGATCGCGCCCTGGGCCAAAGGCAGGCGCCAAACCGCTGCGCCACCCAGGGATCCCTAAAGATTTTATTTATTTACTCAGAGACAGAGAGAGGCAGAGACACAGGCAGAGGGAGAAGCAGGCTTCATGCAGGGAGCCTGATGTGGGACTCGATCCTGGGACTCCGGGATTATGCCCCGGGCCGAAGGCAGGCACTAAACCACTGAGCCACCGGGGCTGCCCCTATAGTTGGTTTTTTTTAAGAGCAATTGTTTGAGCACAAGTTTTCTGCCACATGAATTATTTCTAGAACTGGGCTGTGTGACAGTTGTCAGGACACTTATGTGGGCACAACCAGCCAGGCCAGGTGACCACCAGGAGGGTGTTGGGATCCTGTTGCTTTGGTCAGAGTGACCTGAGAGGCTCCTGGTCTTGGGGAACTAACACTGGGCACATGGCCAACTGGTTGTGGTCAGGATCCCAAGTATGTTTTGTGTTTAATGAGAACTGCCCTGTGGGGTCAGAGTGAGATGCAGAAGGTATGGATGGGTTCTTTTGAAAGCAGACTGGGTCTCATGAAGAGTCCTCTTGAGGTGCCAGCAAACTCCAGTGAGATCATCCTGACTCCTAATTCTGAGATGCTATACTGTAACTCAGTTGTGTTGTTCCCAAGGTCATCTGTTTAAATTTTCAGCTGCCTTTGATGCTCAGCCAAACAAGTACATGACAAAGGTTTTTTTTTTTTTTTAAGATTTTGTTATTTATTTGAGAGGGTGTGAGCAAGCAGGGAGAAGCAGATACAACCAACACCACACCACCCCCACCCCCACCCCCACGCCCACCTCCCTGTTGAGCAGGGAGCCCTATGCAGGGCCGGATCCCAGGTCCTTGAGATCATGACTTGAGCTGAAGGCAGATGCTTAAATGGCTCAGCCACCCAGGCACCCAAGATAAAGTTTTTATCTCAAGATATTTTCTTTTGGGACCTATCAAATATTATTTATCTTTACATTTGGCATTTAGTTTTGAGAATTGCTTCTTTGTTTCTCTTGGAGGCAGGTTGGGAATCCATTGGGCAGGAGTGACCAGATACATGGGCTGGTGACGATGAAGGATGTCTCTCTCCATTTTGCGGTTGCTGCTCTTACTCCCATACTGTACATGGGCACATTCTCATAAACAAGACACTTACAGATTGTGAGAAGGAGTCCACAGTTTATATAAAAGCTGAGCTTATTATTGTAAACCTTGTAAATTCAGATCAGGCTAAACAGGCCATGTAATTGTATGGTAAGTGAACTTTAAAAACGACCCAAGGAGCTGACTCTAGCCTCAGTGGTGAAGATGTCTCTTATCGCTGTGACTCTAGTTATAGCCTCTTCTTTTTTTTCTCTTTGCTCTCAATTTTAGCCTCTTTGGAATTTGAGAGGCAATTGCTTTTTTTTTTTTTTACAGTAATGCTTTTAATATTCATGAACGTGTTGGAATTAATGAGATAGTTTGTAATAGCTTGCTTCTTGAAATTAAAAGACTTTTTTCAACTTTGAAAAATTTTTTTAACCTTTTTTGTATGGAAACTTTCCAGTACAAAAGTAGAGAAAGTACATATTAACTTAGAATGACATATAGGAAGGAATAGTTATGGGCACGTATCCTGGATAACATGTTGAAATTCTTGAATAGAATTCAGAACTTGGAGTAATAATTGGGTTCTAGGACCTGCAGCTACACAAGTAAAAGCCACCACATTCCTCAGCTGTTTCTCCTTTGGGCTGTATGTACTGATGTAGCTTCATCTGTCAGTGGCTCTGACAGCATCTTTGATCTGTTTGAGCTCCTAATGCAGCCAGTGCTCTTTGTAACTTTATAGCTTTCTAGACTAGCAACTAATTAGGTTAAGGATTTGTGCAGAATTTATATTAAAAGATAAAAGTTCTCTGGTAACTCATTTGACCTCTGAATGTCCATCTCCAGCAGCAGGCCTGAGGTAGACAGCAGTAGGCAGCGCCCAGGTGGCATTGAATCTTCTGGACAGGCTGTACCACGTCCATTCCCACACCTGTGATCTGCTCCCCAAGAGCTGCTTTTCCTGGTCCTTCCACACTTGTTTTCTTTTTCTTACCTAGCCATTCATCTTATGGAAATGAAGGAAATCTAAGATGTTTGAGTACTTAAGATGTTGAATACTGAAATTTTAATTTTTTTTTTTTAAGATTTTATTTATTTATTCATGAGAGGCAGAGACATAGGCAGAGAGAAGCAGGCTCCATGCAGGGAGCCTGATGTGGGACTCGATCCCAGAAGTTCAGGACCATGTCTTGGGCCGAAGGCAGGCACTAAACCGCTGAGCCATTCAGGTATCCCTAAAATTTTAATTTTTAAAGTAGGTGATGTGAACAATACGTTTTTAGTTTGGGGTTTTGTTGTTTATGTTTTCAATTTTTGAATGTAGTTATTAAAATAGTGGTTAACATGTACTGCTTAATGCGTCCCGAGCAGTCCTAAGCATTTGTGGATTTACTATCCGAATGGCTGGTGCCTCTCCAGCATCCTGAGGCATCTCATGGAATCCCAGGGATCCCAGGTCCCTTTGCCATTTGCTCTCAGGAACCTGTGGATTCTCTAATCTCCTCTTCTTACTAGGCTGAGGCTATTTTACATAGAGTTGTTTGTTTTGTCTTAACCTGAATGGGAAGAAAGTGCCTGCTGGTGGGTTTGCATTCAGGGTGGGTCAGAAAGCCCCGCACCCCCTGCTTTCCCTGAGAAAAGCTGTTCTCTTTGTTGGCATTCTGCATAAAAAGAAAAAAATCATTTAAAATCTTCCATTATTTTCAGGAATGAATGGACATATTGATGGACAAAGGGAGCATGAAGAGTTAAAATCTTCCTAACTTTTTCAAGTTTAAATTTTGAGTCAATTCAGGGCCATGATCTTTTGTTCATAGTGAAAGTGCTTATTCATTTTTTACTTCTTCGGAATTTGTTTAGAGTGCTAACCGAATTAATGTTTTGCTTGGACGAAAAAAAGTGATCTGTCAAATCTTTCACCTGTACAGAACTGCTGGGAGACATTCTCAAGGACCGGCCCCAGGAGGCCGACGGGATCGACTCGGTGATTGTAGTCGACAATGTTCCTCAGGTGGGGCCCGACCGCCTGGAGAAGCTCAAAAATGTCATCCATAAGATCTTTTCCAAGTTTGGGAAAATCACAAATGATTTTTATCCAGAGGAGGATGGAAAGACAAAAGGGTGAGTGGTATTGGTCCCTGACACCTTGTGGTGGCAACCAGGTGGCACTGGGGTCCCTGTGGACACACACACACACACACACACACACACACACACACGGTGCACCCTCACCTGGCACATCTGCCTCTGTTCATTCTGCCTCCCTCAGCTGAGAGCTCCACAGGCAGGAGGAGATGTAGGTGATTCTGAATTTGGGTATTGTGGGTTGGCTGCTAAATTCTTAAGAAATCAGAGTTTGGAATTTAAATCTTCTGCCATCAGAGTAGTAACTGATACAAGATACATCCTGAATAAAGGGGACCAACAGATTGGAAGCTGACAAAATTTCAGGAAAATTTTACATATGGTATTTTATTGATTCTAAGATGATTCTTTTTCCTCCTCATTCGTATCTCTGAAATGGGGATATTTCTTACAGTCTAGGTGAAAGCTGTGTGTCACTGCTTAATTAGCAACTTTTTTTCTACTGTTAACCTAAAATGGTGCAACTATTAAAAATGGTAGCATGAGGTACGAGTCCTAGAATTCGCTTTTTAAATTTAATGTGAGGTTCTGTATTCATTTTCAGGGCTGTGCTATTCTATTCTGTTGTATAATCAGCAGTTCTGTCAGTTGACATTTAGCATTTTGCAGTTAGGGACAGTCGTGGACCCATCCCCTTTAGAAGAGGTGTGAGCCTTTCCTTGCTATACACTTGGAATGGAATTGGCTTGCTTAAAATGCTCATCTGTAGTCCAAGTAGACAATGTCAAATTATGTTTGGGTGATTCTCAGCTGTTTTCACTCAGCCCACAGAACAAGAGTTCTGTTTGCTGCTCTACAAGCTTGTCAGAATTCTCCATTAGAATTTCTTTTTCTTTTTTTTTTTTTTTTTTCCATTAGAATTTCATGTGACACTGGCCTCAGAGTACAAGGCAGGAATGAGAAGATGATAAAACTTATTAGGCTTTTTAAATTCAGATTTTGGAACTACCTGAGATAGATTTAAAGAAAATCTTTTTTCTTTTTTAAACTGCCAAATACAGGTTATGCTCCTTGCGTTTTTTATTTCAGAAACAATGTAGGAAGGATACATTGCAGGATACATTGTTATCCTTCCTACATTGTAGGAAGGATAATCTCTTTTTGACCAGCAGTTGCTTGTCTTGTATGTTTTGTTATGAAGCACTCACTGAAAGCCTTTAGAATTTTACTTTCCATGAGGAATTCATTTATTTATTTGGTGGGGAGGGGCAGAGGGAGGAGAAAGAGTCCCAAGCAGACTGCTGAGTGCGTGGAGCCCGACACAGAGCTTGATCTCATGACCCTGAGATCAGGACCTGAGCTGAAACAAAGATTGACACTTAACTATGTCACCCAGGAGCCCCATAATTTTGCTTTTATTCTTTTAAAGTTTGTAAAATTTATTTTTATTTGTAGCAAAGCAGAGTTTATTGAGCAATAGTAAGCTGATAATACAAGGCTTCTGAAGAATGAGGAGACCTGAGAGAGTTGCCCCTTATAATTTTGCTCTTAATACACAATATTAGACTGTGCATGGTCTCAAGATTTTTAATAGCTTTATTTGAAAGTTGCTGTATAATACAATTGCTTAGTCTTAAAGTGTATAATCTCATAAATTTGACAGGTGTACATCTGTGAAACTGTTACATGGTAAACATTTTAATTAACTTGTGTAACTTGTGATTGTGGCCTGAAGGACTTTGGATCTTCTGTTAGGATTTCGTTTCTGTTTAGGGAAGCCCTGTGCTCTCGTGAGTTGACTCTTGGGGATGTGGTAGATGGGTCACTGGCCTTGATGGTGCTTACAGTAACGTGGACGGGTCTTGGTGTGTTGAGCACGGCCTGCCCAGTCTTAGAGTCTGAAGTTGCGTAAAATGGTGTCTTGATTCAGGTATACGTTCCTGGAATACGCATCTCCTGCCCACGCCTTGGATGCTGTGAAAAATGCTGATGGCTACAAGCTGGACAAGCAGCACACGTTCAGAGTCAACCTGTTCACAGACTTTGACAAGTAAGTTCTGGCCTGTTTATGATCCGGATCTTCACCGGACATGAGAGGCTTAGCACCTCTGGGGCCGTGTGGGGCGCCTTCCTGGTAGCCCTGTCCCCAGGCAGACCACTGTGGGAATGTTTTCCATCCCCTCCCCTGGCAATCCTGACCAGTAGCACCCTCGCCACAAGGATCCCTCGCCCATTATTCCCACCACTACCCCAGTGGGCAAGGGGCCACCCCACACTGCCTGTGGCTCAGAACTCCCAGTGTTGCTACCACCCCTTGTAGTTGTGCGCATGTTTCACATTAGCGTTTTCTTTATTCTAGGTATATGACCATCAGTGATGAGTGGGATATTCCAGAGAAACAACCTTTCAAAGACTTGGTACGTTGATGGAGTCTATACGTGCTTGAAAGAAAGGCTAGGTAGCCCCGTGGCTTGCGGGGGTGAGCGCCTCAGGCATTGGCAGCTGCTGACCTGAGTCGGTCAGGTCTCCAGGGGCATCAGGCAGGAATATGGCTTCTCGGGTGAACGGTGATGAGACATACTCTGTCCCTTGCCTTTGGTTCTTTTTCCAGGGGAATTTACGTTACTGGCTCGAAGAGGCAGAATGCAGAGATCAGTACAGTGTCATATTTGAGAGTGGGGACCGTACTTCAATATTCTGGAACGATGTGAAGGACCCTGTTTCTATCGAAGAGAGGGCGGTGGGTACTTGCTGCCATGTGGGGATTATTTACTCTGTGTTTCTGTAACTGGGAACCTGGGTACCAGGGCAGGGGAAGTGTCATATCTTTCCGATCACATTTCTGAGAGCAACATTAACATTGTTCGTTCTTTTGGCTTTAAAATAAGCCACGAGACATGAAGAGGCTTTTTGTAATTTCCATTTCGGAGTCTGAGGAGTCGGTTCTTTACAGAAGGAGTCTTTGTGCTGGCTTTTTGTGGTCCTGTTAACACCAGCTCTGACCTTTCCCGCAGAGATGGACAGAGACATACGTGCGCTGGTCTCCTAAGGGCACTTACCTGGCCACTTTCCATCAGCGAGGCATTGCTCTCTGGGGGGGAGAGAAATTCAAACAAATCCAGAGATTCAGCCATCAAGGGGTTCAGCTCATTGACTTCTCACCTTGTGAAAGGTAAGCGGTTAGGAAAGGCGGGTGGAGCCCATTCTCTTCCTTTGTGCTGCGCCCTGCACCTGATTGTAAACCTTGTATCTTGTAGTAATTTCAAACTTAGTTGAAGGATTGCAGCAAGAGTAAAAGGAGCTCTTTACCAGTGTTCCTTGGTTAGCACATCATGGGGTTTGCTTTATTGTTTCTCCACGTAGACACACAGGATTTTCTCCTAAGCCATTGGGAGTGAGCGGAAGCATCATGTCCCTGTGTCTCCCACCCCTCACCCACCGTATGCATTTCTAGTGGCAGGGAAAACCCTTAACCTGTCCCTGGTGCCGGTCAGACTTAAGGAGATTGAACATCGATCTACTACTTTTTACTTATGTGCTATCCTGTTCCCATATTTCCCTTGATCCAGTAATATCCTTTGTAAAACATCTGCCCCTTCAGTTCTAGATCTAGTCCAGGGTTGTGTATTGTGCCTATAATCTCATTGTGAGTGGCATTTCCTCATGTGTAATGGAGCAGAGGTTTGTGGGAGCAGGTGCAACACCAGGAGCTGGGAAGGAACATTCCCATGGCCAGGCAGTGTTTTTTGTCCTATCTGCTTATGGCTTTAGTCCGAACGCCCTCCCCGACTGCTGCTTTGTGCCCCCTGATCTGGGCTGTCGCTGAGCCTTCCCTGTCAGGTCCCCTCCCGTCCGGAGCAATTCAGCCTTCTGCCATATGTTGTGAGTTCATCATGAACTCAGGCCCTGGCCCTGGTATCTCTGGGCTCCTGAAACGTGGCTTACCTGTACCTGCTCTACTTTTGAGTTTCGTTTTTATGTATTTTTTTAAGGGTCTTTTATTTATTTATTTGAGAGAGAGAAACCATGCTCACATGGGTTGGGGGGAGGGGCAGAGTGAAAAAGAAAAGCACACTCCCTGCTGAGCAGGGAGCCCAATGTGGAGCTTGATCGCAGGACCCTGAGATCATGACCTAGGCTGGAGGCAGACACTTAACCAACTGAGCCACCCAGGCACGCCTGCTTTTGAGTATAAAACTTTTCTGGTATAAAATTTTTTGGTATAAAATTTTTATAAAGTTTTTCTGACACCTTAAAAATTAGGGGACTTTAGTAACTACATCCTAAATATCTTGCTCTGACGATTTTTTATTTTGCCATGTTTATTTCAAAACTATTCTGGGAGTTTTGCATATGTGACAAGTATCTAGGAAGGTAGGCATCGCTGCAGGTGTGGGTGTGTATTCTGTGTGTGACAGTTCTTTGCCCCCACTCAGCAGCCCTGACTGGCTCCCTCAGCATCATCTAATGTCCACGTGCACTCTGGTTCCCCGACTGTCCCCTGGTCACTGTCATTTGTGGCTAGTTGTTCAAACCCAGATCTGCCTGTCACCCTTTGCTGCCTGCCCTTCCTGTGTTGTGTTTCATGGTGGCTTGTGAGGAAGATGGGGCCCAGGGGGTGTGCCCAGTCCTTCCTCAGGGCATCACAGAACTGGTTCCCTCCCTCCTTGTGTTTTCCCATAAACCATGAGTTTTGGGCAGCCCGGGTGGCTCAGCGGTTTAGCGCCACCTTCACCCCGGGGTCTGATCCCGGAGACCTGGGATCAAGTCCCATGTCAGGCTCCCTGCATGGAGCCTGCTTCTCCCTCTGCCTCTGTCTCTGCCTCTTCCTGTGTCTTTCATGAATGAATAAATAAAATCTTTAAAAAAAAAAAAAAAGTGAGTTTTACATGATGGACGTTCAAGAGTTTTGGTAAAACTAAAGAACTTTTGATAGAAGTTTTAATAAAAAAAACTTTAGTTTTTCTGGCATGTGTTGTTCTTGGCAGACTCAAGAATTCACAAGCACTTGGCTCCCAATACTTGAGCTGCTCCCTGCAGCAACTTGCTAGAACCAGATCCATAGGAGACTCCTGAGCTCTGGCTCAGATGGTGTGTGGGGAGGAGCCCCGGTCTGGCAGGCATTGGTCCACCTGTATCCCAGATGTATGTCTGCGGCTGTAACTTGTGTATATAGAGCTCTGTCCACTGAAGGACCGCACCTGGACCGTCTTCCTCATTGTCACATCCCAGGGATTCTACAAGGTGCCTCACACGGGAAACATTGTGTTGGGAGCAAGTGTGTGCTTTGGTCCTACAATTAGTGTGAAAAGTTTATTTTTCAGTTAATTACCAAATCAAGGCGTTTCCATTAAAAAACCGTAGTTCAGCATGTTTATCTCACTTCTATGTAGGTGTCCGGGGTAGGTCTATATAGGGAGCTTCCTAAAACTTGTGCAGGGAGGTGATACAGGCCTTATCGTTAGGATGAGAAAAGGAACAGGAGGCTCCCGGTGGGCACCCGGACAAGGCCATTCGCTGTTTTTTCTCGAGTTTGTTTCTACCTTTCCTGCCTCCTGTTCTGAGAGAGCACCTGGTTTAGGTGGTGGCATTGCGTGTAAGCAACGTGAACGTGTGCCCTGGGTGTAGACAAGCTAGTGTCGGGTGACTAAGAAGCCTGAGACACAGAAGTTGTGCTGGATGTATGTGGGGTTTTGAAACACATGTAGCTGTTCTGTTTCTCTTCTTATCCTAAGTAAAGGTTGATGAAAATCAAGTAGAATTTGTATGCCACGCCTTTTAGAGCTCATAAACAGACTTCGGTTTGGAATCTCTTGGGTCTTTTGTGGTCCTGATTTTGTGGAGAAACACTTTAAGGGGACCCTTGGAGTGACTGTGTGCCTTGGGGATGGTCTGCTCTGTGGTCGGAGCGGGTTCTAGTGGGAGAGCATTGCCCGGCAGCTGGGATTTGGAGACAGAGGCGGCTGCTTATTCTGGCAGCCTTACCAGGGCCTTTTGCTGTCCAGAGCGGAGGCATGGTGGGTGCAGGTGCTGCTCACCTTATTTGCACCCAGTGGGACACTTGGGGAAGAGAAGTGGGGCAGTGGACAGGATTGTAGACAGCATCTCTTTTATTACAGATATCTGGTGACATTCAGCCCCCTGATGGACACTCAGGATGACCCTCAGGCCATCATCATTTGGGACATCTTGACCGGGCAGAAGAAGAGGGGTTTTCACTGCGAGAGCTCAGCCCATTGGCCTATCTTTAAGTGAGTAAACAAACAAGCGACAGCCCACGGTGCGCCTGTCACAGCCTTTTCTTTCCATGACAGTGCCTGGCACTTTTCTTCTCTTCAGATGGAGCCATGATGGTAAATTTTTTGCCAGAATGACCCTCGACACTCTTAGCATCTATGAAACTCCCGTAAGTGACATGGTTTCTTGAGTGGTGGCCTGGCCTGGTGGGAGCTGCGGGAGATGCAGTGCTTCCCTTGTTTCATGGGCAAAGGGAAGAGAAGAGAAGAGCAGCTTTCTGTGTGCAGCACGAGAGAAGCTCAGCTCCCCTCTCCCGTGGCTGCTCCCTGGGTTCTGTCCTCTAAAGTGGCCCCCACTTGTGCTGCCGGCGGTCTGGGATAGGGGGAGACGGGTGTTCTGCTGCCATGGATGAGTTGTTTCCTTGCTGTGTGCCCCTGCTAGGTTTACTTGGTGGGCTCATTCCAGAGCTGCCTCTTTCCCTTTTGTGAAAATTCACATGTGTTATGGAGATGGCATGATTTAACTCAGTTGTAACCCTTGTTTTTCTGTAGTCTATGGGCCTTTTGGACAAGAAAAGCTTGAAGATCTCTGGCATAAAGTAAGTGAATGTTCTTATAGGTGGGCAGTAGGCACTAAGTGTTCCCTCCCTTAGTGCTTTGCTCTTAGTCCACTGAAGCAAACACCATACAGGTGCTTTGGCCTCAGGAGTGGCACTGTAGCCATGGGCCTGCTTGTTGGGCTCCGTGACTTTGCCGACCTCATGGCCCACAGTTGCCCATCCTGCATGTAGGTCCTTGGTGAAGCCACAAGCTTTTGGCTCTGCCTTGTTTCCTCTTCTTGCCTTGGGACCTGAGCCATGGCTGCTCTCCTTGGGGAGGGCGAGGCAGGGGGGAGGCATGGGGGAGGAGGAAGGTCTCCCCTTAGAGGAAAGGTTTCATGTATACTCTGCTGGCCACGGGGTGGTGTGATGGCCCAAGGCAGGCACACTTGCTTACATGAACACTGAGGATGGCTTGTCTGCAGAGAAGTGCCAGTAGTGCAGGGACACCAGTGGTTCCGACTCCTTTTGTGTTGATGTTTTTTGGTACGATGGTGGCTTGTGATACAAACTAAAGCAGAACTTGGCTCTCAGTCAGCGTCACAGTAGAGGTAGTTGTTGCATGTGTGAGCTCATGGATGGTCCACGAGGGCACCTAGCTTCTAGGCAGCTGCATGGCAGAGGGCAGTGTCCTCCTACTTCCAGATCCGCTCGCACCCCCGAGCTATGGTTTTCCCTTAGTGCCATAGTGAGTGCCAGGCATCCATTGGAGTCCAGCAGCCTCAGTTCAGTCTGTTCACCCCACAGCTGCCAGTGTGGCAGCTGGGAGCCTGGTAGGGCTTCAGGGGTGTTTGCTTGGGGCAGTGGGGAGCCCCACTCTCTCTCTTCGCTGGCAGAGTGGGCATACTGATGCCCTGGGTGGTGTGGGGGTCCAGATGGGCAGAGCTCTCCAGGAAGGCTGGCTGTTGGCTGTGTGGTGGCAAAGAGCCAGCATAGAGCTTGTTTCCAGCCGATGAGCTTGTTCCTCGCTGTGCTTTCTGTCAGCATCTCAGTCCATCCTTGCTAACACTATTTCCTTTGTTCTGCAGGGACTTCTCTTGGTCTCCTGGTGGTAACATCATAGCTTTTTGGGTGCCTGAGGACAAAGATATCCCGGCCAGGGTGACCCTGATGCAGCTCCCTACTAGACAAGAAATCAGGGTTCGGAATTTGTTCAATGTCGTGGACTGCAAGCTACATTGGCAGAAAAATGGAGATTACTTGTGTGTTAAAGTGGATAGGACTCCCAAGGGGACCCAGGTGAGTGGATGCCACTCCTTCCAGCTCCATGCTGGTCTCCTGCTTGAAAAGTGTTAACGGATTAATTGTTTGAGTTTCTGGGTCACCTGGAGACCGGCTGGTTACTGAAGACAGTTAGCTGGCCTGTCCTACCTGGAGCTCTTGTCACCTTCAGGTCGAGGGGTGGGTCACCTGTCCACATGGGTTTATGATACTTTCACTGACCTGAGCGGTCCTCTGCACAGTCTTCATTCTAGAGCGTTTTTATCACCCGAAAAGAGAAACTTTTCTCCACACCCATCAGCTCCCCAGCACCACACTCCCCTTGGCTCCTAACACCCACTACTCTGCCTTCTTTCTGTGTGGGTTTGTCTGGGAGATTTGGTGGGAATGTAGGCATAGTGTGTGGCTTTTGGTGGCTGGCTTCCCTCACTGAGCACATTTTCGGGCTCATCCAGGCTATGGCAGGTGTCTGCACCTCATTCCACATCAGGGCTGAGCAGCACTCTGCTGGGTGGCTGCCCCAGCCTGAGTGTACTCGCTTGTGGGTGGACCTGCACGTCATTTTCACCTTTGGGCTGTCTGAGATGATGCAGCATCCTGGTTTCTTTTTTTTTCTTTTTTTTTTCTTAAGATTTTATTTATTCATGAGAGTGACCGAGTGGCAGAGACCCAGGCAGAGGGAGAAGCAGGCTCCCCACAAGGAGCCTGATGTGGGACTTGATCCCAGACCCCAGGATCACATCTTGAGCCAAAGGCAGATGCTCAACTGCTGAGCTACCCAGGTGTCTCGAATCTTGGTTTTTATTAAACACCAGTGTTTGGAAGAGCCACTGCAGGGCATCTGCTGTTTTGAAATTATTTCCCCCCTATCTTGTTCTCGAGGGCACCACAGTTTTGTTTTTTCTTTTTTTAAAGATTTTATTTATTTATTCATAAAATAGGCAGAGGGAGAAGCAGGCTTCTTATAGGGAGCCCAATGTGGGACTTGATCTCCAGTCCCCGGGATCACACCCTGAGCCAAAGGCAGATGCTCAGCCACTGAGCCACCCAGGCATCTTGAGGGCACCAGTTTTGTAGACAAGCTGCAGGGCAGAGCCTGAGCCTCTCTGTTAGTGTGGCGGGCAGGCTGGAAGGGGACCCTGCAAGGACTGCACCTGTGGGTGTCTCTGGTGGTGCAGGGTGCTTGCTTGATCCTGCTGGGTTGATTTCCATCACGTAGATGTTTGCACATCTTTACCAGTCATGTAAATGTTTTTCATCCTGTTATATTGTTTTCATGGGACAGTTCCTTCATGCTTTCAGTTTCCACCATTTCATTCCCTCATTTTCTCTCCTGAACAGGGCGTTGTTACAAATTTTGAAATTTTCCGAATGAGGGAAAAACAGGTACCAGTCGACGTGGTGGAAATGAAAGGCAAGTCCCATGGGGTCCCTTGTGGTTGGTGGTCCTGGGGTGCAGCTGGGGCGCTCTGTGCTCCTTGCCTGAGCGGGTGGCTGTGGCCGACCATGTGCGCCATCTGCCTCCCAGGCCTAAACACCCCTCTCTTGGTTCAAGTTTCCCTCTGGCCCTTTTGGCCGCCATGTGACATGGCCCATACCCCCTTCATACCCTCACCCGACCTGCCTTGCAGAGGAGCAGTGGTCCTGGCCAGTTTCCCACTAAGATCGTGTGCGGGGAATGGGTTTTCAGGACGCTTTCAGCGGCCAGCCACAGAAGGGCTTTTCCTGTGACAAGTTCTCGGTTGACGAGAGCTTTATTCTGGGCCTCTGAAAACTGATAGGGTGCTGTGCTGCTGCTGCTAGGTGGGAAGTGGAGTCTGTGTCATTGGTTGTGTTTTGTGTTTTAGTTGTGTATTCTGGTTTGCAAGGGAGAGGAGGACAACGGGGAGGGGGAGAAGAGACTGAGCGACGGTCAAGCCTGGCCCCCTATCCTGCTAGCTGCTGGGGGGCTGAGGAGCCCTATACTGAGCACAGTGGCGAGCACCAACAAGCGGGGCACCCTGCAGCTGTGTTCCTGTTGGGCCCGGGTGGTCTCACGCAAGTCCCTGCACCTTTGTTCCTTGGCCCACTGTGTTGTCTTAATGAACTTAAGAATTTGGGGCGTTCCTCTGGTTGAGTAGTGAAGGCTATGCAGGAATGTTTGATCAGGGACAATAGTTAACTTTGTTAAACAACCAGACAGGCTTACTATCTATCTGGTAATTACAGAAACCATCATAGCCTTCGCTTGGGAGCCGAACGGGAGTAAGTTTGCCGTGTTGCATGGGGAGGCTCCTCGGATATCCGTTTCCTTCTACCACGTGAAGAACAACGGGAAGATTGAGCTTATCAGTAAGTAGCTTCACCCTGTTGAGGGGCGCACGAGACAACGGATGGATAGGGTCTCGGGACAGCCAAGAGGGCCCCTGAGCTCTGGCTTTCCTCATGGTGGCCACCCCGGCAGTGATCTTGGGGAGCTGCTGCTGGGCCCTTCACAGGAGGTTTCTGAGAGGAGGCACTTGCCCTCTCGCAGCCACAGTTATCGTCTCTGGGCTGGGGACCCTACGTCCCCACTGTGCTCTACTCTGCCTGCAAGGGGGGCTCCCCTTGTTCCTTGGCCTCCCCTAGCGGGGCAGGGCTTGTGAGCACTGAATTCCTGCCCACAGTGGCTCTTCCAGGGCATCCTGGGTCCTTCCCACAGAGCACAGCATGAAATAGGTCCTCACTGAGCCATAACATTTCTGTCATGTGGGGACTGAGGTGATGGACACGGTTGTGCCACCTTGGGCCCTTTGTGCATGGCTTCCTTGTGGGAAGGATGGCAAGTGTGTCCCTGTACCTGACAGCTTGGGTGCTGATCTTATCTTGAGGGAATGCCAGGAGCTCAGCGGTGTTTGTGGGAGCCAGGCTGGCTGTCACAAAACTGCAGTATCCATTCCCTGTGACTTAAGAGGAAAGAGGGGCCATAATAGGCCACCATACTGGTCTCTGATTAGAAAGCAGTTTTGTAAACAGTGTAGAAGTGCCTTCTACCCCTGATTGCTCTGTGTCATCCGCCTTGAAGGGATGACCACATGTGTGCTGCTAACACGTCTGTGGTGATTCAGGGACATATTAAAATTTTCTCTCTCCTTCAATGTAGTCTCAGAATCCTGCCTGCCACCTTTCCACAGCTCTCTGTCCCCCTCGGCCCATCCACAGATCCTCTGCAGGCCCATATCATGCTAGGGGGTTTACTTTGTGTCCTCAAGTGGAGACCTGTGGACTTAAGCCTAAGCGTTAAGTGTCCACTCTCCAGGGGGGCTCCTCAGGGTCCTCATAGGACAGAGGGAGAGATGGTTTTCAAACGTTTAGGACTCCAGAGTTTGAAAAAGGTGTTTGAGTCACTGGAAGAATAGATCTTGGGGGGGTTTTGGGTCTCATGTCTCTGTACTTGGGGTTGTGGGTTACTTGCCCTCACATAGAGATCTCGTGACTGTTTACAGTGACTTCTGTCGAGCTTCCCTGGGAAACAGATGGTTTTGAACATGAAATGTTGCTATAAATGGTAGCATAGTTTGAAAGAATTTCCTGCTCTCTCATTTTTCTTGAAGCGTAGTTCACAACTTAACATGTACTCAGACCATGGGTTTTCCACAGTTGTTTTCACAGGCAGCAGGTGGGTCTGGCGCACGCATGTAGACACACACAGGGCAGTGTCTTAGCCGCACCCCGGCTTCAGCACTTTATAAAGACTTAACGGACATTCTCTTTGTTTTCAGAAATGTTTGATAAGCAGCAGGCAAATACCATCTTCTGGAGCCCCCAGGGACAGTTTGTCGTGTTGGCTGGCCTAAGGAGGTGGGTTTCTGCTTCCTGGTGCCATCTGCTCATTGTCAGCAACGCTCTTTGGGCCACTGCGCAGACCCTGTCTGGGGCCCCGCGAGTCACGGAGGTTCCTCCACACTGAGTGTTCTTGCATGGAAGGACCGACCCAGGTGTTTTTTGGATGGGAGTTTATAGTGTTTCCATCTTGCTCAGATTTGGGCCAAAACCAGGTCAATGTAAGCCGTCCTTTGCAAGTGTTTTCAGTCTGTGCCCTGAAGACGTGTGAATGTTGTGGTTTCCTCATGGTTGAGCAAGACCTTTTTCTGGAGGGCAGTGACTCTGGTTCTCTTGTGGGAAGGCTGTTTAAGCAGATGGCTATGAGCCAGTCTCTGTGCGGTGTGACCATGAGTTGTGGCAGTGCTTACCCCTCACCCTCCTGTGCTCCTTGCTCACCTGCCATCTCAGCAGCGTGTGGGGTATGAAGATCCTGTGTCTGCCTGTTTGTTAACAGAACACACAATGGTTCGCTTTCTTGACTTTATGGGTGATACTTACTGTGTTTTAGAGGTTTGGCCTCAGGTAATTGCAATGAAAACTACTCCATACACTCATGGTTCTACCACGTACCCTTTCCATGTCTCCATTCCCAACAATCTTAGGAGAGAGAGGGGTCCCGGATCACTTCCTCCTTAATGATGAGTTAGCAGGCAAGGAATGCCCAAGGCTCCCAAGTCCACCCTAGAGCCTTGAAGTAGCAGGATACCATGATGGTGTGTGCATAGATGGGGTTCTTTGTGCATGCTGACCATGCTCTGTCTCCCCAGTATGAATGGTGCCTTGGCTTTTGTTGACACCTCGGACTGTACAGTCATGAACATTGCAGAGCACTACATGGCCTCTGATGTGGAGTGGGACCCTACTGGACGCTACGTTGTCACCTCTGTGTCCTGGTGGAGCCATAAGGTATGGGGTCCTGTGTAGCCTGGGTGCAGTGTGAGACTTGGCTGTGACAGGCCTGGTGTCACCTCTTCTTCAGGGTCTCCTTGGGGTGGGCACTGCTGGTGATCTGTTAGGTGTTCTTTGCTGCCCTGCTCAGCTGCCTCAAAAAGCCCTTGAGGGGATTTCTTGGGTGGCACAGCGGTTTAGCACCACCTTCAGCCCAGGGGTGAAGTGATCCTGATCCTGGATCCTGGAGTCCTGGGATCGACTCCCACGTCGGGCTCCCCACATGGAGCCTGCTTCTCCCTCTGCCTGTGTCTCTGCCCCCCCCCCCCCCATGAATAAATAAAATATTAGAAAGCCCTTCAGCAGCACACATGAGGCAGCCAGTTCTTCGTGACTTGGTTGGCATTATTTGATATCTCTTTACTAAGTCTGAGCATGTCTTAGGCCAACGGCAGCCTGTGCCCAGGCCCCTTTCCTCTGTGCCGGGGCCTGGGAGCTCTTCATGGTATAGTTTCTCCCCCACCCACCATTGAGCACTCACTCCCTCACTGGCCTCTCTGGCTCGGAGGCAGAAGGAGGATGTGCTTTGCCATCCACACTCTATTTCATCCTCAAGAAGGTTGCGATTTGGACCCCCTTTATCTGGTGCCCGGCTCAGTAGGCTCTCTCTGGCTGCATCCGCTTGTGTGGCCTGACCACACATGGCCTCTGTATATCTCCTCTGCTTGGAATGTAGTTCCTGTGCGCATGGTGCTTCTGCCACGGGACACCACTCAGCCTGCCCACTCTGCATTTTCCCAGTACTTATTACCCCTTCCTTTCTTGTTTTTGCTGCCAGGACACAGCATTGTGTGGCCAGGGGCCTTTTCTGTGGCTCTGCCTGGCATGTGGTCCTTGTTCAGTTTGCTTTGCTGGGTGACTGAACAGCACATAGCCACCAGAGGAGGGCCACTACCTTCAGGTCTGGGGGCTCCTGAAAGGCTGTGAACACCTGTGTATATATGTTTCTTTAATCTCAAATGTCCATATCTGAAAAACTTAAGAATTGCCATGTTCTATAAGCGCGAGAGCGTGTGTACAAAGCCCGTTCTCTGTGTGCATGTGCTGGTGTGTCTGCAGCGGTGCTCCCTCGCCCACTGTTCTGCCAATCCTCTTTTACGTTTAGTGACTGTTTCTCGCTGATCAAGATCCTGAGCTGATCCTGAACCAGCTTGTGCACCCGAGAGCTCAAGCTTAGGCAGTTCTGTGTAAGGACGTAGGAATGTAGAGCAGCTCAGGCTCAGCAAACCCCACTGAACACAGCATCTTGAATGATCTGTATGTTGGCAATAGCACACTGACTGTTCCCGAGCACATCTGCACGTGTTTGGGTGCTGCCTATTGCTGAAATCTCTTAGAATGTTGAGCTCTGTCAGATGCCACACGCTCTTAAAGTGCTGGTCTGCAACAGGATCACACCAGCATGTAAATTCAGATCCTGCTTCTTTGGGAAAGTGTCACCATGGAAAAGATGTCAGTTGAGCTAAACGGTGTGTTACGTGGCATGGTTAGCGTATGTTCTGGCTTGAGCTCCCGGTCGCAGGCCAGTAAAGAGCCCGTGCTATGGGAGCTCGTCCTTGCTGCTACATGCACGGTGCACTGTGTCTTCCTGTTGGGTTTAAGGACTACATTCCCCCTGCTGCATGCAGATTTGGGAAGCAGAGATTTGTATTTGGCTCTCTGCCAGATACCTACAGCACTGTCAGGTGTTGGCCGTCAGACTACCGGGAGGAGATGCTTGTTTTGGTTGGTGCTGTGAGGGTACAGGTGCCTGGAGCCTTGCATCTTGCCATGACTCAGGGCACTGAGTAGTGCTTGGGCCTCTGCCCTCTTGCAGGTGGACAACGCTTACTGGCTGTGGACTTTCCAAGGACGCCTCCTGCAGAAGAACAACAAGGACCGCTTTTGCCAGCTCCTGTGGAGACCTCGGCCCCCCACGCTCCTGAGCCAGGATCAGATAAAGGTCTAGGGTCCCTTGAGGTCAAGGGAATGTGGAACTTCTTGTTTGTGGTTCTTGCTTTGAATGTTTAAATTCTGGGTGGCTCATCTTTGTTTTTGTTTCAGCAAATTAAAAAGGATCTGAAGAAATACTCCAAGATCTTTGAACAGAAGGATCGTCTGAGCCAATCCAAAGCCTCAAAGGTTAGCCTCCTCCCACAACTGAGGGAAGGGCCAGCATCAGGCCTGAGGGGATGGCAGTGTCTGCGTGGGGGTTGCTCATCTGCCGCAGGTGCTTGCTGTGTTCCTGCCATGCACACAGACTGGTGGGACCCTACTGCACCTCTGGGTGGCTGGCCATCCAGATGCGGGAGGGATTGGTCCTGAGCTGAGGGGATGGAAGAGAGCACGTTCTTCCAGTCCTGACCCGAAAGCCTCTGTGAATAGAGGAGTCCTCACGACAGCCACTGCAGCAGGCATTACTGTTGGCCATGGCCCTCCCTGTGGTGGAGAGGGGCCTGTCATCCCCATGACTTTCCCCAACTCTGTGCTCAGGAACTGGTGGAGAGGAGACGCACCATGATGGAAGATTTCCGAAAATACCGGAAAATGGCCCAGGAGCTCTACATGGAGCAGAAGAGTGAACGTCTGGAATTGCGAGGAGGTAACTGTTAGCTGAGGATGTGCATATTAGAATATGTCTCTGTGAAAATGTGTTTCTCCCCTGTTATTTGAGTTTTCCAGTTAAGTGTCATAAAGACCCTTAAATTGTCAGAGAACAGAGTTTCCCATGGTTGCAGGTTCACGCCCACAGGGCACCTTACTGTGATCACTCTGGGCTTTCAGCTGACAAGGGTGGGTGGGTATGCATGTGTGTGCACACACCCCATTACCTCCTCCCCTACTTGCAGGCGTGGACACCGACGAGCTGGACAGCAACGTGGAGGACTGGGAAGAGGAGACCATCGAGTTCTTCGTCACTGAGGAGATTATCCCCCTGGGAAATCAGGAGTGACCTAAGCACAGGGGTAAGGCCTCTTCAGACAGGGATGAGCAGTACCCTAGTGGGTATTCTCTCTCCCCTGTTGTGTTGTCCCTTGAGTGAGGAAACCCCCAGATTCATGGCATTGGGGTCCATATGACTCTTGTGTGGGAGTCACAGAGGGTCCAGTGCATACCCAGGCTGTCAGAGCTGGAGCTTTTCTCCAAAAGTAGCAAGGCACCTTTCAAGTGGGGTTTGAGTGTGGCTAAGACACAGGGCTGGGGGGAGGACGGAGGCTGGCTGCGAACTGTCTCTGGGCATTTGGCTGTGAGAGGGCCTTGGTGTGCCCAGCAGAGACGAGAGCCTTCAGAAGCCAGTCCGGCAAGGCTGGGCACTCACGCTTCTCAGTAAGCACTCGAGGAGGACCAAGAGCCATCATGCCCAGGTTGGCCAGCGGGTGAGCATGACAGCTCCTCAGATAAACTATCTGCTGTTGAGGCTGCTCCCCCGGGGCGTCTGCTCCTATTCACCTTGGGCATCAGGTTGAAGCAGAGCTTGCAGTTTTCTTTTGCCTTCTGAGATGGTCTGGGGGCATCATCGGCGGTCGTTGTTGCTAACCTGTCTCCTGTTGTCAAGGCATGGAGCAGAGACTGAACACTTGCTCCCTTTTTGCAGTGTCCCCACGTCTTGTGCTGGAACCAGGTTGTCCTGCGAGAAGTCTGCACAATGCCTGAATTCTCACCTGTGCTTTTTCTTGCTCTAGACTGTGCTCCCGGACTCCCCCATCTTCCACACATTACTGTGCCTTTAACCCCTGGTCTCCACCGCAGGGGAGGATGGAAGGCACTACTTTAAGTTTTTTCTTGTTTGAGGTTTTTAAAATCACGCCACCAGCATTTGTTAATCCCACTCTCGTGCACGGCCACAGTGGCCCCTCGGCCTCCTGAGGTGCACAGCCAAGCCGTCTCCCCTCAAGGACTTGTCTGTCCCATGTGCCTGGGCCAGTGTGGCTGCGTGCAGGACGCAACAGGGAGGCAGCGCTCCACAGTGTCCTGGTGCCATTCAGGTTGTGCCAGGTTCTCTCAACGGGCTGAGTGTGGAAATAAAAGCAAACCTGTATGAAAACACTGTCTTTCTCCTCTCTTTAACGTAGATAGCGGCCTTGAATCTGGTGCCTGTACCCCCTGCCCCAACCATGGCAGCCCTCAGGGCTCAGCACACCCGCCTGCTGCTTGCCCACGAGGCTGACCTGGTAAGGAGGGAGGCCTCCAGCCCTGTGTAAGGTCATGCATTTTCAGCTGAGCACAGTCCCATCAGTGCAAAAAAAAAAAATCGCTGTTTTTGTTTTCCATGCTCATTTCACCTGGTGAGAAAAATCCCTCTAGACTTTTCCTTGGAGTCCTACATGTTTAAAGTCTATGAGAATTGTCACTTTAGCCACTGTCACGTGGTCCTCTGAATATTTAACTTCATTCTCAAAAGAGGGTTGAATGAGTCAATGTAACCTGAACCTCTGCTTCCCATTGGTGCCTCATGAAGCTTCTGCTGCTCCACTTCTGTCTCCGGGAGCCTGACTCTTCGTCTGGGAAGCAGCAGAGCACAGGACGGGCACACCACATTTACCAGCCAGGGCTTGTATGAGCCTGAAGTGTTGTGGGATTGGAGGGGCCTGGCAGTCCCTGCCCCATAGGGCTGTGCTGGAGGAGCAGGCAGGCGGTCTGCTGTGGCCTGGGCCCGGCCATGAGGCACACTTGGCACTCCAGCCCCTGTTCAGTCATTGCTGTCCTGATGCCCCATTGGTGTGTGGGGTCCAGTGTGTGTGTGTGCGCTCATGTCCTTTAAACCTCATCGTGCCAAGACCTCGGTTTTACGTTTGATGGTAAGAGGAAGGTACAGGCTTTGGTCATTCTCACACATTTTTAACAGAGTTTTCAAAAAATTTACTTTTGATTGTTTTAAACTTGCTAGTTGTAATTGTTTTACATAATTTGTTAATAAAAGGATTTCTGAAATGCTTGTGCTTGTTCTGTTCTGTAGAAATGAATTTCCCGGGCAGAGAGATGGCCTGACCCATCTTTCGGGGCTGGGCTGGGGTGGCCCCTGCACTCTGGCCCCTCTGGCTGGGGCATTGGGGTGGGCACAGTTCCCGGCTCCCTGTGTGGGCCTGCCATCCTGGTCCTGTCTCTAGAGGCTGACAGGACGTGTAGGTGTTTGCTCTTATGTGGAAAGCAGATCCTTGGGCTCCTTTGGCGGCCTCCTGTGAGTCAGCCCAGAGCCTTTGTGGAAGGGTGATATGGACATTAGGTGGGAGGATCTTGTCTGTCCCCTTGCCTCAGTGATGGAGTGGGGACATCATAGAGCTAGCATTGATGTCCATAAGAGCACAGGAGCAGGCTGGGACAGCCATGGTGACTTGGAGGGCCTGGACTGGCCTCTGTGGGCCTTCTAGCTCAAGGCTGCAATCTCCCAAGTTGGAATTCTTGGGTTTGAACTTACCGGATTGTCAGACTGACCTCCATGTCTTTAATCAAATGTAGGAGCAGTTTGTGCACTGTTCTGGCTCTCCTAAGGCAGGCATGCTGCTTCATGACCTGGCGGAGGCGGCCTGTGTTGTGGGTCCCGGTGTTGGGGCTTCCCTGTCCATGCACACAACTGATGGTTGATGCCACTCCAGCCCAGAGTGTGGTGCAGATTGGCAGCCAGCCTGGGAAAGGCAGTTAAAAAGCACGTCCTCAACAGAAACCAGAAGGTCACTTCAAGGTTACTGTAGAGGGACAAGCATTCATAGTCAAAATTAATTTTGTTAAATGTTGGCTGGCGGTATTGGCCCCCCTTTTGTGGAAATGCTCCAGGGCTGAGCCTTGTGGCTCTGAGGCTCACCTGTAGACCAGGTGAAGCAATCTAGGAACCCTGGGGTTGCCAAGGCAATAGGTGAGTGCATAGGTATGAAGTCTGAGCTACCTCTGGAGCCCGACCCCATGTGCACAGCATGCAGTTGTCCTGTGTCCACCAGAGCCCAGGCCACCCAGCTGCTTGGGGCCTCCCGAGCCACGTGTGCAGTCCCACGTGTGCAGACAGTTGAGGACTGGCTGGGCTCCTGGGGCCTGCTGACGTCACCAAGGCAGGGCAGGCAGGGGAGGGAGGCCAACTGCGTGCACACTGATCGCCTTGTCTGCTAGGAGAGCAGGAGCGCATCATGCCCTCTGGCCTCACCACCGGCCCTTCCCTGGGCCGGGGCAGCCCAGCCATGAGAGAGATGGAGCCCAAGGACCAGCAGCTCATGGTGAGCATCCTCCCTTATATCCCCTGAGGGCCCTGTGGCCGTGGGTCCCTGATGCCACCTCCTGCTGGCCCACTGCCTTAGGTTCCTGCTTGGCACAGGTTAGGTCTCAGGGCTGCTGGTTCCTGTTGGGGGCCCTGCCTCTGCTCCCTCTCTGCCTCCTCACCCCCTACCCCATGATCTCACTCCCCAGCAGCCTCTAGACCCCGGAGGCTGTAAGACCCATCTGCTGGGGGCCTTGGAACTTCAGCCCACTTGGTGGTGGACGAGTTGAGGCCCCAGGCTTGCTCTGCACCCATTGGCTGGTTACAGAAAGACCCCTGTTGTAAAGCAGGGGGTCCCTGGTGCAGTGGGAGAATGGGGAGAAGCCTGGTGGCACCCCCGGAAGGCCACTGCCATGGTGTCCTGCCTACAGGTAGCACTTCGGATCCGCCCACTCAGTGACACGGAACTGGAAGAAGGGGCCACCGTCATCGCCCACAAAGTGGGGGACCAGGTGAGGCCGCGAGGGCACAGGGTGTGTGTCCATGGGGTTCTGACGTTCACCTTCTGCAAGCACTTCCCTGACCTGAGAAGTGTTAATACTGCGTGCTTACAGTGGCCAGAGGTGAGAGAGACACAGGGACCTGTCCCCACTGCATTCCTTTCCAGCCGGTGGTGGGGGTGGATGCTGGATAGAAATATGTACAGTGTCAGGGAGCTCACTGTCCTAGAGGAGCAAGCAAGGCAAAGGTGGTGGCGCTCTAAGACCTTGAGCAGTGCCTAGAGGAGGCAGGAGAGGGAGACCCAGGCCCGGGTAGGGGTCACTCAGAGGGCATAGGGGCAGGAGGGGCAGGTGACAGTGGGGCTTGCCGGGACCCCTGCTCCTCGGAAACGTCCCAGATGCTGAGCTGTCTGTGCAGTTTAGAAGCGTTGGCACCTGGGAGTCACATGCCAGAATAAATACCACATGTCAGGTAAGACAGATTTTTGTCAGATGAGTGAGCTGGATTTTTCCATTTGTCGTTAGAAGGGCAGCTCTAATGGGGGATTGAATGTAGCTTTTGGGAGTAGGTTTGCACTTCAGAGGTGCAGGACCAGGATGCTGGGGAGCCCTGGCTGTGCTCCCCACCAGGTGGAGATACCCAGTGCTGACCCTGGCAGGTGGGGAGCTCCGGAGCATGCTGCGGGAAGAAGAGATGGTTGGAGTGTCTGAGCTGTGCAGACATCTGGGAGTGCACTGGGCAGAGGCTGCAGAGCTAGTGTTGAATTCGTGGATCGAGGGTGGTTAAACTGCGGGAACAGAGTTGTGCAGGAAAGAATTTGGCTTAGGTGTGAAGAGTGTACGTGTTCTTAATTCAGAAGCAGCCTTGATCTCGCTACACTCGTGCCATAAGTGCACTGGGGGTTGGGATGCTGCAGGAGATAGATGGAGGGTTCAGGACCCTGGCTGTTCCTGTGTCACGCAGGGCCAGGTGACCAGCTGGAGCAGGGCAGGCAGGCAGGGGTAGGGCTGCCCTGTGCACGGAACAGATTAACACACATCAGAGGAGGAAGGGAGCACCCTTTTAAATAACTTCTAAGGCAGAAACAATTTGCTGGAATCAGCAGTGGTTCTAAGGATAGCATCACTGGTCCCCAAACCTCAGTACTGGCCTGGGAGTGTCCCCACTGTCCATGGTGACTCTCGTCCTACCGGATACTGGAGGCCTTGCCGGCCACATCCCGGGGAGGTGACTGACCCACACATGACAGGTGTTCCCTGTGGGCCCTGGTCCCGGGCAGCTCCATGGACATGAGCGCTGCCCAGAGATTCCTGCAGTTCACGGTGAGAATGTCTCCCACATCCGTGACTTTGAGGATCCAGTGACTTTAGGGAAACAGGACACTTCTGGATTGTGGGGAGGGGAAATGGCTTTAGTCAGTTGGAACTTCACATCACCCACGGCCGCGGTCCTTCCAAAGCCTTGGATATTGTGACTTGGTTGGCCTGTTGGGCAGAAGTGGGGCTGTGTGTGCAAGGGTGACAGTGCCATCCACGGGGCCCCCGGGCGCTCTCCACCCTCCCTTCTCCCATGTCCATCTGCTCTACCTTCTGCTCCAGGGTCCCTCAGAGGCCACCTGGGGCCCAGTTCCCAGAGCCTCCTCCCTCTGTGCTGCGCAAATCACTTTTTGCACACTAAAGTGAGAGGTCCTATAACATAAGGTTTGTGGTTTCAGAGTGAGCCACTCAGTGGCTGTTAGGACATGTACATCCTTGTGCAGACACCACCTCTGTCCAGTTCCAAATGGTTCCTCCTGCCCAGAAAGAGGCTTGCCCCCTCTGAGCTGCCCCCCATGCCCTCCGCCAGCCCCGGGCCCCTGTGGTCAGCATGCTGTGGGTGTTTCACATGACCAGGGTCCTGTGGAGCGTGGGCTGCACGTCTGGTTACTCCCACCCAGTGTGGTGGTTTTGAGGCTCATCCACAATATGACATGTTCACATTTCCTTTTAACTTTGTGTGTGTGTGTGTTTTAAAGATTTTATTTATTTATTTATTTATTCATTCATTCATTCATGAAAGACAGAGAGAGAGGAAGAGAGAGAGAGAGGCAGAGACAGAGGCAGAGGGAGAAGCAAGCTCCATGCAGGGAGCCCGACGTGGAACTCGATCCCGGGTCTCCAGGATCAGGCCCTGGGCTGAAGGCGGCGCTAAACTGCTGAGCCACCCGGGCTACCCTAACTTTGTGTTTTGACCTGACTTCAGACTAGCCAGAAATGATGAGAGCCACGTAAGATCTCCTATGTCTGCAGCCACATTTCCCACGGTGCTGGGGGTGGGTGGCAGCACCTGGTCATGTCTGCTCCATCCTCCTCTCTCTGTGTGTTTACACACTCCTTGTCACTGGGCTGCTTGAGACATCGTGCCCCTCCATGCCCAGAGATGTCCATATGGATTCCTTAAAATCAGGAATATTCTGTGACTCCAGTACAGCGACCAGAGTCAGGAAGTTACTACTGATATTACCCAATCCACACAAGCATTCACTATTGGCTGATTTCTCTCAATAATGTTATTTATAGGGACTCAGTGGTTGAGCGTCTGCCTTTGGCTCAGGGCCTGATCCTGGGGTCCTGGGATCGAGTCCCGCATCGGGCTCTGCATGGAGCCTGCTTCTCCCCCCTCTTCCTATGTCTCTGCCTTTCTATATCTCTCATGAATAAATAAATAAAATCTTTAAAAAAAATAATGTTATCTATAGCAAAAAAAAAAAGTTTCTCGGGTATAAGAGCTACTGCAGCTGATGCTTCTTGGACACTGAGCACGTGGTCGCTTGTACCCCTTACAGTGTGTTCTGTTACCACGTCCATCCTACAGATGGAAAAACAGAGCCCAGGGTTGGGGGAGGAGCCTGTCCTGATGCCCAGTTCCTCCAGGATTCTGGCCTGGCTTCCAGCATACACAGCGGGAACTATGTGGATGGGGTGGAGGGCTGGCCCCTGAGTTCCTTTCCTGAGATCCTCTCCACAACTACATGGAGAAGAAGAACATGAAGTTTAACAGGTTCAGCTTATGTCATGGAAATCATGCTGGCCTGAAGCCGGGGCAGGCCCCAGGGGCTGCTCCCTGCACCCCTGCCCCAGTCCCCAGGAACCTCTGGGCAGCCCTTGCCTCCCAAGGTCTCTGTTTCCAAAGCTGTGGACCCAGGGAGGGGATGGCGGGGTGGGGGGGCTGCAGGGGTGGCCAGGCTCTGGGTCTGCCCAGTGTGCCCTCAAGGCTCCGAGGGCTTCCCTCACCCCCTACCCCTGCCCCCAGGCCCCCCACCAGCCCTGGAGCTCCTCCTGTAGTAAACAGAGCTGATTGGTCTCTAATTGCCCTGCTCCCCTGAGAGAGTCTCCTTTGAACCTCCTGGTCCCCCAGAGACCTTCCTACACCTTGCTTCATAATTACGTATTTGTGTGAGATGGGAGTGCCCCAAGGAGGGGGCCACCACATGTGCTGACTTGGAGAAGCAAAGAGGGGGCTGCAGAGCTGGGGGCTGTGGGGCGGGGTGGGGGGGGTGTAGATGGGTGGGGCACGCATGCACACTCAGAGGTGCCTGGGGAGTGCAGCAGGCCTGAGGGGTGCAGGAGCCTGGAGAGGAAGTGGAGAGGATGCCTGGGGGTGGAGTCCCCCAAGTCCCCTGCAGAGAGAGGCCTGCAGCCCTCCTCCGACCCAGACCAAGACCTCAGTGCATCAGGCATCGTGGAGGGAGGGCCAGGCCTGGGGTCCTTGAAAATGCAGGAAGCCAGCCCTGATTCTGTGGGCTGCCCCTCCTCTGAGGCCTCCCTCCTGCTGCCCCTAGATGGTGGTGCTCATGGACCCCGGCGAGGACCCCGAGGACACGCTGCGCACACACCGGTCTCGGGAGAAGACCTTCATCTTCGACACTGTTTTCGACCAGCACGCATCACAGGTAACCTGCACCCCAACACCGCCCCCACCCCAACCCCTCCCCCTGGGCCAGGCTGGCTGTGGTGTCCTCCCCAGACCCTGCAGCCCCTGGGGGAGGATGTGATGGCCAGGTGGTCCTCTCCAGCACTTGTCACAGGAGTCTCCCTGCTGAACAAGGAGTCTGGCACTTGGGTCATCCCAGGGGGCCTGGGGTTCACACACATTCTCACTGGTCCGTCTAGACAACCAGGTGGGGTCCCCATCCAGTGAGGGTGGTGGATGATGCATGAGCGCTGTCGGGGGGGCCCAGCAAGGCGTGTGGTGGTGAGCTGGAACCTGAAGGAGGGAGAGCCAGCTGTGATAGCAGCAGGCGACACGGGGCTGGGGCAGGTAGTAGCTGGCCCTTCCAGAGACCCAGATGGAGAGCGGGAGTTTGGACTCAGCGTCAGTTGTTCCCCCTAGCACCCTTAAACCAAGGATGGAGTGGTTTGTTCAGGTGGCCTTCGGGTCACCTGAACCTGGCCAATGACAGGGGTCTCATCACCCCAGGCTATGAGGGGAGCCTGGGGAGTCCGGCAGAGCTGGATGTAAACCCGGGCCTCAGCGGTGGGAATGTCACACCTGCCAATGTCAGGGTGACGCTTTCTGGGGGACGTGTGGCCCAAGACCCAGCCAAGTCAAGGACATGGCCCTGCTGCTGCTGTCAGCCCTGCTCCAATCCAGTGGCGGAGACCCCTGGCACTGCGCACCACACCCTCAACCGCCAAAGAACCACGGGCTCCTTCTTCTCTCCTGGTTCTCGATTGCAGGGGGCCAGCGTCCCCAAAGCCAGGATGGGAGACAAGCATGCCCTGCCATCTTTCCTGACTCCCAGGTCCACAGGAATCAGCTGCTTTTCATCCTGTAGAGGGAGGGGGCTGCGCTCACCTGAAGGCCCCTCGCTGGCCATCACTGGGTGCTGGTGGCTTGGAGCTCACTGGGGCTGTCACCCAGAGCGCCCACGTATGGGCAAAGAGGAAGCCGCCAGACCTCAGGGCTTGGCCCCCAGCTGGCGTGGCGTTCCTTCTGCTGTGCTCTCCTGGTCAGACTCAGGAGTGAGTCAGACTAGAGTCTGGGAGGGAGGAGTGGCAGGGAGGACGCAGCCATCTTCAGCCCAGCCCTGCCCGTCCTGGCAGTCGAGTGAGCAGGACCTATCTCAGACACACTGGCCACCCCGGGGGACTGTCCCCCTCCCTCGGGACTCGACCACAGTGTAAAGAGGACGGAAGACCTCCGTGGGGCTGGAAGTAGGAGGGCCCTGGTCAGCAGCACGGGCTGTCCTTGCAGGCATGGCCTGGATGGTCTTGCCAGCCTCTCAGCAACCCTGTAAAACATACTGCCTTATGGTCCCCATTTTACAGGTGGGGGACCTGAGGCTTCTGGAGCCCATCCTCTAGTGCAAGGTCACAGCTAATCGCAGGGCCAGGTCTCAGTCTCTGAGGGTATGAGTCCAGAGCTGAGGAAGGCAGTGCTGGTGCTCAGATACTATCTCCAGGTGCTCTGCGCCGTGTGACCAGCCAGGGCTGGTGGGACCATTCAGGGACAGGAGAAGCAGGGTCCAGATGGGCACTCAGGAAGGACAGAGGAGGTGGGACTGTCATTTCTGTGGAGCTAGCCACGCCTACACTCCTGGAGGTGTCCCTTTGGGCAGGGAGCTCACTACTACACCTGTTGCTAGGCACTGCTTACACGGGATTCTCGTGGCCTGAGATGCTCGGGCCTCGATTTTGTCCCTTATGGAGGAGTCCTAATGCTCTTCACAGACTTGCCAGTCTCAGCCATTGTGTTTGACTTCTCTAGGTTCTTGAGAAGCCATGGAGAGGACCCGTGAGTGCCTAGCACCAGACATGTGTAAGGCCTCATGCCGGGAGCTGTCTCTGCACTCTCGTGTCAGCCTCCCTGCGGCTGCTCAGGGGCCTGGCCCCGTCTCACCCT